>NW_028274816.1:52076839-52379869 GCF_037043125.1 Eumetopias jubatus
AACACACGGCAGCCAAACACACAGCAACTATGACAACTGTATTGTGGCACACAACAAAACCCAATACTAAGAGTAATCACAGGGAAGCCCAGAACACTTCTCAAGACCCAGTGGCACAGTACAAAATACACAGCTGAATAATAACAGCATGCGGCTAGAATATTCTGGAACACAGTGCAAAACAAGATGATGAATTGCAATGCAATGACATCGAAATTTCAAGCAACAACAAAACATCATTTAACTAAAACCTGCAGTCACCTGATACATTTGTCTACCCACAAGTTATGAAGGCTCAAAGATCAAGGAATAGAGCTGTAAATCTCTTTATCTAATTTTCTTCTTTAAAATGAGGCCGGGGTGCCTGGCTGGCTCAGTCGGAAGAACATGCGAACACTGATCTCAGAGTCGTAAATTTGAGCCCCACATTGGATGTGGAATCTACTTAAAAAATAAAATAAAATAGGGCACCTGGCTGGCTCAGTCGGTTAAGCATCTGCCTTCTGCTCAGGTCATGATCCCAGAGTCCTGGGATCGAGTCCCGCATCGGGCTCCCTGCTCCTTGGGAGCCTGCTTCTCCCTCTGCCTCTCTCTCTTTCTCTCTCTCTCTGTCTCTCATGAATAAATAAATAAAATCTTAGAAAAAATTAAAAAATAAAATAAAATGAGGTTAAAGTAGTATCTACCTTGGGGCGCCTGGGTGGCTCAGTCTTTAAGCATCTGTCTTCGGCTCAGGTCATGATCCCAGGGTCCAGGGATTGAGCCCCGCATCGGGCTCCCTGCTCAGCGGGAAGCCTGCTTCTCCCTCTCCCACTCCCCCTGCTTGTGTTCCCTCTCTCACTCTCTCTCTCTCTCTCTGTCAAATAAATAAATAAATAAGTCTTTTAAAAAAAGGTAGTATCTACCTCATACATTACGGTAAGGATTCATTTTATAAATGTAAAATGTTAAGGGTAATTCACAATACACAGTAGTGCTATTTCCTAGTTGTAAATCTGGTTTTCCAAGGGTTTGCTCTAGGTTTATATTATATATCTTAAACATATCAGAGTCTACCTTCAAGTAGTATGTACCACCTCATGCGTGCTTTAAGAACCTCAGGATAACATTGTGCAATTTTCTTTCTCCTGGCCTTTGTGCTATTGTAAAGACTTTTGCATGTGTTAGAAATCCTACCATGTATCATCATTATTTTTGCCTTTAACACCCAAATCCGTTTTAAAGAGTTTTTAAAAATAAGAAGTCAGGGCACCTGGGTGGCTCGGTCCGTTGAGTTTCCAACTCTTGATCTCAGCTCAGGTCTTGATCTCAGGGTTGTGAGCTGGGAGATACGGGAGCAGGAGAGCCAGCTGGGAGGTACGGGATCAGGAGAGCCAGCTGGGAGATAGGGGAGCAGGAGAGCCAGCTGGGAGGTACGGGATCAGGAGAGCCAGCTGGGAGATACGGGATCAGGAGAGCCAGCTGGGAGGTACGGGAGCGGGAGAGCCAGCTGGGAGATACGGGATCAGGAGAGCCAGCTGGGAGGTCCGGGATCGGGAGAGCCAGCTGGGAGATACGGGATCAGGAGAGCCAGCTGGGAGGTACGGGAGTGGGAGAGCCAGCTGGGAGGTCCGGGATCAGGAGAGCCAGCTGGGAGATACGGGATCGGGAGAGCCAGCTGGGAGATACGGGATCGGGAGACCCAGCTGGGAGATACGGGATCGGGAGAGCCAGCTGGGAGATACGGGAGCAGGAGAGCCAGCTGGGAGATACGGGAGCGGGAGAGCCAGCTGGGAGATACGGGAGCGGGAGAGCCAGCTGGGAGATACGGGAGCAGAAGAGCCAGCTGGGAGGTACGGGAGCAGGAGAGCCAGCTGGGAGGTACGGGAGCGGGAGAGCCAGCTGGGAGGTCCGGGAGCAGGAGAGCCAGGGGTTGTCCCTCTTTCCCTCATGGCCCCTGGGGTCCCGTGTGATAGGCACTGTGAGTGAGAAATTGGCAGTCCTCAGAATAATACATTTGACTCTTTTTTTAGATAACAGACAAAATCCTGGAAACATTTACCCTTAGATCCAATCAGTCTTAGAACCATGAAACTTTAGAATCATAGACTCCTCAATCCTGTAGTATGTAAGCTCCGTGAAAGCAGGGATTTTGTCTACTTTTTGGACTGTGAATTTCCACACAAAGCATCAGTGGCAGAGGTGGGCAGAGATCCACATCTCTAAAGCATACCCATTGTACCTTCATGCTGTCATCTCCTTTTTCTTTTTAAGATTTTATTTATCTATTTGACAGAGAGACACAGCGAGAGAGGGAACACAAGCAGGGGGAGAGGGAGAGGGAGAAGCAGGCTTCCCGCCGAGCAGGGAACACAATGCGGGGCTCGATCCCAGGACCCCGGGATCGTGACCTGAGCTGAAGGCAGACGCTTAACGAATGAGCCAGCCAGGCGCCGCATGCTGTCATCTCCTATCTGAGACCAGAATTCCCCTCTTCACCTACTCTCCGCCTGCTATCCTGACTGTCAGCTTGGAGAAAGGGGGAGCAGAGCAGGTGCCCACATTCTTCTCCTTCATCCCTGGCTTCCCCACCACCTCCTTCGGGGATTTCAACAGATTCTCCACATGCACACCCAGGATATTTCTTACAAAGTGCTTGGCTGCAGGACTGATGAGCTCTGGCCCGAGGGTACTGAGGAGGAAGCCTGAGAACCACACAGCAGTGACCAGGTCCTATATGTTCTTGAATCACCACCGTCAGCTGCTCCCAGGTCTTATCGGGGCCTTTTGTATCAAGCCCAAAGGAGATGGCGGGGAGGAAGGTCCTGGCTGCCTCCTACTGAGTCATTGTTCCTGGCCCTGCTGGGCATATTAGCTTGCTAGGGCTGTGGGAACTAAGTATAGCACCCGAGGGGCATAAACGTCAGAAATCCATCGGCACCCCTCAGGCACTGTGTTGTTGGAGTCTGCCTGTTTTCTTCCTTCTTAGCTTCTCCTTTCCCCAAATTCTCCTGGTACTTATTTCTCTCTCCCTCACATCCCATTCAGCTGCCACATCAAGGTAAGTGGGCTGTGTTGTCTCCTCCATTTGCATCCATACATGTGGGAATCCCCACTCCACTCCCTCAAATAAATAAATAAATCTTGAACATGACTGTTCACAGTGACCTCAAGCTAGCAGCACATTTTACATCACCTGCAACTAAGATTTTTGCCCCATCATCTGCCTACAGATTTGGCTCACTCTTAAAAAAAAATCCTAGTTACTCTTAAAAAAAAAAAAACAATTTTAAATACAGTAAAACTTGCTTTTTACAGTGAGGTTTTACAAATGCATAGATTCTTATTACCACCACCGCAGACAGGATACTGAACAATTTCAAGTGCCCAAAGAGTTATATTATTTTGTTTTCATATCCTTACCCCACCTCTACCTCCTGACAACCATGGATGTGTTCTCTGCATCAATATTTTTGCCTCTTTCCAGAATTTCATATAAATGGAATAATACTGTATATAACCTTTTGAGACTGGGTTCTTCCACCTAGCACAATGCCTTTGCAATTCATCCAAATTCTGTGTATCAACAGTTGTTAGTTTTATTGCTGAGTAGTATTGTTGCATGAATGTGACATGGTGTGTTCATCCATTTAACTCTGCAAAACATTTGGGTTGTTTCTGGTTTGTGGAGATTATCAATAAAGTTTCCATAGGTATTCATGTACAGGTTTTGTGTGAACATGAATTTCCATTTCTTGAGAATAAATACCTGGAAGTGGGACTTTGGGTCATCTGATTAAATTATATTTAGCTTTTAAGGAAACTGCCAAATCTTTCTCTCGAATAACTGTACTATTTTGTATTTCCATCATCGATATATACGAATTCTAGTTGCTCCAAATCTTCGTCAAAGCTAGACATCACTAGTACTTTTTATTTTAGTCATTCTAATAGGTGTGTGGGTTATCTCCTTAGGTGTTTTGTTTGTTTGTTTGTTTGTTTGTTTTAAATATTTTATTTATTTATTTGACAGAGACAGAGACAGCAAGAGAGGGAACACAAGTAGGGGGAAGGGAGAGGGAGAAGCAGGCCTCCCACTGAGCAGGGAGCTTGATGCGGGGCTCGATCCCAGGACACCAGGATCATGACCCGAGCTGAAGGCAGACGCTTAACGACTGAGCCACCCAGGTGCCCCATCTCATTAGGTTTTAATTTGCATTTCCCTACTGACTATGATGTTGAGCATTGATTCATGAGCTTGTTTGTCATTCATATATTTTTTTTAGTGAAGTGCATGTCTCTCCAAAAATTTAGTCCATTTTTAAATTGGATTGTTTGTTTTCTTATGTTGAGGTTTGAAAGTTTTTACATACTCTGTATATAAGTCCTTTGTCTTATATCTCAGTGGTGTTTACCTGAATCTACAGGTGTGATAAAACGGCATTGAAACACACACACACGTAAAACTTGTAAAATCTGAACAAATTCTGTAGATTGTACCAACATCAATTTCCTGGCTTTTGATATTGTACTATAGTTATGCAAAATGTTACCATAGGGGGGAACTGGAAGAAGAATACACAGAACTTCTTTATACTTTTTTTTTTTACAACTTCTTGTGAATCTATATCAAAATAAAGAGAAGAGGAAGTGTAGCCAAGTTGACAATAGATATTGAATCCATACTCTTCATAACAACTTAAAAGATTTTCCATTAATTTCTGCTTTGATATTTGTTGTCTTCTTCCTTACACTATCTTTGAATTTTCTTTTTTTTTTTTTAAGATTTTATTTATTTATTTAACAGAGAAAGACACAGCGAGAGAGGGAACAAAAGCAGGGGGAGTGGGAGAGGGAGAAGCAGGCTTCCCGCGGAGCAGGGAGCCCCATGCGGGGCTCGATCCCAGGACCCTGGGATCATGACCTGAGCCAAAGGCAGACGCTTAACGACTGAGCCACCCAGGCGCCCCGTCTTTTTCTTTTTTTTAAGATTTTACTTATTTATTTGACAGAGAGAGCGAGAGAGAGAGAGAGAGAGCACAAGCAGGGGGAGCAGCAGGCAGAGGGAGAGGGAGAAGCATGCTCCCCGCGCAGCAGGAAACCCAAGGCAGGGCTCAATTCTACGACCCTGGGATCACGACCTGAGCTGAAGGCTCAATCAACTGAGCCACCCAAGCACTCCTATCTTTGAGTTTTCTATGTTGTTCTTTTTCTAACTTTTTTAAAAAAGATTTTATTTATTTGACAGAGAGAGCGAGAGAGTGAGAGAGCACAAGCAGGGGGAGCGGCAGGCAGAGGGAGAAGCAGGCTTCCCGCTGAGCAGGGAGCCTGATGTGGAGCTCAATCCCAGGACCCTGGGATCATGACCTGAGCCGAAGGCAGACGCTTAACCATCTGAGCCACCCAGGAGCCCGTTTTCTAACTTTTAAAGATGGACATTTAATTTTTACATTAATTTTTTAGACTTCCTTCCTCTCCAATATGAAAATGTAAGGCTACAAACTTATCTCTAAACAGAGCTTTTGCTGAATCCCAAGGGAACAAATCAGAAAGTGTGTTTCTTCACTCTTTAGCCTTCTTTAAAACTGTTTTAGCTCTTCCTTTGCCTTTCTATAAATTTTCAAATAAATGTCTAAATCCATACCAAAAACAAATCTTGCTGTCATTTCTATAATAATTGTGTTAAACCAATTTGGGGGGAGTTGGCATCTTTACTGTACTGATCTTCCAATCTATGAACATAGTATGTCTATCTATTTATTTAAAAAATATTTTATTTCGGGGGCGCCTGGGTGGCTCAGTCAGTTAAGCATCTACCTTCGGCTCAGGTCCTGATCCCAACGTCCTGGGATCAAGTCCCACATCGGGCTCCCTGCTCAGCGGGAAACCTGCTTCTCCCTCTCCCACTTCCCCTGCTTGTGTTCCCTCTCTCGCTGTGTCTCTCTCTGTCAAATAAATAAATAAAATCTTTAAAATATACATATATATATATTTTATTTCTTTCATCAGTATTTTGTAATTTTTACCATACAAGCTCGGTACATGTGTTGTCAGATTTATACTTAAGTATTTTGTTTTTTTCAGTGACTAAAGTGTTATTGTGTTTTTAATTTTGGTTTCCTAAAATATATAGAAAAACAATAACACAAAAAGACTTTTGTATGTTTAGTGACCTTACTAAACTCATTAATAATAAAGAGGATTTTTTTTGTTCTTGCTGTAGATTCCTTGGGAATCAGTTAAGCTTTGTCACCTGTAAAATGGGCATGAACACCATTCCCTGGCACATAGGTTTCTGAGCATTAAGTGAGGTAAGTGTTTGACGCTTTTAGCACAGAACTGACGCATAATTTGATACAATACATAATAAGCGTTGTTATCGTTATTAACAGTAGAGTGCAAGGTTCTTCCTCTTACCCCACCTCTTAAGGATCTATCTCCAGCAAGGTCAACAGACAAAAGGCCATTCCTTTCCTCCTCTATTCACCTTGTCCCTTCCTTCCCCCTAAGTCACCTCGCCCCTACTAGCCCCACCCTTCCCTTAAACACACCCCATTCAGTAGCCCCACCCCTGATTCCTCCCTCCACCTTGTTCTTCCCCTTAGCCCTGCGCTCCCACAGCCCTTGTTCAGCGGGTCTGGAAGCTCATGGTGTAATTCCGTGGGATGGTGGCAAAGCCCACGAGCTTGGGGGACACGTCGATGTCTTGGGGCAGCTGCGGGGACTTGAAGCGGAAGTTCTGCAAGATGGTGGTGAGGAAGAGAAAGAGCTCCATTCTAGCCAGGCCTTCTCCAAAACAGTACCGCTTTCCTGAAGACACAGAACCCGAGAGCTGGCGGTGAGGCCTGCTCCCTTGCCCCTCTACCCACCCCCAGACGCTTTCTCCCAGGGAGGAGGGGCTGGAATAGCGTGGCCTGAGAGGCTTCCAGAGGCGTCTCTAATCCTCTCTGAGCATCAGTTTCCCTTGTGCATGGGATGGGGATGGGCTAGCTGTAGCAATGGGAAATTTCGATGCCCCTTCCGTCCAAGTACACACTCAGATATGGCTGCTGGGCCCTCACCTCCAACCGAGGACTCTAAAGAATTTAAATGACTCTGGACAAATATCTGACTCACTAAGGGCTTTGATTTTCCCCATCTCTGAAACAGCTGTGGTCATCCTTATCCTTCTGCTTCAGCTCAAGTCGTTATGGGGGTTGGCAGCTGAGGGGTTCCAAGGTAGATCATGAGAGGGACTTCCAAGCTGGAGAAACACACCACGCTACACCTTAGAGAAGAGAGCTGGGATGAAGGAGCCCCTGTGGGTGGGAGCGGTGGCTTGGCAGCAGACAGTGGTCTCTTACCAATGGAGAAGGGCACAAAAGCATCACTCTTCTTAAACTGCCCGTGCTCATCCAGGAAGTGCTGGGGGTGGAAGTCTCGGGGTTTGGAGAAGAACTTGGGGTCTCTCAGCACGGAGCCCAGCATAGGGAACACGTCAGTGCCCTGGCGAGGAGGAGAAGGGGTATTTGATAAGGTGGAGTGGGGGGAGAGTATGCTGAAAATGCGTGGAGCTTGGAGGGACAATTGGGATGCCCTAGCTGATGAGAAATGGGAGGCGTGGGAGGAGTGTGGGTCCTCTTAGGGAGGAGCTTTGGGAGACAGGAGATTCATGTCTCCGAGACAGGAAGCTATGCAGACGTGGGGTTTACGTCTTCCGAGCAGGGAAGTTTGAAGAACACAGGTTCTGTGTCTCTTAGGACAGAAGGTGTGCGGGATGTGCAGTTCAAGTCTCCCAAGGCAGGACGTTGAGAGGACATGGGGGTTGATGCTTCCAGAGACAGGAACTTTGAAAAACACTGGGTTTATGTCTCCTAGGCAGGATGTTTGGGAGACGTGAGACTCGTGTCCTTGAGGGAGGAGGTCTAGAAATGAAGTTCATGTCTTTTGAGAGAGGACGTTTGGGGACATGGGGTGCACAATCCTTGCAGCACGAGCCCTGGGGAGATACTGGATTCAAGAATCTCTGGGAAGGTTGAAGGGTCATGGTGGTTGGGGAAGTGTTTGACTGAGGCGGTGGGACAGGGGCTGGGAAGCTTCTAAGGGGAATGGGGTGCTGGGTCACAGGGAGCAGGTTGGAGGTCCCCTTACGTGGGGCAGGAAAGTTACCTTGGGGAGGAGGAACTCTCGAAACTTGGTGTCCTTGGTGACTCTGCGGGCCAGGCCCATGGGGATCATGTCTCCAAATCTTTGGATCTCGTGGATCACCGCCTCTGTGTAGGGCATCTTGGCCTTGTCCTCAAACTTGGGCTGACGGTTCGTGCCAACCACCCGGTCAATCTCCTCATGGACCTTGGCTGTGGGAGGAGGGGGAAAGTGTTTAGGTACCTAGCAGTCTCAGGGTGGAGATGATAGTCCAAATGTGTACATCCATGTGTGATATGGACGTAGATGATTCAAAACAGACCTTGACCACAAGCATGATTGGTGCAGCGTCCTATTCACCTGCACTCAACACGGGAGCTGTTTGACTCAGCACAGGAGCTATTTACCCATCGGTTCAGATATTTCAGGATTTTAACAGCCAGTGCAACTCAGCTGGTGCTTATCAGCAGAATATCAGCTAGCATCTGGATAACAGGCTATGTCTGAGGTTCCAGACATCTGGGAAATGTGGGGACATTGCAGTGTTGCAGTGTGCTCAGAGGAAGTGTAAGGGTCTGTGGCCACCACTTCACCGCCCCGCCCTCACAGTTTTACCCTCCACCTCTGGGTGCTTCATGAGCAGCAGGAAGCCGTACCGCAGGGTTGTGCTGACCATCTCAGTGCCCGCAAAGAAGAGATTCAGTGTGGTCAGCACAGGTTCTTCATGTGGAACCCCGTGTTGGGGTTGTTCTGCTCTGAAGGGAGAGAGGCCTTCAGGCCAGGCCCACTCCCCCTCAGGGCTCTCAGAGCCCTTCTGGGGTCTTTCCATTTCGACCCACCTCTCTTAGGTCCAGACCAGAGGTGGGAAGAGAGACC
The DNA here is from genome assembly GCF_037043125.1 of Eumetopias jubatus. Classification (NCBI taxonomy): domain Eukaryota; kingdom Metazoa; phylum Chordata; class Mammalia; order Carnivora; family Otariidae; genus Eumetopias; species Eumetopias jubatus. The sequence goes on from NW_028274816.1 coordinate 52,085,819, forward strand.
CTACTTCTGCCAGGGTTTTGTTCAGGCTGCTGGCTCTGCCCAAAATGCCCTTCCCACACTCTTTACCTGCCTGCCTACCTGTCCTTTACTCATCAGCCCTGCTGTTCACTCTTTTAGGTAGGAATATTGAGGAGAGGGATACAGAGAGCGAGTGCATGCTATGGAAGTGTTGCTTGATGCTTTGCACACAAGTCCTGCCCATAGACAACTGCTGGTGGATGGAGCAGCCACAGTTATTATTGTTGAGATTGTGAGGATGTTATGAGGGCGATGATTTGAAGGGGCCTCTGCTCTCCCCATCCGAGCCTGGTTTCCCTCAGCGTGGCTTTGCTGCTGTCCGCCCTGGCTGCTGGGCTGTACCTCCTGCATGCGGATGAGGAAGGAGTCGATGAAGTCCCTCGGGGAGTTGGGGTCCAGGGTGCGTTGGTTCTGCTCCACCTTCTTGGCTATGAATTCCTCCAGACCCTGTAGCTCCTTAAATGCCTGTTGCTGCGGCCCTGGCAGGTGCTTCATCATTGAGGGAAACATCTCATAGAGCTGAGGATGGGGAGAGAAGAAAGGGAAGGATAGTTGTTCACTGGCAGGTCCTGCTGGGAGCGTGACCTTTCTCAGGGCAAGGAAGGCAGTGGGTTAAAGGCACCTGTGCAGGTGTTTAGGATTTATACGGAGCATGATGGGAGGAGATAGCTAAGTTTCACGTGAGTGTGAGGGCCTCTTTCCCAGAATGTCGGTGAGATGGGTTGGGACACATATCCAGGTTTCGGGTATTGGGGTGAGGATGGATTGGAGAACACATCTGGGGGTTCAGATATTCAGATGTGGTTGAATTGGGAGACTCATGTTCAGGTGTTGACCTATGTTTTCTGACCGATATGGTGGATCACCTGTTTAGATCTCTAGGTGTGGAGTAGGCTCAGTTGGAGACAAGTACCCAGATATTTCAGGGATATAGAATGGTGGCTTCTGTATGAGGTGGGGTTGAGGTGTGAAAGTGGGACAGGTATGCAAGTGTTGAGGAGGGGGAGATACCTGTTCATGTGTTTCAGATGTTCACAGGGGCTGATGGGGGGCACTTCTGTAAGTGAGTCAGCTGGGTTGGGGGACACGATTTGGGCGTTTGGGGAAACGTCTAGCCAGGTGTTTACATGTGTAGGGGTCTTCTTGGTTGGGTCACTTGTCCAGATGTTCAGGCGTTTCGGCGGGCTCTATAGGGACACTTCTCTAGGTGGTTTGGGACACCTGTGCAATTACCAAATGACTTGGCAGGCTGGATTTTATAGCGCCAGGTGTTCAGGTATTCAGGAGGTGGGCTGAGGTGGTCACTTGTTCAGGTGTTAAGGTATTAAGAGATGGACTATCGTAATAGGGACCGGTAGGTAAGTTGGGATGGGAACACATCCCCAGGTGGCATGGCTGGGCCAATAACATGTACCTTGTCTGCAGGCTCTGTTCATTGTTTGGTTTGGTTTTTGGTTTCTTGGTTGGGGGCAGCATGTGTTGAGATATCCAGGTGTCCTTGGAAAGTGGGTGTTCTGGTGTAACCATTGCATTGTCACAAGAGTGGCTTTGATGGAACCTGGTCTGGAGGAGGATGGCAGTTTGGGGCACCCGTTTCCATGGGGGAAAGCAATTGGTGGGTTGTGGTAGGGGTGTTGTAGAGCTAGACTGGGACAGGTTACCTGCCCCATAGAGGTAGCTGTGAACTGGAAGCTTCCCAGCATCATACGCAGCAGTGAGAGGAACTCTTCGTCCTCATAGTCAAAGCGGTCCCCAAAGACAATGGAGCTGATGACGTTGGACACTGTTCGGCTCGGGAAGAAGGTGGGATCGATGAAGGCACCTGGGGAATGGGATGAGTTGGGAAAGAGACAGGGATTTGGGGGAGCGTCAACTGGGCGGTCTGATGCCAGCCTGAGTATTGGAGGAGGGCACTGGAGTGAGGAGCCAAACGTCCAGCACAAGACCCCAGAGCCTGGAGCCCTGATGCCTTCCCCCAAGCCAGTCCCCTTCCCAGTGGAGAAAGGGTGCGTCCGTGTGGGTGTACCCTTCCTTCTTGCTCACTCCCGACCCCCTCCCCCGCCGCTCACCGCGTGTGCCCCGGAGGGCCTCGATGAGGAAGCCCGCCTCCTCCTGGATGCGCTCCTCAATGCCGCGCTTGCCCACTCCAAAGTCCCGCAGTGTGGTGATGGAGAAGCGCCGGAGCTGCTTGGCTCGCTCCCCGTTGCTGAATGCCACGCCTGGGGAGGGAGCGTGGGGGTGTGGTGAGGCGGGGAGGGGCGGGGACAGAGGTGGGCAGAGGTGAGCGGATCCCGGAGTGGGAGGATGGGTTGGGGGGTGAGGGAGACGGGGAGAAATACAACTCAGGGTCAGAGAAATACTGAAAGAGATAGAGACCGGCTTGGAAGAAAAGAATCAGAGGGAGACAGGCAAGTCAGATGCCCAGAGAAACCAAGCTACATGCGGAGACACATAAGCAGAGGGAGAGAGGCAGGGAGGAGGAGCCTGACCTCCGTGGAGAACTGGGAAGTGGCAATAAAAATCACGGAGGATCCTAACGCTGAGCTGGAGAAAGAGGAAAATACGGAAAGACAACAGAGAGGGTCTGGAGAGAGGAGAAGATGTTTCCAGAGCTGAAGGCATGGGGTGTGAAGCAGAAATAAGGTGAGATTCTTACACAGAGGAGGAAAAGACAGACAGAGGGAGGCAGAAGCTCGGGGAAGCTCAGAAGCTGAGAAGGAGTAAGGGGCAGGACTCGGGGATTGAAGACCGGGGCTCCAAGGCAGAAATCCCAAAGAACTGCTCCCAGACCCAGAGAAAGGAGAGGCATCCCTGAGAGGGAACAGAGAGGTGGGCCGAGAAGCAGGGGGAATAGAGACTCAGACACCCTGAGTCAAGCTAGAGAAGAGCAAGGAGAGGCACGATAACCAAGGATAAGCACAGAGGGAAGCAGGGGTAGAACTCGGCCACAGCCCTGGGTCAGTGAGTCAGAACAACAGTGGGGAAACTGAGGCCAAGTGTGCCTGACCACACGCTCCCACCCGGAGCGCCTCACCGTAGCCTTTGAAGAGATAGTGGAAGGTGGCCTGCTCGCCTCGCCCGCTGAACTCCTCAGCCTGATCCACCGGAGCCTCCTTCACCGCCTCGTGTCCACACAGCACCACGATGCGCCGGGGCCCCAGGTGGACCGTGAAGACCGGGCCATATCGCTCACTGATCTGATGGAGGTGGGAGTGCTTAGAGGCTGCGGCCCGCACTGGGAACTGGCCCTGTGCCCAGCCCTCACCTACTGCGTGCATCTCCAGGTTCTGACACTCAAGGGGCTGGACATCCCCAAATCGGCTCTTTCTTGTCTAGGACCCTGCTGGCCAACCTGCAAATTTCCACTTTCTTGAGACTCTGGTCCAACCTTGCTCATCCCCTGCCACCAAGTCCCAGCTCATTTAGGCAGGCTTCCAGCCCCACCCCCATTCCACCCATCCCATGTCCTGACACCTTCATGAGAGAGTTGTACATCTGTTGTGTATTCAGCTGCAGGTAGTTTCCGATGAAGGGCAATGGAGTGGGTCCCGGAGGAAGCTTCCCCCAGAGTTTCTTCTGCCTCCAGACAGACATCAAGACCATTATGGTCAGGCAGGCCAGCAAAGCCACCAGAAACAGCCCTGAGGCCAGCATGGTGGCACTGGGAGAGATAGTCAGATGGTGCCGGCTGGGCTGGTTTGACTTTATACCAACTGGGAGAGAAAGGCGGAGTTAGGTGCTGATTATATAATTGTACCATTTCACTTTCCAGGTACACCCCCCACACCGTGGGCTCACTGCTGAGCTTGGCACACAGCCAATGAGGCAGGAGGAGCGGACCCCAGGAGGATTAACAAGGAGTAAGTCCCAAGACAGAGTGTGTTGCCCCTCAGGAGGGACCACCCCAGGGCTCTAGGATTGATTGAAGCAGTAGACAAATTCCAGAACTGAAGAATTTAGAATACTTGTATGTGGAGCCCCCTAAGTTTTGGATTTTCCGTCTCAGAGTGAGACGGGACCCTAACATTGTGGATTTTTAGGTCTCCAGAGAAAAGAATCCAGGGATCTGGGTTTAAGACTGTTGGAATGGAGAGTGCCCAGATGGCTCAGTCAGTTCAGCTTCTGACTCTTGATTTTGGCTCAGTTCATGATCTCAGTGTTGTGAGATGAGCCCAGCATCAGCCTCTGTGCTGGGCTGGGCAGGGAGCCTTCTTAAGATTCTATCTCTCCCCCTTCTCCCTCTGCACCCCCCTCTCCTTCTGCCCCTGCCCTCCCTCTGCCCTCTGTGCCCCCGACTCCCCTGCCCCCTGCCAGTGCTACCTCACTCTTTTTCTAAAAAGAGAAAGAAGAGAGGAAGAAAGGAAGGAAAGAAGAAAGAAGAAGGAAAGGAAGAAAGAAAGAAAGAAAGAAAGAAAGAAAGAAAGAAAGAAAGAAAGAAAGAAAGAAAGAAAGAAAAAGAAGAAAGAAAGAAGGAAAGAAAGAAAGACAGAAGGAAAGAAAGAAAGAAAGAAAAGAAAGAAGTTAGAAGAAAGAAAAAGAAGAAGGAAGGAAAGAATGAGTTGAAATGGGACAGCATGTGTGGCTGTCGTTGTGGATTTGGGGTTTTGATGAGGAGAAATGCATATTTAAAGGTCTCAGGTGGGGAGCAGGTTGTTGCGTGGCTCAGTCATTTCAGCATTGGACTCTTGATCTCGGCACAGGTCTTGGTCTCATGGTCATGAATTCAAACCCAGCATAGGGCTCCAGGCTGGGTGTGGAGCCTACTTTAAAAATAAGAAGGGTTTCCCTGGCTCTCTCCCCACTCAGTCGTTTTCCCAAACCTCTCCCGCCATCGCTCCCTCTGTGTGTGCCAGCAGCCCTGCCAAACCCAGAATCACCCCAGAGGGACCTCCCATACCCTCCCACCCCAGCTCCTCTTCTCAAGTGCCCCCTTCCCACTGGTGGGGAAACCCAGCCCCAGGAAGGGGGAGTAAGCATGCAGACCAGGAGACACAGGAGCCCCTGCCCACTCTCTGTTGTCTGTCCTCAGGATTCTCACACACCAAATGGGAACATTAGTAGCATGACTACTAACAGCAACAATGGAAATGATGAACCTAGTGAGCTCCCCCAGGGATCTGGGTAGGACCGGTGAGGCTTTCTGTAAATTATGCCCCTTGAGACACTTGGGACTCTTTGGCGCCATATGGGTGGATGTCATTACTATTTCCAAATCCTACCCAGGCCCTCTGCCCCAGAGACCACTAGTTACTCTTCCTTCCTAAGAAAGGTTCCACTTAAACGTGGCTCTGGACTTCTACCCCTTTCCCAACCACAGACAGGCAGTGACACTGATCCTGACCTTGCTCTGAGGTCCCAGTGGGGATTCTGGGCACCAGAGGAGGTGCTGTGTCCGAAGCAAAGGTCGGTCAAAGCCTGGGGGAGGTACCGACTCTTTGATCCTGCTGGACTCCCGTATACTTCTGGGAACCCCCCATCACAGCCATGGGTCCTCCCTCACCCCAAGACCCTTAGATCCACTCTCTGGGATCTCCGCTCTCGATGGCAGGAGAGGTTTGGGAAAACGCCTGAGTGGGGACAGAGCCAGGGAGACCCTTTTTTTTTTTAAGTAGACTCCACACACAGCCTGGAGCCCTATGCTGGGTTTGAATTCATGACCATGAGATCAAGACCTGTGCCGAGATCAAGAGATCCCAGGGAGTGGATCTAAGGGTCTTGGGGTGAGGGAGGAGCCCTGGCTGTGATGCGGGGTTCCCAGAAGTATTCGGGAGTCCAGCAGGATCAAAGAGTCGGTACCTCCCCCAGGCTTTGACCGACCTTTGCTTCGGACACAGCACCTCCTCTGGTGCCCAGAATCCCCACTGGGACCTCAGAGCAAGGTCAGGATCAGTGTCACTGCCTGTCTGTGGTTGGGAAAGGGGTAGAAGTCCAGAGCCACGTTTAAGTGGAACCTTTCTTAGGAAGGAAGAGTAACTAGTGGTCTCTGGGGCAGAGGGCCTGGGTAGGATTTGGAAATAGTAATGACATCCACCCATATGGCGCCAAAGAGTCCCAAGTGTCTCAAGGGGCATAATTTACAGAAAGCCTCACCGGTCCTACCCAGATCCCTGGGGGAGCTCACTAGGTTCATCATTTCCATTGTTGCTGTTAGTAGTCATGCTACTAATGTTCCCATTTGGTGTGTGAGAATCCTGAGGACAGACAACAGAGGGTGGGCAGGGGCTCCTGTGTCTCCTGGTCTGCATGCGTACTCCCCCTTCCTGGGGCTGGGTTTCCCCACCAGTGGGAAGGGGGCACTTGAGAAGAGGAGCTGGGGTGGGAGGGTGTGGGAGGTCCCTCTGGGGTGATTCTGGGTTTGGCGGGCTGCTGGCAGCACACGGAGGGAGCGATGGCGGGAGAGGTTTGGGAAAACTCCCGGGTGGGGAGAGAGCCAGAGATACCCTTTTTTTTTTTTTTTAAGTAGACTCCACACACAGCCTGGAGCCCTATGCTGGGTTTGAATTCATGACCATGAGACCAAGACCTGTGCCGAGATCAAGAGTCCAATGCTGAAATGACTGAGCCACGCAACAACCTGCTCCCCACCTGAGACCTTTAAATATGCATTCCTCCTCATCAAAAACCCCAAATCCACAACGACAGCCACACATGCTGTCCCATTTCAACTCATTCTTTCCTTCCTTCTTCTTTTTCTTTCTTCTTTCTTCTTTCTTTTCTTTCTTTCTTTCTTTCCTTTTGTCTTTTTCTTTCTTTCTTCTTTCTTTCTTTCTTTCTTTCTTTCTTTCTTTCTTTCTTTCTTTCTTCCTTCTTTCTTTCTTCTTTCTTCTTTCCTTCCTTTCTTCCTCTCTTTCTTTCTCTTTTTAGAAAAAGAGTGAGGTAGCACTGGCAGGGGGCAGGGGAGTCGGGGGCACAGAGGGCAGAGGGAGGGCAGGGGCAGAAGGAGAGGGGGGTGCAGAGGGAGAAGGGGGAGAGATAGAATCTTAAGAAGGCTCCCTGCCCAGCCCAGCACAGAGGCTGATGCTGGGCTCATCTCACAACACTGAGATCATGAACTGAGCCAAAATCAAGAGTCAGAAGCTGAACTGACTGAGCCATCTGGGCACTCTCCATTCCAACAGTCTTAAACCCAGATCCCTGGATTCTTTTCTCTGGAGACCTAAAAATCCACAATGTTAGGGTCCCGTCTCACTCTTGAGACGGAAAATCCAAAACTTAGGGGGCTCCACATACAAGTATTCTAAATTCTTCAGTTCTGGAATTTGTCTACTGCTTCAATCAATCCTACAGCCCTGGGGTGGTCCCTCCTCAGGGGCAACACACTCTATCTTGGGACTTATACTGCTTGTTAATACTCCTGGGGTCCCCTCCTCCTACCTCATTGGCTGTGTGCCAAGCTCAGCAGTGAGCCCAGGGTGCGGGGGGTGTACCTGGAAAGTGAAATGGTACAATTATATAATCAGCACCTAACTCCGCCTTTCTCTCCCAGTTGGTATAAAGTCAAACCAGCCCAGCCGGCACCATCTGACTGTCTCTCCCAGTGCCACCATGCTGGCCTCAGGGCTGTTTCTGGTGGCTTTGCTGGCCTGCCTGACCATAATGGTCTTGATGTCTGTCTGGAGGCAGAAGAAACTCTGGGGGAAGCTTCCTCCGGGACCCACTCCATTGCCCTTCATCGGAAACTACCTGCAGCTGAATACACAACAGATGTACAACTCTCTCATGAAGGTGTCAGGACATGGGATGGGTGGAATGGGGGTGGGGCTGGAAGCCTGCCTAAATGAGCTGGGACTTGGTGGCAGGGGATGAGCAAGGTTGGACCAGAGTCTCAAGAAAGTGGAAATTTGCAGGTTGGCCAGCAGGGTCCTAGACAAGAAAGAGCCGATTTGGGGATGTCCAGCCCCTTGAGTGTCAGAACCTGGAGGAGATGCACGCAGTAGGTGAGGGCTGGGCACAGGGCCAGTTCCCAGTGCGGGCCGCAGCCTCTAAGCACTCCCACCTCCATCAGATCAGCGAGCGATATGGCCCGGTCTTCACGGTCTACCTGGGGCCCCGGCGCATCGTGGTGCTGTGTGGACATGAGGCGGTGAAGGAGGCTCTGGTGGATCAGGCTGAGGAGTTCAGCGGGCGAGGCGAGCAGGCCACCTTCGACTATCTCTTCAAAGGCTACGGTGAGGCGCTCCGGGTGGGAGCGTGTGGTCAGGCACACTTGGCCTCAGTTTCCCCACTGTTGTTCTGACTCACTGACCCAGGGCTGTGGCCGAGTTCTACCCCTGCTTCCCTCTGTGCTTATCCCTGGTTATCGTGGCCTCTCCTTGCTCTTCTCTAGCTTGACTCAGGGTGTCTGAGTCTCTATTCCCCCTGCTTCTCAGCCCACCTCTTTGTTCCCTCTCAGGGATGCCTCTCCTTTCTCTGGGTCTGGGAGCAGTTCTTTGGGATTTCTGCCTTGGAGCCCCGGTCTTCAATCCCCGAGTCCTGCCCCTTACTCCTTCTCAGCTTCTGAGCTTCCCCGAGCTTCTGCCTCCCTCTGTCTGTCTTTTCCTCCTCTGTGTGAGAATCTCACCTTATTTCTGCTTCACACCCCATGCCTTCAGCTCTGGAAACATCTTCTCCTCTCTCCAGACCCTCTCTGTTGTCCTTCCGTATTTTCCTCTTTCTCCAGCTCAGCGTTAGGATCCTCCGTGATTTTTATTGCCACTTCCCAGTTCTCCACGGAGGTCAGGCTCCTCCTCCCTGCCTCTCTCCCTCTGCTTCTGTGTCTCCGCATGTAGCTTGGTTTCTCTGGGCATCTGACTTGCCTGTCTCCCTCTGATTCTTTTCTTCCAAGCCGGTCTCTATCTCTTTCAGTATTTCTCTGACCCTGAGTTGTATTTCTCCCCGTCTCCCTCACCCCCCAACCCATCCTCCCACTCCGGGATCCGCTCACCTCTGCCCACCTCTGTCCCCGCCCCTCCCCGCCTCACCACACCCCCACGCTCCCTCCCCAGGCGTGACATTCAGCAACGGGGAGCGAGCCAAGCAGCTCCGGCGCTTCTCCATCACCACACTGCGGGACTTTGGAGTGGGCAAGCGCGGCATTGAGGAGCGCATCCAGGAGGAGGCGGGCTTCCTCATCGAGGCCCTCCGGGGCACACGCGGTGAGCGGCGGGGGAGGGGGTCGGGAGTGAGCAAGAAGGAAGGGTACACCCACACGGACGCACCCTTTCTCCACTGGGAAGGGGACTGGCTTGGGGGAAGGCATCAGGGCTCCAGGCTCTGGGGTCTTGTGCTGGACGTTTGGCTCCTCACTCCAGTGCCCTCCTCCAATACTCAGGCTGGCATCAGACCGCCCAGTTGACGCTCCCCCAAATCCCTGTCTCTTCCCCAACTCATCCCATTCCCCAGGTGCCTTCATCGATCCCACCTTCTTCCTGAGCCGAACAGTGTCCAACGTCATCAGCTCCATTGTCTTTGGGGACCGCTTTGACTATGAGGACGAAGAGTTCCTCTCACTGCTGCGTATGATGCTGGGAAGCTTCCAGTTCACAGCTACCTCTATGGGGCAGGTAACCTGTCCCAGTCTGGCTCTACAACACCCCTATCACAACCCACCAATTGCTTTCCCCCATGGAAACGGGTGCCCCAAACTGCCATCCTCCTCCAGACCAGGTTCCATCAAAGCCACTCTTGTGACAATGCAATGGTTACACCAGAACACCCACTTTCCAAGGACACCTGGATATCTCAACACATGCTGCCCCCAACCAAAAAACCAAAAACCAAACCAAACAATGAACAGAGCCTGCAGACAAGGTACATGTTATTGGCCCAGCCATGCCGCCTGGGGATGTGTTCCCATCCCAACTTACCTACCGGTCCCTATTACGATAGTCCATCTCTTAATACCTTAACACCTGAACAAGTGACCACCTCAGCCCACCTCCTGAATACCTGAACACCTGGCGCTATAAAATCCAGCCTGCCAAGTCATTTGGTAATTGCACAGGTGTCCCAAACCACCTAGAGAAGTGTCCCTATAGAGCCCGCCGAAACACCTGAACATCTGGACAGGTGACCCAACCAAGAAGACCCCTACAGATGTAAACACCTGGCTAGACGTTTCCCCAAACGCTCAAATCGTGTCCCCCAACCCAGCTGACTCACTTACAGAAGTGCCCCCCATCACCCCTGTGAACATCTGAAACACATGAACAGGTATCTCCCCCTCCTCAACACTTGCATACCTGTCCCACTTTCACACCTCAACCCCACCTCCTACAGAAGCCACCATTCTATATCCCTGAAATATCTGGGTACTTGTCTCCAACTGAGCCTACTCCACACCTAGAGATCTAAACAGGTGATCCACCATATCGGTCAGAAAAAATAGATCAACACCTGAACATGAGTCTCCCAATTCAACCACATCTGAATATCTGAACCCCCAGATGTGTTCTCCAATCCAGCCTCACCCCAATACCTGAAACCTGGATATGTGTCCCAACGCATCTCACCGACATTCTGGGAAATAGGCCCTCACACTCACGTGAAACTTAGCTATCTCCTCCCATCAAGCTCCGTATAAATCCTAAACCCCTGCACAGGTGCCTTTAACCCACTGCCTTCCTTCCCTGAGAAAGGTCCCGCTCCCAGCAGGACCTGCCAGTGAACAGCTATCCTTCCCTTTCTTGTCTCCCCATCCTCAGCTCTATGAGATGTTTTCCTCAGTGATGAAGCACCTGCCAGGGCCACAGCAACAGGCATTTAAGGAGCTGCAGGGTCTGGAGGAATTCATAGCCAAGAAGGTGGAGCAGAACCAACGCACCCTGGACCCCAACTCCCCGAGGGACTTCATCGACTCCTTCCTCATCCGCATGCAGGAGGTACAGCCCAGCAGCCAGGACGGACAGCAGCAAAGCCACGCTGAGGGAAACCAGGCTCGGATGGGGAGAGCAGAGGCCCCTTCAAATCATCGCCCTCATAACATCCTCACAATCTCAACAATAATAACCGTGGCTGCTCCATCCACCAGCACTTGTCCATGGGCAGGACCTGTGTGCAAAGCATCAAGCAACACTTCCATAGCATGCACTCGCTCTCTGTATCCCTCTCCTCAATATTCCTACCTAAAAGAGTGAACAGAGGGCTGATGAGTAAGGACAGGTAGGCAGCTAGGTAAAGAGTGTGGGAAGGGCATTTTGGGCAGAGCCAGCAGCCTGAACAAAACCCTGGCAGAAGTAGGGTCTCTCTTCCCACCTCTGGTCTGGACCTAAGAGAGGTGGGTCCAAATGGAAAGACCCCAGAAGGGCTCTGAGAGCCCTGAGGGGGAGTGGGCCTGGCCTGAAGGCCTCTCTCCCTTCAGGAGCAGAACAGCCCCAACACGGAGTTCCACATGAAGAACCTGGTGCTGACCACACTGAATCTCTTCTTTGCGGGCACTGAGACGGTCAGCACAACCCTGCGGTACGGCTTCCTGCTGCTCATGAAGCACCCAGAGGTGGAGGGTAAGACTGTGAGGGCGGGGCAGTGAAGTGGTGGCCACAGACCCTTACACTTCCTCTGAGCACACTGCAATGTGCCCACATTTCCCAGATGTCTGGAACCTCAGACATAGCCTGTTATCCAGATGCTAGCTGATATTCTGCTGATAAGCACCAGCTGAGTTGCACTGGCTGTTAAAATCCTGAAATATCTGAACCGATGGGTAAATAGCTCCTGTGCTGAGTCAAACAGCTCCCGTGTTGAGAGCAGGTGAATAGGACGCTGCACCAATCATGCTTGTGGTCAAGGTCTGTTTTGAATCATCTATGTCCATATCACACATGGATGTACACATTTGGACTATCATCTCCACCCTGAGACTGCTAGGTACCTAAACACTTTCCCCCTCCTCCGACAGCCAAGGTCCATGAGGAGATTGACCGGGTGGTTGGCACGAACCGTCAGCCCAAGTTTGAGGACAAGGCCAAGATGCCCTACACAGAGGCGGTGATCCACGAGATCCAAAGATTTGGAGACATGATCCCCATGGGCCTGGCCCGCAGAGTCACCAAGGACACCAAGTTTCGAGAGTTCCTCCTCCCCAAGGTAACTTTCCTGCCCCACGTAAGGGGACCTCCAACCTGCTCCCTGTGACCCAGCACCCCATTCCCCTTAGAAGCTTCCTAGCCCCTGTCCCACCGCCTCAGTCAAACACTTCCCCAACCACCATGACCCTTCAACCTTCCCACTCAGAGATTCTTGAATCCAGTATCTCCCCAGGGCTCGTGCTGCAAGGATTGTGCACCCCATGTCCCCAAACGTCCTCTCTCAAAAGACATGAACTTCATTTCTAGACCTCCTCCCTCAAGGACACGAGTCTCACGTCTCCCAAACATCCTGCCTAGGAGACATAAACCCAGTGTTTTTCAAAGTTCCTGTCTCTGGAAGCATCAACCCCCATGTCCTCTCAACGTCCTGCCTTGGGAGACTTGAACTGCACATCCCGCACACCTTCTGTCCTAAGAGACACAGAACCTGTGTTCTTCAAACTTCCCTGCTCGGGAGACGTAAACCCCACGTCTGCATAGCTTCCTGTCTCGGAGACATGAATCTCCTGTCTCCCAAAGCTCCTCCCTAAGAGGACCCACACTCCTCCCACGCCTCCCATTTCTCATCAGCTAGGGCATCCCAATTGTCCCTCCAAGCTCCACGCATTTTCAGCATACTCTCCCCCCACTCCACCTTATCAAATACTCCTTCTCCTCCTCGCCAGGGCACTGACGTGTTCCCTATGCTGGGCTCCGTGCTGAGAGACCCCAAGTTCTTCTCCAAACCCCGAGACTTCCACCCCCAGCACTTCCTGGATGAGCACGGGCAGTTTAAGAAGAGTGATGCTTTTGTGCCCTTCTCCATTGGTAAGAGACCACTGTCTGCTGCCAAGCCACCGCTCCCACCCACAGGGGCTCCTTCATCCCAGCTCTCTTCTCTAAGGTGTAGCGTGGTGTGTTTCTCCAGCTTGGAAGTCCCTCTCATGATCTACCTTGGAACCCCTCAGCTGCCAACCCCCATAACGACTTGAGCTGAAGCAGAAGGATAAGGATGACCACAGCTGTTTCAGAGATGGGGAAAATCAAAGCCCTTAGTGAGTCAGATATTTGTCCAGAGTCATTTAAATTCTTTAGAGTCCTCGGTTGGAGGTGAGGGCCCAGCAGCCATATCTGAGTGTGTACTTGGACGGAAGGGGCATCGAAATTTCCCATTGCTACAGCTAGCCCATCCCCTTCCCATGCACAAGGGAAACTGATGCTCAGAGAGGATTAGAGACGCCTCTGGAAGCCTCTCAGGCCACGCTATTCCAGCCCCTCCTCCCTGGGAGAAAGCGTCTGGGGGTGGGTAGAGGGGCAAGGGAGCAGGCCTCACCGCCAGCTCTCGGGTTCTGTGTCTTCAGGAAAGCGGTACTGTTTTGGAGAAGGCCTGGCTAGAATGGAGCTCTTTCTCTTCCTCACCACCATCTTGCAGAACTTCCGCTTCAAGTCCCCGCAGCTGCCCCAAGACATCGACGTGTCCCCCAAGCTCGTGGGCTTTGCCACCATCCCACGGAATTACACCATGAGCTTCCAGACCCGCTGAACAAGGGCTGTGGGAGCGCAGGGCTAAGGGGAAGAACAAGGTGGAGGGAGGAATCAGGGGTGGGGCTACTGAATGGGGTGTGTTTAAGGGAAGGGTGGGGCTAGTAGGGGCGAGGTGACTTAGGGGGAAGGAAGGGACAAGGTGAATAGAGGAGGAAAGGAATGGCCTTTTGTCTGTTGACCTTGCTGGAGATAGATCCTTAAGAGGTGGGGTAAGAGGAAGAACCTTGCACTCTACTGTTAATAACGATAACAACGCTTATTATGTATTGTATCAAATTATGCGTCAGTTCTGTGCTAAAAGCGTCAAACACTTACCTCACTTAATGCTCAGAAACCTATGTGCCAGGGAATGGTGTTCATGCCCATTTTACAGGTGACAAAGCTTAACTGATTCCCAAGGAATCTACAGCAAGAACAAAAAAAATCCTCTTTATTATTAATGAGTTTAGTAAGGTCACTAAACATACAAAAGTCTTTTTGTGTTATTGTTTTTCTATATATTTTAGGAAACCAAAATTAAAAACACAATAACACTTTAGTCACTGAAAAAAACAAAATACTTAAGTATAAATCTGACAACACATGTACCGAGCTTGTATGGTAAAAATTACAAAATACTGATGAAAGAAATAAAATATATATATATGTATATTTTAAAGATTTTATTTATTTATTTGACAGAGAGAGACACAGCGAGAGAGGGAACACAAGCAGGGGAAGTGGGAGAGGGAGAAGCAGGTTTCCCGCTGAGCAGGGAGCCCGATGTGGGACTTGATCCCAGGACGTTGGGATCAGGACCTGAGCCGAAGGTAGATGCTTAACTGACTGAGCCACCCAGGCGCCCCCGAAATAAAATATTTTTTAAATAAATAGATAGACATACTATGTTCATAGATTGGAAGATCAGTACAGTAAAGATGCCAACTCCCCTCAAATTGGTTTAACACAATTATTATAGAAATGACAGCAAGATTTGTTTTTGGTATGGATTTAGACATTTATTTGAAAATTTATAGAAAGGCAAAGGAAGAGCTAAAACAGTTTTAAAGAAGGCTAAAGAGTGAAGAAACACACTTTCTGATTTGTTCCCTTGGGATTCAGCAAAAGCTCTGTTTAGAGATAAGTTTGTAGCCTTACATTTTCATATTGGAGAGGAAGGAAGTCTAAAAAATTAATGTAAAAATTAAATGTCCATCTTTAAAAGTTAGAAAACGGGCTCCTGGGTGGCTCAGATGGTTAAGCGTCTGCCTTCGGCTCAGGTCATGATCCCAGGGTCCTGGGATTGAGCTCCACATCAGGCTCCCTGCTCAGCGGGAAGCCTGCTTCTCCCTCTGCCTGCCGCTCCCCCTGCTTGTGCTCTCTCACTCTCTCGCTCTCTCTGTCAAATAAATAAAATCTTTTTTAAAAAAGTTAGAAAAAGAACAACATAGAAAACTCAAAGATAGGAGTGCTTGGGTGGCTCAGTTGATTGAGCCTTCAGCTCAGGTCGTGATCCCAGGGTCGTAGAATTGAGCCCTGCCTTGGGTTTCCTGCTGCGCGGGGAGCATGCTTCTCCCTCTCCCTCTGCCTGCTGCTCCCCCTGCTTGTGCTCTCTCTCTCTCTCTCTCTCGCTCTCTCTGTCAAATAAATAAGTAAAATCTTAAAAAAAAGAAAAAGACGGGGCGCCTGGGTGGCTCAGTCGTTAAGCGTCTGCCTTTGGCTCAGGTCATGATCCCAGGGTCCTGGGATCGAGCCCCGCATGGGGCTCCCTGCTCCGCGGGAAGCCTGCTTCTCCCTCTCCCACTCCCCCTGCTTTTGTTCCCTCTCTCGCTGTGTCTTTCTCTGTTAAATAAATAAATAAAATCTTAAAAAAAAAAAAAGAAAATTCAAAGATAGTGTAAGGAAGAAGACAACAAATATCAAAGCAGAAATTAATGGAAAATCTTTTAAGTTGTTATGAAGAGTATGGATTCAATATCTATTGTCAACTTGGCTACACTTCCTCTTCTCTTTATTTTGATATAGATTCACAAGAAGTTGTAAAAAAAAAAAGTATAAAGAAGTTCTGTGTATTCTTCTTCCAGTTCCCCCCTATGGTAACATTTTGCATAACTATAGTACAATATCAAAAGCCAGGAAATTGATGTTGGTACAATCTACAGAATTTGTTCAGATTTTACAAGTTTTACGTGTGTGTGTGTTTCAATGCCGTTTTATCACACCTGTAGATTCAGGTAAACACCACTGAGATATAAGACAAAGGACTTATATACAGAGTATGTAAAAACTTTCAAACCTCAACATAAGAAAACAAACAATCCAATTTAAAAATGGACTAAATTTTTGGAGAGACATGCACTTCACTAAAAAAAATATATGAATGACAAACAAGCTCATGAATCAATGCTCAACATCATAGTCAGTAGGGAAATGCAAATTAAAACCTAATGAGATGGGGCACCTGGGTGGCTCAGTCGTTAAGCGTCTGCCTTCAGCTCGGGTCATGATCCTGGTGTCCTGGGATCGAGCCCCGCATCAAGCTCCCTGCTCAGTGGGAGGCCTGCTTCTCCCTCTCCCTTCCCCCTACTTGTGTTCCCTCTCTTGCTGTCTCTGTCTCTGTCAAATAAATAAATAAAATATTTAAAACAAACAAACAAACAAACAAACAAAACACCTAAGGAGATAACCCACACACCTATTAGAATGACTAAAATAAAAAGTACTAGTGATGTCTAGCTTTGACGAAGATTTGGAGCAACTAGAATTCGTATATATCGATGATGGAAATACAAAATAGTACAGTTATTCGAGAGAAAGATTTGGCAGTTTCCTTAAAAGCTAAATATAATTTAATCAGATGACCCAAAGTCCCACTTCCAGGTATTTATTCTCAAGAAATGGAAATTCATGTTCACACAAAACCTGTACATGAATACCTATGGAAACTTTATTGATAATCTCCACAAACCAGAAACAACCCAAATGTTTTGCAGAGTTAAATGGATGAACACACCATGTCACATTCATGCAACAATACTACTCAGCAATAAAACTAACAACTGTTGATACACAGAATTTGGATGAATTGCAAAGGCATTGTGCTAGGTGGAAGAACCCAGTCTCAAAAGGTTATATACAGTATTATTCCATTTATATGAAATTCTGGAAAGAGGCAAAAATATTGATGCAGAGAACACATCCATGGTTGTCAGGAGGTAGAGGTGGGGTAAGGATATGAAAACAAAATAATATAACTCTTTGGGCTCTTGAAATTGTTCAGTATCCTGTCTGCGGTGGTGGTAATAAGAATCTATGCATTTGTAAAACCTCACTGTAAAAAGCAAGTTTTACTGTATTTAAAATTGTTTTTTTTTAAGAGTAACTAGGATTTTTTTTTAAGAGTGAGCCAAATCTGTAGGCAGATGATGGGGCAAAAATCTTAGTTGCAGGTGATGTAAAATGTGCTGCTAGCTTGAGGTCACTGTGAACAGTCATGTTCAAGATTTATTTATTTATTTGAGGGAGTGGAGTGGGGATTCCCACATGTATGGATGCAAATGGAGGAGACAACACAGCCCACTTACCTTGATGTGGCAGCTGAATGGGATGTGAGGGAGAGAGAAATAAGTACCAGGAGAATTTGGGGAAAGGAGAAGCTAAGAAGGAAGAAAACAGGCAGACTCCAACAACACAGTGCCTGAGGGGTGCCGATGGATTTCTGACGTTTATGCCCCTCGGGTGCTGTACTTAGTTCCCACAGCCCTAGCAAGCTAATATGCCCAGCAGGGCCAGGAACAATGACTCAGTAGGAGGCAGCCAGAACCTTCCTCCCTGCCATCTCCTTTGGGCTTGATACAAAAGGCCCTGATAAAACCTGGGAGCAGCTGACGGTGGTGATTCAAGAACATATAGGACCTGGTCACTGCTGTGTGGTTCTCAGGCTTCCTCCTCAGTACCCTCGGGCCAGAGCTCATCAGTCCTGCAGCCAAGCACTTTGTAAGAAATATCCTGGGTGTGCATGTGGAGAATCTGTTGAAATCCCCGAAGGAGGTGGTGGGGAAGCCAGGGATGAAGGAGGAGAATGTGGGCACCTGCTCTGCTCCCCCTTTCTCCAAGCTGACAGTCAGGATAGCAGGCGGAGAGTAGGTGAAGAGGGGAGTTCTGGTCTCAGATAGGAGATGACAACATGCGGCGCCTGGCTGGCTCATTCGTTAAGCGTCTGCCTTCAGCTCAGGTCACGATCCCGGGGTCCTGGGATAGAGCCCCGCATTGCGTTCCCTGCTCGACGGGAAGCCTGCTTCTCCCTCTCCCTCTCCCCCTGCTTGTGTTCCCTCTCTCGCTGTGTCTCTCTGTCAAATAAATAAATAAAATCTTAAAAAGAAAAAGGAGATGACAGCATGAAGGTACAATGGGTATGCTTTAGAGATGTGGATCTCTGCCCACCTCTGCCACTGATGCTTTGTGTGGAAATTCACAGTCCAAAAAGTAGACAAAATCCCTGCTTTCATGGAGCTTACATACTACAGGATTGAGGAGTCTATGATTCTAAAGTTTCATGGTTCTAAGACTGATTGGATCTAAGGGTAAATGTTTCCAGGATTTTGTCTGTTATCTAAAAAAAGAGTCAAATGTATTATTCTGAGGACTGCCAATTTCTCACTCACAGTGCCTATCACACGGCACCCCAGGGGCCATGAGGAAAAGAGGGACAACCCCTGGCTCTCCTGCTCCCGTACCTCCCAGCTGGCTCTCCTGCTCCCGTACCTCCCAGCTGGCTCTCCTGCTCCCGTATCTCCCAGCTGGGTCTCCCGATCCCGTACCTCCCAGCTGGCTCTCCCGATCCCGTACCTCCCAGCTGGCTCTCCTGCTCCCGTATCTCCCAGGTGGCTCTCCGGATCCCGTATCTCCCAGCTGGGTCTCCCGATCCCGTATCTCCCAGCTGGCTCTCCGGATCCCGTATCTCCCAGCTGGCTCTCCCGCTCCCGTACCTCCCAGCTGGCTCTCCTGATCCCGGACCTCCCAGCTGGGTCTCCCGATCCCGTATCTCCCAGCTGGCTCTCCTGCTCCCGTATCTCCCAGCTGGCTCTCCTGCTCCCGTATCTCCCAGCTGGCTCTCCTGATCCCATACCTCCCAGCTGGCTCTCCTGCTCCCGAACCTCCCAGCTGGCTCTCCTGATCCCGTACCTCCCAGCTGGCTCTCCTGATAGCGGACCTCCCAGCTGGCTCTCCTGACCCCATATCTCCCAGCTGGCTCTCCTGCTCCCCTATCTCCCAGCTGGCTCTCCTGCTCCCGTACCTCCCAGCTCACAACCCTGAGATCAAGACCTGAGCTGAGATCAAGAGTTGGACACTCAACGGACCAAGCCACCCAGGTGCCCTGACTTCTTCTTATTTTTAAAAACTCTTTAAAACGGATTTGGGTGTTAAAGGCAAAAATAATGATGATACATGGTAGGATTTCTAATACATGCAAAAGTCTTTACAATAGCACAAAGGCCAGGAGAAAGAAAATTGCACAATGTTATCCTGAGGTTCTTAAAGCACGCATGAGGTGGTACATACTACTTGAAGGTAGACTGTGATATGTTTAAGATATATAATATAAACCTAGAGCAAACCCTTGGAAAACCAGATTTACAACTAGGAAATAGCACTACTGTGTATTATGAATTACCCTTAACGTTTTACATTTATAAAATGAATCCTTACCGTAATGTATGAGGTAGATACTACCTTTTTTTAAAAGACTTATTTATTTATTTGACAGAGAGAGAGAGAGTGAGAGTGAGAGAGTGAGAGTGAGAGAGGGAACACAAGCAGGGGGAGTGGGAGAGGGAGAAGCAGGCTTCCCGCTGAGCAGGGAGCCCGATGAGGGGTTCCAAGGTAGATCATGAGAGGGACTTCCAAGCTGGAGAAAGACACCACGCTACACCTTAGAGAAGAGAGCTGGGATGAAGGAGCCCCTGTGAGTGGGAGCGGTGGCTTGGCAGCAGACAGTGGTCTCTTACCAAGGGAGAAGGGCACAAAAGCATCACTCTTCTTAAACTGCCCGTTCTCATCCAGGAAGTGCTGGGGGTGGAAGTCTCGGGGGTTGGAGAAGAACTTGGGGTCTCTCAGCACGGAGCCCAGCATAGGGAACACGTCAGTGCCCTGGCGAGGAGGAGAAGGGGTATTTGATAAGGTGGAGTGGGGGGAGAGTATGCTGAAAATGCGTGGAGCTTGGAGGGACAATTGGGATGCCCTAGCTGATGAGAAATGGAGGCGTGGGAGGAGTGTGGGTCCTCTTAGGGAGGAGCTTTGGGAGACAGGAGATTCATGTCTCCGAGACAGGAAGCTATGCAGACGTGGGGTTTACGTCTCCCGAGCAGGGAAGTTTGAAGAACACAGGTTCTGTGTCTCTTAGGACAGAAGGTGTGGGGGATGTGCAGTTCAAGTCTCCCAAGGCAGGAGGTTGACAGGACATGGGGGTTGATGCTTCCAGAGACAGGAACTTTGAAAAACACTGGGTTTATGTCTCCTAGGCGGGATGTTTGGGAGACGTGAGACTCGTGTCCTTGAGGGAGGAGGTCTAGAAATGAAGTTCATGTCTTTTGAGAGAGGACGTTTGGGGACATGGGGTGCACAATCCTTGCAGCACGAGCCCTGGGGAGATACTGGATTCAAGAATCTCTGAGTGGGAAGGTTGAAGGGTCATGGTGGTTGGGGAAGTGTTTGACTGAGGCGGTGGGACAGGGGCTGGGAAGCTTCTAAGGGGAATGGGGTGCTGGGTCACAGGGAGCAGGTTGGAGGTCCCCTTACGTGGGGCAGGAAAGTTACCTTGGGGAGGAGGAACTCTCGAAACTTGGTGTCCTTGGTGACTCTGCGGGCCAGGCCCATGGGGATCATGTCTCCAAATCTTTGGATCTCGTGGATCACCGCCTCTGTGTAGGGCATCTTGGCCTTGTCCTCAAACTTGGGCTGACGGTTCGTGCCAACCACCCGGTCAATCTCCTCATGGACCTTGGCTGTGGGAGGAGGGGGAAAGTGTTTAGGTACCTAGCAGTCTCAGGGTGGAGATGATAGTCCAAATGTGTACATCCATGTGTGATATGGACGTAGATGATTCAAAACAGACCTTGACCATAAGCATGATTGGTGCAGCGTCCTATTCACCTGCTCTCAACACGGGAGCTGTTTGACTCAGCACAGGAGCTATTTACCCATCGGTTCAGATATTTCAGGATTTTAACAGCCAGTGCAACTCAGCTGGTGCTTATCAGCAGAATATCAGCTAGCATCTGGATAACAGGGTATGTCTGAGGTTCCAGACATCTGGGAAATGTGGGCACATTGCAGTGTGCTCAGAGGAAGTGTAAGGGTCTGTGGCCACCACTTCACTGCCCCGCCCTCACAGTCTTACCCTCCACCTCTGGGTGCTTCATGAGCAGCAGGAAGCCGTACCGCAGGGTTGTGCTGACCGTCTCAGTGCCCGCAGAGAAGAGGGTCAGTGTGGTCATCACCAGGTTCTTCATGTGGAACTCCGTGTTGGGGTTGTTCTGCTCCTGAAGGGAGAGAGGCCTTCAGGCCAGGCCCATTCCCCCTCAGGGCTCTCAGAGCCCTTCTGGGGTCTTTCCATTTGGACCCACCTCTCTTAGGTCCAGACCAGAGCTGGGAAGAGAGACCCTACTTCTTTTTTTTTTTTAATTTTTTATTCTTATGTTAATTACTCTATATTACATAATTTGTTTTGGTGTAGTGTTCCATGATTCATTGTTTGTTCATAACACCCAGTGCTCCATGCAGAATGTGCCCTCCTCAATACCCATCACCAGGCTAACCCATCCCCCCACCCTCCTCCCCTCCAGAAACCTCAGTTTGTTTTTCAGGTCCATCATCTCTCATGGTTCCTCTCCCACTCTGACTTACTCCCCTTCATTCTTCCTCTCCTGTTATCTTCTTCTTTTTCTTTTTTCTTAAGATATGTTGCGTTATTTGTTTCAAAAGTACAGATCTGTGATTCAACAGTCTTACACAATTCACAGCGCTCACCATAGCACATACCCTCCCCAATGTCTATCACCCAGCCACCCCATCCATCCCACCCCCGACCAACTCCAGCAACCCTCAGTTTGTTCCTGAGATTAAGAATTCCTCATATCAGTGAGGTCATATGATACATGTCTTTCTCTGATTGACTTATTTCACTCAGCATAACACCCTCCAGTTCCATCCACATCGTTGCAAATGGCAAGATCTCATTCCTTTTGATGGCTGCATAATATTCCATTGTGTATATATACCACTTCTTCTTTATCCATTCATCTGTCGATGGACATCTTGGCTCTTTCCACAGTTTGGATATGGTGGACATTGCTGCTATAAACATTGGGGTGCACGTACCCCTTCGGGTCCCTACATTTGTATCTTTGTGGTAAATACCCAGTAGTGGAATTGCTGGATCGAGTGGTAGCTCTAATTTCAACTGTTTGAGGAACCTCCATACTGTTTTCCAGAGGGGTTGCACCAGCTTGCATTCCCACCAACAGTGTAGGAGGGTTCCCCTTTCTCCACATCCCCGCCAACATCTGTCGTTCCCTGACTTGTTAATTTTAGCCATTCTGACGGGTGTGAGGTGGTATCTCATTGAGGTTTTGATTTGGATTTCCCTGATGCCGAGCGATGTTGAGCACTTTTTCATGTGCCTGTTGGCCATTTGGATGTCTTCTTTGGAAAAATGTCTGTTCATGTCTTCTGCCCATTTCTTGATTGGATTATTTGTTCTTTGGGTGTTGAGTTTGATAAGTTCTTTATAGATTTTGGATACTAGCCCTTTATCTGATATGTCATTTGCAAATATTTTCTCCCATTCTGTCGGTTGTCTTTTGGTTTTGTGGACTGTTTCTTTTCCTGTGCAAAAGCTTTTTATCTTGATGAAATCCCAATAGTTCATTCTTGCCCTGGCTTCCTGTGCCTTTGGTGATGTTTCTAGGAAGAAGTTGTTGCGGCTGAGGTCGAAGAGGTTGCTACCTGTGTTCTCCTTTAGGATTTTGATGGACTCCTGTCTCACGTTTAGGTCTTTCAACCATTTGGAGTCTATTTTTGTGTGTGGTGTAAGGAAATGGTCCAGTTTCATTCTTCTGCATGTGGCTGTCCAATTTTCCCAACACCATTTGTTGAAGAGACTGTCTTTTTTCCATTGGACATTCTTTCCTGCTTTGTCAAAGATAAGTTGACCATAGAGTTGAGGGTCCATTTCTGGGCTCTCGATTCTGTTCCATTGATCTATGTGTCTGTTTTTGTGCCAGTACCATACTGTCTTGATGATGACAGCTTTGTAATAGAGCTGGAAGTCCAGAATTGTGATGCCGCCAGCTTTGCTTTTCTTTTTCAAGATTCCTCTGGCTATTCGGGGTCTCTTCTGGTTCCATACAAATTTTAGGATTATTTGTTCCATTTCTTTGAAAAAAGTGGATGGTATTTTGATGGGGATTGCATTGAATGTGTAGATTGCTCTAGGTAGCATTGACATCTTCACAATGTTGGTTCTTCCAATCCATGAGCATGGAACGTTTTTCCATTTCTTTGTGTCTTCTTCAATTTCTTTCCTGAGTATTTTATAGTTTTCTGAGTACAGATCCTTTGCCTCTTTGGTTAGATTTATTCCTAGGTATCTTATGGTTTTGGGTGCAATTGTGAATGGGATAGACTCCTTGATTTGTCTCTCTTCTGTCTTGTTTTGGTGTATAGGAATGCCACTGATTTCTGTGCATTGATTTTATAGCCTGCTACTTGACTGAATTCCTGTATGAGTTCTAGCAGTTTTGGGGTGGAGTCTTTTGGGTTTGCCACATACAGTATCATATCATCTGCAAAGAGTGAGAGTTTGACTTCCTCTTTGCCGATTTGGATGCCTTTGATTTCTTTTTGTTGTCTGATTGCTATGGCTAGGACTTCTAATACTATGTTGAATAGCAGTGGTGAGAGTGGACATCCCTGCTGCGTTCCTGACCTTAGGGGAAAAGCTCTCAGCTTTTCCCCATTGAGAATGATATTCGCTGTAGGTTTTTCGTAGATGGCTTTTATGATATTGAGGTATGTACCCTCTATCCCTATACTCTGAAGAGTTTTGATCAAGAAAGGATGCTGTACTTTGTCAAATGCTTTTTCTGCATCTATTGAGAGGATCATATGATTCTTGTTCTTTCTTTTGTTAATGTGTTGTATCACGTTGATTGATTTGCGGATGTTGAACCAGCCTTGCAGCCCAGGGATAAATCCCACTTGGTCATGGCGAATAATCCTTTTAATGTACTGTTGGATACTATTGGCTAGTATTTTGGTGAGAATTTTTGCATCCATGTTCATCAGGGATATTGGTCTGTAATTCTTTTTCATGGGGTCTTTGTCTGGTTTTGGGTTCAAGGTAATGCTGGCCTCATAAAATGAGTTCGGAAGTTTTCCTTCCATTTCTATTTTTTGGAACAGTTTCAGGAGAATAGGTATTAATTCTTCTTTAAATGTCTGATAGAATTCCCCTGGGAAGCCATCTGGCCCTGGGCTTTTGTTTCTTGGGAGATTTTTGATGACTGCTTCAATTTCCTTAGTGGTTATAGGTCTGTTCAGGTTTTCTATTTCTTCCTGGTTCAGTTTTGGTAGTTGATACATCTCTAGGAATGCACCCATTTCTTCCAGGTTATCTAATTTGCTGGCATAGATTTGCTCATAATATGTTCTTATAATTGTTTGTATTTCTTTGGTGTTGGTTTTGATCTCTCCTCTTTCATTCATGATTTTGTTGATTTGGGTCATTTCTCTTTTCTTTTTAATCAGTCTGGCCAGGGGTTTATCAATCTTGTTAATTCTTTCAAAGAACCAGCTCCTAGTTTTGTTGATCTGTTCTACTGTTCTTTTGGTTTCTATTTCATTGATTTCTGCTCTGATCTTTATTATTTCTCTTCTCCTGCTGGGTTTAGGCTTTATTTGCTGTTCTTTCTCCAGCTCCTTTAGGTGTAGGGTTAGATTGTGTATTTGAGACCTTTCTTGTTTCTTGAGAAAGGCTTGTATTGCTATATACTTTCCTCTCAGGACTGCCTTTGCTGTATCCCAAAGATTTTGGACAGTTGTGTTTTCATTTTCATTGGTTTCTATGAATTTTTTTAATTCTTCTTTAATTTCCTGGTTGACCCATTCATTCTTTAGTAGGATGCTCTTTAGCCTCCATGTATTTGAGTTCTTTCCGACTTTCCTCTTGTGATTGAGTTCTAGTTTCAGAGCATTGTGGTCTGAAAGTATGCAGGGAATGATCCCAATCTTTTGGTACCGGTTGAGACCTGATTTGTGACCTAGGATGTGATCAATTCTGGAGAATGTTCCGTGGGCACTAGAGAAGAATGTGTATTCCATTGCTTTGGGATGGAATGTTCTGAATATGTCTGTGAAGTCCATTTGGTCCAGTGTGTCATTTAAAGTCTTTATTTCCTTGTTGATCTTTTGCTTAGATGATCTGTCCATTTCAGTCAGGGGGGTGTTAAAGTCCCCCACTATTAGCGTATTGTTGTCAATGTGTTTCTTTGCTTTTGTTATTAATTGCCTTATATAATTGGCTGCTCCCATGTTCGGGGCATAGATATTTACAATTATTAGATCTTCTTGTTGGATAGACCCTTTAAGTAAGAAATAGTGTCCTTCCTCATCTCTTATTACAGTCTTTGTTTTAAAATCTAGTTTGTCTGATATAAGGATTGCCACCCCAGCTTTCTTTTGGTGTCCATTAGCATGGTAAATGGTTTTCCACCCCCTCACTTTCAATCTGGGGGTGTCTTTGGGTCTAAAATGAGTCTCTTGTAGACAGCATATGGATGGGTCTTGTTTTTTAATCCAATCTGATAGCCTGTGTCTTTTGATTGGGGCATTGAGCCCATTTACATTCAGGGTAACTATTGAAAGGTATGAATTTAGTGCCATTGTATTGCCTGTAAGGTGACTGTTACTGTATGTTGTCTGTGTTCCTTTCTGATCTTTGCTGCTTTTAGGCTCTCTCTTTGCTTAGAGGACCCCTTTCAATATTTCTTGGAGGGCTGGTTTCATGTTTGCAAATTCCTTTAGTTTTTGTTTGTTCTGGAAGCTTTTTATCTCTCCTTCTATTTTCAGTGACAGCCTAGCTGGATATAGTATTCTTGGCTGCATATTTTTCTCGTTTAGTGCTCTGAAGGTATCTTGCCAGTCCTTTCTGACCTGCCAGGTCTCTGTGGATAGGTCTGTTGCCAATCTAATATTTTTACCTTTGTAGGTTACATATCTCTTCTCCCGAGCTGCTTTCAGGATTTTCTCTTTGTCTCTGAGACTCGTAAGTTTTACTATTAGATGTCGGGGTGTTGACCTATTTTTATTGATTTTGAGAGGGGTTCTCTGTGCCTCCTGGATTTTGATGCCTGTTTCCTTCCTCACATTAGGGAAGTTCTCTGCTATTATTTGCTCCAATATACCTTCTGCCCCTCTTTCTCTTTCTTCTTCTTCTGGGATCCCAATTATTCTAATGTTGTTTCGTCTTATCGAATCACTTATCTCTTGAATTCTGCCCTCGTGATCCTGTAGTTGTTTCTCCCTCTTTTTCTCAGCCTCTTTACTTTCCATCATTTGGTCTTCTATATCACTGATTCTCTCTTCTGCCTCATTTATCCTAGCAGTTAGTGCCCCCATTTTTGATTGCACCTCATCAATAGCCTTTTTGATTTCGACTTGGTTAGATTTTAGTTCTTTTATTTCTCCAGAAAGGGTTTCTCTAATAACTTCCACGCTTTTTTCAAGCCCAGCTAGTATCTTTAAAGTCATGATTCTGAACTCTAGGTCCAACATCGTACTAATGTCCGTATTGAGTAGGTCCCTGGCTGACGGTACTACCTCTTGTTCTTTTTGCTGAGGTGATTTTTTTCATCTTGTCATTTTGCCCAGAGGAGAATAGATGAATGAGAGAACAAAATGCTAACAGGTTTACAACGTTCCCAGCAAATATACTGTATAGAAATCAGAAAAGACCTGAAACCAGGGGAAAAGAAAGGGAAAGAAAGAAAAAAAAAAGAAAAAAGATAAAAACAAAAACAGAACAATACAAAAAAAGCAGAATGTGATCAAATATGATCAGGCTAGTGCATAGATCAGTGCCACACACTAGATTTTGGGCGTATTTTGGTCTGTTAGAAAAAAGTGCCTCCTAAAATTTTAAAGGAAGAAAGACATATATGTACAAAATAAGGGTTGATACAATGAAGGGATAGAAGATGACTGTAAAGATGAAAATTATAAAAGATTTTATAAAAGGACTTGATAAGATAAGAAGTTGTTTGAAAAAAGAAAGAAGATTTAAAAAAAAAAAGGAAAAAGGGAGAGAATGTGATCAGGCAGGAGACTAGAACAGAACCATATACTAGTGATTTAGGGTATATTTTTATCTGTTAGAAGAAACGTATCTCAAAATTTTAAAGAGAGAACAACTTATATATATATGCCAAAAATAAGGGTAACTACTATGAAGGGATAAAATATGACTCTAAAAATGAAAAATAAAAAATGTTTTTTTTTTTTTAAAAAGAGATTGATAAGATGTTGGTTGAAAAAGGGAAATAGAAAAAGAAAAAAAAAACAGTTAACAAAAATTAGCTTTGATGAAATAATGAATCATGGTAAAAAAAAGCCATGAATTCTATGTGCAGTATTCCCCTAGCGCTGGAGTTCTCCCGTTCTCCTTGATCAGTAAACTTGGTCTTGGCTTGCTGGCTGTTCGTGCTGATCTTCTGGGGGAGGGGCCTGTTGCTGTGGTTTGCAAATGTCTTTGCCGGAGGCTGAATTGCCCCGCCCTTGTCGGTCCGGGCTAAGGAAGCTGCATGGGTTTGCTCTCAGGAGCTTTTGTTCCTGCAAGCTCTCAGTACATCTTTGGAGGACCAGGGCAAAAATGGTGGCCTCCCAATCTCCACCCGGAGGAGCTGAGAACTCGGGGCCCCGCTCCTCAGTGCGCCGCCAGAGAAAAGCAGTCACTCCCTTGTCCCTGGTCTCCGGCCGCACTCCGTGCTCACCCGGCCTGTGACCGAGCGTTTGTATCTCTGGCACCCGACCCCGTGTGGAGTCTCCAAACCCAGGAGATCCCTGCGGTGCGCTCCCGCGCCGCTCCTCCCCGGGAAGGAAGGGGAGTCTCCCCGGATCTGCCGCCTGTTGGGTCCCTGCTGCAGGAGCAGTGGCCCGACTGGGCCGCGGATCACAGTTTATGGCAACCCCAAGCTGAGAGCCCGTGCCTCAGCTCCGTCTCTGCAGCTGGCTTCCCCGCTCTGATACCTGGGAGCTCTGGCGCACTCAGGCTCCCCCGGTCTTTCTGTGACCCCAAGGGTCCTGAGACCCCACTGTCCCACGAGGGTTCCACCCCCGCCTAGCCACTGGAGCGACGTCCCTCAGCGGAGCCGACTTCTAAAAGGTCCGATTTTGTGCTCCGCGGCTCTATCACTTGCCAGAAGCGGCCGGCGGAGGACCCTCCCCCGCCGTCTATCCTCCCGAATATCGCCTCGGATTCACTTCTCCGCACGTCCTACCTTCCAGTAAGTGGTCGCTTCTCTCTTCAGAGAGTTGTTGCTACTCTCCTCTTTGATCTCCTGTTGAGTTCGTAGGTGTTCAGAATGGTTTGATCCCTATTCAGCTGAATTCCTGAGACCAGACGAAATCTAGGTCTCCTACTCCTCCGCCATCTTGCTCCGCCCCCCGAGAGACCCTACTTCTGCCAGGGTTTTGTTCAGGCTGCTGGCTCTGCCCAAAATGCCCTTCCCACACTCTTTACCTGGCTGCCTACCTGTCTTTTACTCATCAGCCCTGCTGTTCACTCTTTTAAGGTAGGAATATTGAGGAGAGGGATACAGAGAGCGAGTGCATGCTATGGAAGTGTTGCTTGTTGGTTTGCACACAGGTCCTGTCCATGGACAAGTGCTGGTGGATGGAGCAGCCACGGTTATTATTGTTGAGATTGTGAGGATGTTATGAGGGCGATGATTTGAGGGGCCTCTGCTCGCCCCTTCCCAGCCTGGTTTCCCTCTGCGTGGCTTTGCTGCTGTCCGCCCTGGCTGCTGGGCTGTACCTCCTGCATGCGGATGAGGAAGGAGTCAATGAAGTCCCTCGGGGAGTTGGAGTCCAGGGTGCGTTGGTTCTGCTCCACCTTCTTGGCTATGAAGTCCTCCAGACCCTGCAGCTCCTTAAATGCCTGTTGCTGCGGCCCTGGCAGGTGCTTCATCACTGAGGAAAACATCTCATAGAGCTGAGGATGGGGAGACAAGAAAGGGAAGGATAGTTGTTCACTGGCAGGTCCTGCTGGGAGCGGGACCTTTCTCAGGGCAAGGAAGGCAGTGGGTTAAAGGCACCTGTGCAGGTGTTTAGGATTTATACGGAGCATGATGGGAGGAGATAGCTAAGTTTCACGTGAGTGTGAGGGCCTCTTTCCCAGAATGTTGGTGAGATGGGTTGGGACACATATCCAGGTTTCAGGTATTGGGGTGAGGCTGGATTGGAGAACACATCTGGGGGTTCAGATATTCAGATGTGGTTGAATTGGGAGACTCATGTTCAGGTGTTGACCTATTTTTTCTGACCGATATGGTGGATCACCTGTTTAGATCTCTAGGTGTGGAGTAGGCTCAGTTGGAGACAAGTACCCAGATATTTCAGGGATATAGAATGGTGGCTTCTGTATGAGGTGGGGTTGAGGTGTGAAAGTGGGACAGGTATGCAAGTGTTGAGGAGGGGGAGATACCTGTTCATGTGTTTCAGATGTTCACAGGGGCTGATGGGGGGCACTTCTGTAAGTGAGTCAGCTGGGTTGGGGGACACGATTTGGGCGTTTGGGGAAACGTCTAGCCAGGTGTTTACATGTGTAGGGGTCTTCTTGGTTGGGTCACCTGTCCAGATGTTCAGGTGTTTCGGCGGGCTCTATAGGGGCACTTCTGTAGGTGGTTTGGGACACCTGTGCAATTACCAAATGACTTGGCAGGCTGGATTTTATAGCGCCAGGTGTACAGGTATTCAGGAGGTGGGTTGAGGTGGTCACTTGTTCAGGTGTTAAGGTATTAAGAGATGGACTATCGTAATAGGGACCGGTAGGTAAGTTGGGATGGGAACACATCCCCAGGCGGCATGGCTGGGCCAGTAACATGTACCTTGCCTGCAGGCTCTGTTCATTGTTTGTTTGGTTTGGTTTTTGGTTTTTTTGGTTGGGGGCAGCATGTGTTGAGATATCCAGGTGTCCTTGGAAAGTGGGTGTTCTGGTGTAACCATTGCATTGTCACAAGAGTGGCTTTGATGGAACCTGGTCTGGAGGAGGATGGCAGTTTGGGGCACCCGTTTCCATGGGGGAAAGCAATTGGTGGGTTGTGGTAGGGGTGTTGTAGAGCCAGACTGGGACAGGTTACCTGCCCCATAGAGGTAGCTGTGAACTGGAAGCTTCCCAGCATCATACGCAGCAGTGAGAGGAACTCTTCGTCCTCATAGTCAAAGCGGTCCCCAAAGACAATGGAGCTGATGACGTTGGACACTGTTCGGCTCAGGAAGAAGGTGGGATCGATGAAGGCACCTGGGGAATGGGATGAGTTGGGGAAGAGACAGGGATTTGGGGGAGCGTCAACTGGGCGGTCTGATGCCAGCCTGAGTATTGGAGGAGGGCACTGGAGTGAGGAGCCAAACGTCCAGCACAAGACCCCAGAGCCTGGAGCCCTGATGCCTTCCCCCAAGCCAGTCCCCTTCCCAGTGGAGAAAGGGTGCATCCGTGTGGGTGTACCCTTCCTTCTTGCTCACTCCCGACCCCCTCCCCCGCCGCTCACCGCGTGTGCCCCGGAGGGCCTCGATGAGGAAGCCCGCCTCCTCCTGGATGCGCTCCTCAATGCCGCGCTTGCCCACTCCAAAGTCCCGCAGTGTGGTGATGGAGAAGCGCCGGAGCTGCTTGGCTCGCTCCCCGTTGCTGAATGTCACGCCTGGGGAGGGAGCGTGGGGGTGTGGTGAGGCGGGGAGGGGCGGGGACAGAGGTGGGCAGAGGTGAGCGGATCCCGGAGTGGGAGGATGGGTTGGGGGGTGAGGGAGACGGGGAGAAATACAACTCAGGGTCAGAGAAATACTGAAAGAGATAGAGACCGGCTTGGAAGAAAAGAATCAGAGGGAGACAGGCAAGTCAGATGCCCAGAGAAACCAAGCTACATGCGGAGACACAGAAGCAGAGGGAGAGAGGCAGGGAGGAGGAGCCTGACCTCCGTGGAGAACTGGGAAGTGGCAATAAAAATCACGGAGGATCCTAACGCTGAGCTGGAGAAAGAGGAAAATACGGAAGGACAACAGAGAGGGTCTGGAGAGAGGAGAAGATGTTTCCAGAGCTGAAGGCATGGGGTGTGAAGCAGAAATAAGGTGAGATTCTCACACAGAGGAGGAAAAGACAGACAGAGGGAGGCAGAAGCTCGGGGAAGCTCAGAAGCTGAGAAGGAGTAAGGGGCAGGACTCGGGGATTGAAGACCGGGGCTCCAAGGCAGAAATCCCAAAGAACTGCTCCCAGACCCAGAGAAAGGAGAGGCATCCGTGAGAGAGAACAGAGAGGTGGGCTGAGAAGCAGGGGGAATAGAGACTCAGACACCCTGAGTCAAGCTAGAGAAGAGCAAGGAGAGGCCACGATAACCAGGGATAAGCACAGAGGGAAGCAGGGGTAGAACTCGGCCACAGCCCTGGGTCAGTGAGTCAGGAGAAGAACAGTGGGGAAACTGAGGCCAAGTGTGCCTGACCACACGCTCCCACCCGGAGCGCCTCACCATAGCCTTTGAAGAGATAGTCGAAGGTGGCCTGCTCGCCTCGCCCGCTGAACTCCTCAGCCTGATCCACCAGAGCCTCCTTCACCGCCTCGTGTCCACACAGCACCAGGATGCGCCGGGGCCCCAGGTGGACCGTGAAGACCGGGCCATATCGCTCGCTGATCTGATGGAGGTGGGAGTGCTTAGAGGCTGCGGCCCGCACTGGGAACTGGCCCTGTGCCCAGCCCTCACCTACTGCGTGCATCTCCTCCAGGTTCTGACACTCAAGGGGCTGGACATCCCCAAATCGGCTCTTTCTTGTCTAGGACCCTGCTGGCCAACCTGCAAATTTCCACTTTCTTGAGACTCTGGTCCAACCTTGCTCATCCCCTGCCACCAAGTCCCAGCTCATTTAGGCAGACTTCCAGCCCCACCCCCATTCCACCCATCCCATGTCCTGACACCTTCATGAGAGAGTTGTACATCTGTTGTGTATTCAGCTGCAGGTAGTTTCCGATGAAGGGCAATGGGGTGGGTCCCGGAGGAAGCTTCCCCCAGAGTTTCTTCTGCCTCCAGACAGACATCAAGACCATTATGGTCAGGCAGGCCAGCAAAGCCACCAGAAGCAGCCCTGAGGCCAGCATGGTGGCACTGGGAGAGACGGTCAGATGGTGCCGGCTGGGCTGGTTTGACTTTATACCAACTGGGAGAGAAAGGCAGAGTTAGGTGCTGATTATATAATTGTACCATTTCACTTTCCAGGTACACCCCCCCCCACCCTGGGCTCACTGCTGAGCTTGGCACACAGCCAATGAGGCAGGAGATGGGGACCCCAGGAGGATTAACAAGGAGTAAGTCCCAAGACAGAGTGTGTTGCCCCTCAGGAGGGACCACCCCAGGGCTCTAGGATTGATTGAAGCAGTAGACAAATTCCAGAACTGAAGAATTTAGAATACTTGTATGTGGAGCCCCCTAAGTTTTGGATTTTCCGTCTCAGAGTGAGACGGACCCTAACATTGTGGATTTTAGGTCTCCAGAGAAAAGAATCCAGGGATCTGGGTTTAAGACTGTTGGAATGGAGAGTGCCCAGATGGCTCAGTCAGTTCAGCTTCTGACTCTTGATTTTGGCTCAGTTCATGATCTCAGTGTTGTGAGATGAGCCCAGCATCAGGCTCTGTGCTGGGCTGGGCAGGGAGCCTTCTTAAGATTCTATCTCTCCCTCTTCTCCCTCTGCAGCCCCCTCTCCTTCTGCCCCTGCCCTCCCTCTGCCCTCTGTCCCCCCGACTCCCCTGCCCCCTGCCAGTGCTACCTCACTCTTTTTCTAAAAAGAGAAAGAAAGAGAGGAAGAAAGGAAGGAAAGAAGAAAGAAGAAAGAAAGAAAGAAAGAAAGAAAGAAAGAAAGAAAGAAAGAAAGAAAGAAAGAAAGAAAGAAGGAAAGAAGGAAAGAAAGAAAAGAAAGAAGAAAGAAGAAAGAAAAAGAAGAAGGAAGGAAAGAATGAGTTGAAATGGGACAGCATGTGTGGCTGTCGTTGTGGATTTGGGGTTTTTGATGAGGAGGAATGCATGTTTAAAGGTCTCAGGAGGGGAGCAGGTTGTTGCGTGGCTCAGTCAGTTAAGCATTGGACTCTTGATCTCGGCACAGGTCTTGATCTCATGGTCATGAATTCAAACCCAGCGTAGGGGTCCAGGCTGGGAGTGGAGCCTACTTTAAAAATAAAAAGGGTTTCCCTGGCTCTCTCCCCACCCAGGAGTTTTCCCAAACCTCTCCTGCCATCGCTCCCTCCGTGTGCTGCCAGCAGCCCTGCCAAACCCAGAATCACCCCAGAGGGACCTCCCACACCCTCCCACCCCAGCTCCTCTTCTCAAGTGCCCCCTTCCCACTGGTGGGGAAACCCAGCCCCAGGAAGGGGGAGTACGCATGCAGACCAGGAGACACAGGAGCCCCTGCCCACCCTCTGTTGTCTGTCCTCAGGATTCTCACACACCAAATGGGAACATTAGTAGCATGACTACTAACAGCAACAATGGAAATGATGAACCTAGTGAGCTCCCCCAGGGATCTGGGTAGGACTGGTGAGGCTTTCTGTAAATTATGCCCCTTGAGACACTTGGGACTCTTTGGCGCCATATGGGTGGATGTCATTACTATTTCCAAATCCTACCCAGGCCCTCTGCCCCAGAGACCACTAGTTACTCTTCCTTCCTAAGAAAGGTTCTGCTTAAACGTGGCTCTGGACTTCTACCCCTTTCCCAACCGCAGACAGGCAGTGACACTGATCCTGACCTTGCTCTGAGGTCCCAGTGGGGATTCTGGGCACCAGAGGAGGTGCTGTGTCCGAAGCAAAGGTCGGTCAAAGCCTGGGGGAGGTACCGACTCTTTGATCCTGCTGGACTCCCGTATACTTCTGGGAACCCCGCATCACAGCCAGGGGTCCTCCCTCACCCCAAGACCCTCAGATCCACTCCCTGGGATCTCCCCTCTCGATGGTGGGAGAGGTTTGGGAAAACTGAGTGGGGAGAGAGCCAGGCCCCGGAGGCTGGAGTGGGAGTGAGGGAAGATGGCGGCCCTGCTGTCCTTCCCTCGGCGGGCGATCTTCTTCCTTAACTGTAGGGCGCTAGCCTTTGGCGAGCACTCATTGTGCAGAGCCAGGGTGTGGACATGGGGCCTCGTGGAATCCTTCTAGCAGGGGCGCCCATCCATAGCATCCTCCTTTGCTGTTCAGAAGAGCAGGCCTCCCCTCCTGCCACTTGCTCGAGGTCACACCCAGATAGCAGGTAAGGGAGCTGGGATTCGAAGCCTGTCCTCTCCTTCCTCCACTGACTGGCCTAGCCCACTCTGAGGGCCAAGAGGAGACCAAGTTTAGCAAGGGGTGATGTGGGATTGGCATCGGCACTGGACACAGAGATTCGCCAGTAACTTCTGCTGTTGGCATCATCTTGTCCTCGCTAGACACGGGAATTGAAAGCAAGTTGACCCTGAACTTGATGCCAGGAGAACACTCACAGAGCCACCTCTGGCGCCAGGAGGGTCTGAGAGTAGGCCCCGGTGGCCACCGGGGCTGGCTTCTGGGGGTCATCAGGGTGGCACCATGTAGCTCTTCGGTGGTCCCAGCCGTCTGTGACATGAGCACCATGCGGGTGCTGGATTGGTCTTCCGTGGGCCTGACAGGGGCCCCCATGGGGGGGCCCAGCATCTGACGGTTAGAAACCTCCCTCTGCCCACTCAGAGGCCAGCTCCAACTTTGGACGAGTGCAGGTGGGTGGGTTGGCACTCTCAGGACTGCCGTGTTGCTCAAAGTGCTCTAGACCTCTAAGCTGGAATCCTGTGGGGAGGGAACAAAGAGCAGAGAACAAAACAGAGAGAAAAGTTGTTTGTTGGTTTTAAAGGGAGCACAGGAGGGAAGGATTAGCACAGGTTTGGCAGGTATCAGTCCCCTTAATCCCAAACAGCAGCCTCCACCTGGGCTGGCTACGAGCCTGCACCCCACCCCAACCCCGCCTTCCCCTTGCTGTTCCTGGGCAAGGAGGGAGGTAGAATTTCAAGTGTTTGTTTGTCAGTGAGGTTGGCACCAGCCAGGGCACTGAGCGTTCAGACAGGCTGCCATGAGCTGAGGAGGAGTAGGGCATATGGCCGACGGAAGTACTTAGCAGCAGAGACGTCAAGTGCGCTTGGCCTTGTTGGTAACCTGGCAACATGGAGGGAGGCTAGCATCTGTCATCATATGACTTCTCCCTCAGAGGCAGGAGTGTGGGAGGCCAGCGTGCAAGGGCCTGGCCATCAGCTTCCAGGATGAGTTAGGGGAGCGCCCAGGAAAATCTCTTTCCTTCCCTGGGACTCAGTTCCCCTTTCT
Source organism: Eumetopias jubatus (assembly GCF_037043125.1). Lineage (NCBI taxonomy): Eukaryota > Metazoa > Chordata > Mammalia > Carnivora > Otariidae > Eumetopias > Eumetopias jubatus. The sequence goes on from NW_028274816.1 coordinate 52,121,027, forward strand.
GGACAATGGTAGAGCAGTCGAGAGCACAGTTAAGACATGGACTGGAATACCTTATCGCTTCTTTGTTGTGGGGCTTTGAGCAGGTCACCTCACCTCTCTGAGCCTCCTGCGGCCAATGACAGGATGTACCTCTTAGCTTATTATGGGAGGAGTCATTGATTCATGGGTTTGAAGTGCCAACAAATAGTAGCTGTTCCTATTTGATCCTCAGGATGAAGTAAGAGATTCTCTAAACCCCTTTCCAGATTTTATATGCTCTGGTCTAAAGTTCCGAATCCTTTTTCTTTGGTAAAGGAGGAAGGGAGAGAAAGCCTTGCGGGAACCTGCCTGTCCCTCCTTCTTTGACACAGCTGCGCCTTCCCCCTGCAGCTGCGAATGGAACATTAACCTTGGAGGCAGCATTGATGATGGAGGAGGCATTGTGTGAGGAGGGGGGTCAGGGGTTGTTTGGGGGTGGGGAGGCATGGCCCCCACACAGCAGCTTGCCCATCATCTGTCTCCCTTTGTGTCTGTCTTGTTCTTTATCCTCCCTGCAAGTCAGCCTGCCCTTCAACACTCTTGTGTGCTTCTGGATCTTTCTGTTCATGCCAGTGTGTGCAGTGGGTTCTCCTAGAGGCCTCTGTTGTGTATCTTCTTATTTATACATCAGATGTATAAGGGGTATATGTGTGTCATTCTGGGCACGTGTGTGAGATCTTTGCACATCTGAGCGCATGTATGTATCAGCGTGTCCATGTCGATATATGTATTTATGAACACACCTGTCTGTGGAGTGTGTGTGTGCATGAGTGGGTATCCATATCTGTTGGGTCCAGACATGTACATCTGTGTGAACACATGACAGGGTGTGTGTGTGCAGGCCATTGTGCCCAAATGCACACCAGTCTCTGTGTCTGTCTGTGGGCAACTGAGTCATGCTTTGGAGTATGCCTGTTGGAGGACGTCTGCATGTGTGTCTGTGTGTCCACCCTGACATCCATCTGTGCTTTCACACGTGTATGTGTGCAGTGGGTACCACTGGTGACTATGTATGGGTGTGTGGACGGACACTTTGTGTGTGCATTCTGACATGTGGGCCATGCTGTGTACACGTGGCTGAGATCTGCTTGTGTCTGTTTGTATTCAAACACAACCCTGGCCCAGCTGCTCCACGTCCTTTCTTAAAAACACGGGTATTTCCTTTATTTTTCAGGATATTGCGACCCTCGGTTTTCAAGGGTCACACCAGGCAGAAAAAGCCTGCATGGGAGCAGGTCCTGAGAGCATTCGGAGGTGGGTCAACTCCTATTGGATCAGCGCAAACATCCACTCAGAAAATTCTCTCCCACAGCGTCCCCCAGCCTCCTAAGCCACTCAGCACATTTAAGACAGTCATCCACCCAGTGCTCAGTCACCCCGCCACTCCGTCCCCGCCCATGCTGAGGGATGCTGAGGACACAGCGGTGACCCTGGGCCCTGCCCTCATGAGGCTCTCACTCCACAGGGGAGACGGAGCGGCCCAAGTCAGTGACGCCCGGAATGCACAGGGCTGGTGTGAGAAGGCACAGGCGGAGGGGTGCGGGGGGGCGCACCGGTGTGTGTAGGGGCCCAGAAATAGCACCTGCTTCAACCTTGTAAGTTCAGGCTGAGCCACGAGAGGGCTAAGTAGGGATTTTCCGAGGCAGGATAGGGACTGTAGGGCGGGAGAATTCTGGGCAGAGGAATCTGAGAGCCAAGGCAGTGGAGCATGGTCAGGTACTGTTAGGGTGGAAGGATCTGGGCCGTGCGCATTGATGAGGCTGAAGCCATCACAGGAGTCAGACCTGCTGGACTTATGTGACTGGGTGGGGAGTGTGGACTCTGTCCTAAGGTGATGGGGAGCCCCAGAAGGGTCTTAGGCAGGGGAACAAAATGGCCAAATTTGTGTTTCAGACAGATGGTTCCTATTTTTGGAGAAGATGAGACTAGAGTTCCGGAGACACGGAAGTGGCTTCTATAGGCTGCAGGGGACAGAGGACAGGGCCATGAGCATGGGGAGGAGCCATGGGTTGGAGAAAGATACAGAGGGAAGAACCAGTTCGTACTTGGTTATGTGTGGCTGTGTGGGGTAAGGTGAGGGAGGAGCCCAGTGTGGGGGTAGATGGTAGTGTCGCTTATTGGTTTGGGGACACAGATCAGGACAGGTTTGAGGAAGGAGCTGATGAGTTCCACCTTGGACATGTTGGGAACCGAGCACAATCCCCGCTTCTAGGGTTTTCTTAGGCTAGTGGGAGAGCAGACCCGGATAAACTAAAGTCCTCATGATTCCATTAGCATTCATTAATAATTATGTGTAATAATTTAGCACTTGGGGCTGAGGATTGGGAGGGCTTCCTAGAGACGGTGTCGTTTGAACCGGGTCTTGCCGGATGAGTTCACAGGTGGGGGAGGAGAGGAGAGCCTCACAGGCCAGGTGTGCACACGTGAGATGGTGGGACACAGCAGACACATGTGACTGCTACACCCCTTCTCCCTCTGCTACCTCATCAATCAACTTGCTGTCCTCTACCTCCTAGCCTGACCCAAAACTCTCCAAAACACCTGGCTCATGCCCACAAGTGTGGCTGAAATCTATGACCCTCTCCCAAATGAGCACGTTTTTGTTTTTAATTGAAGTGAAGGGGCACCTGGCTGGCTCAGTCGGAAGAGCATGCAACCCTTGATCTTGGGGTTATGAGTTCAAGCCCCACGTTGGGTGTAGAGCTTAAATAAATAAATACATAAATTTTAAAAAATAAATCAAGAAATACTTATTAAAAAATTACCCTTTTTAATGCAAACAGTTCAGTGGCATTTCGTACATTCACAGAGTTGAGAAACCAACCACCTCTAACTAGTTTCAAAACATTCCCAAGTGAGTATCTTAGCCTTCTTGGTGTAAATTTAAATGCTAGTACTGCTGATAATGGTAGCATTCAGTAAGCTTATTCTCTTACTGTGTGAAGCTTTTTATGGGCGTGATCTTACTTAAGTCTTCACAGCAAGCCCGTGAGGTTGGGTTTACCATCCCCAGTTGCAGATGAGTTAAGGAAGGCCCAAAGAGGTGGAAGTGAGTTGTTTTGGGCACCACGGCTGATCAGGGTAGAACCTGCGCATGGCCTTGTGTTGACTCTTGATTTCATGTTCTTAACAACCATGCTGGACTGCCAAGCCCTACCACCTTTTCTCTTTATGAAATATCGGAAGACTGTTCCTGATAATCCTGTGATTCTTGAAAAACTTCCCTGGAAGCCTAAATCAGCAGATTCCAAATGTGAAAAAAAAAAAAACAAAACAAATAAAACAGTCTCTCAATAGGAGGGATATTTTACCTTTGTTGAGTTTGCGTTCTTTGGAACATTAACCAAAGACCCGGCCAAGCAGTGTCACCACAGTGAAGTGGAAAGTGAGCAGAACGAGGGGTTTGACCAGAGAGTAAAGTGTTTGTGTTCAGGTTTCAGATGGCAGCAAGGATCAGGGTGAGCTGAGGGAGGGGAAGGCCAGGGAGCAAAAGAAAGTCAAGGTTTTTTCTCTTTGGTTGTTAGGACAGCTCATGCCCATGGCCACTTGTGTGCCTCCTTGCAGGAGCAGGACAGGTATTGGAGGAGAGAGAGGGATAAACTTTGACAGAAGACAGGGATGATGGAGAAAGACTCCAAAAAGGAAGGGTTTTCATAAGAGGGTGGAGGGTTATACTCTAGAAGTGTTCTGGGGAGTTTCTGACTCTGGTAATGGTTGAATAGCTCCTACTGGATCAAGCATCCTGAAAATAACAGCTTCCAACTCAGAATAAAATGTTAAAAAAAAAAACAAACCTGATTCCCTGACCACACTGGAGTAGATCAAAGAAGGCAGATACTGATGGGGGTCAGAAGGGAGTTTCCTGTTATTAAATCTTTTGGCCTGAATGCAGATCGGGACAGTGCCTTGAGGATGGCTGAAACCCAAGCAGAAGCTTTGTAAGTTTCCTGAGTTGAAGAACCAGAGGACCGAATGCATGGTGATTACAATGCCTGGTGGTAGCTGTGATAGGGTCTCCAAAAGGTGAGAGCCAGAGTGGGGTAGCCCCAGATCTCTGTATAAACAGTGTCCAAATTTCTGACCTGTTGTTGAAGTACTTATGTGCTGGGAAACTCCATGTGGTGACAGGTAAGTCTAAAAAACTGAGAGAAGATTTCAGAGCCGTACATTTGAGTTCATCTAAGTTAACTGCTCCCTGAAACAAAACAGAACAAAACAAATTAATATTCCTCAGTAGAACATTACAGAATCCAGAGTCTTTACAATGTATCACTTGTCATATCCAGGACAAATCCAAAATAACTAGGCATATGAAGATACAGGAATATATAATCATACTCAAGAGAAAAGGCAATTGATGGAGATTTTCCTTGGCATGCCCATAATGTTGGAATTTAGCTGAGACAGTTTAAAAGCACATATTATGTCTATGCTCCCGGGTGTCAAGTGGTATTCAGAAATAAAAGGTATTAACCTACCTTTTGACCATGAGATTCAATGGAGGTGGTCAACTGGGTCACCTTCATTGGAAAGAGTGTTACGGAAAGCTGTGCTCTTGAGAGGAGAGCCTATTTTGAATGAGATTAGGAAATGGACAGAAAATTTAGACAAGCAGTTTATTCAGCAGATATTAATAGAACACCTATTATGTGCCGGGCACTGTGTCAGGTGTTGAGGATATAGCAGTCAACCAAACAATCCAACATCTGACTCCATGCAACTTACAATCTCAATGTGTCCAGGAATTTAGGTCAAAGGCATTCTGCTCAGGAACCCACTTGAGGAAAGGGACATGGAAGCAGAAAGGAAATAAATGGCATCTTGTAAAAAACCAGCATAATAATGGCTGTATTTATTATTACAGCTAATGATCATTGAATGCCATGTGCCAAGAAGTATGCTAAGTGATCTGCATGCATGACCCTTGCTTAATTCTAGCAATAGCTCTGTGCGATAGGTTATGTTACTATTTATAGCTTTCAAGTGAAGAAGCTGAGGTCACCAACTCAGAAGTTGCAGAGCCAAGACTGGAATCGAGGTGTGTCTGTGCACGGAGCTAGATCTCTTAACCACTACACAATATTGTAGTCTACCAGGCAGGTAGACTGCCTGGTAGATTATTTCCAATAATTGGAAATATTAAGAGGAATAAGAACAGTCTGGTTCGAGTGAAATCTGTTCACAAAACTTAAATTGCTAATGCTACATATATGGAAAAACTCTAAAAGTGGGCAAGAGAATGATAAATAGAAAATTCAGAATGGAAATTTTTTCTCGGGGGAGGCAAGGGATATGACTGAAAAGGGACAGAGTGGATTTCCAAAGTTTTAATATTTTATTTCCTAGGTGAAGTGGTGAATGTTCATTTTCTTTTCTTGAAATAGTTCTTGTATATTTTATACAGTCATTAGTATTTATGATACGTGTAGTGGGTTGAATGGTGACCCTCAAAAGTTATGTCTGTGTTCTAATATCCAGACCTTGTGAATGTTACCTTGTTTGGAAGAAGGACTTCTCAGGTGTAATTAATTTAAAGATCTTGAAATGAGGAGAACATTGTGGATTATTTGAGTGGGTCATACTTCCAATGACAAGTTTCGTTATAAAAGAAAGGCAGAGAGAGGGATGAGACAGACAGAATTGAAAACAGACACACAGAGGAGGAAGCAATGAGAAGACAGAGGCAGAGATTGGAGTGATGTGGCCAACAAGCCAGGGAACCCCAGGGGTTGCAAGTAGCTGGCAGAAGCTAGGACAGAGGCTTGCAATGCATTATGGCAGCCTTAAGAAACTCATACACTAAGTTGCAGCAAAAATTTAACTTTAAAAACTAAACAATAATAAATACACATAAGTAGTTGGACAGCTCTGTTCTCTTTTGTTTTACTTATTTATTTTTTAAATTTTTGTTTTTTGAGAGAGAGAGAGCATGCACACAAGGTGGGGAGGGGCAGAGGGAGAGGGAATCCCAAGCAAGCTCCAGGCCCAGCAGGGCTCGATCCCACAATCCCGAGATCAAGACCTGAGCCGAAATCAAGAGTTGGTTGTTCAAAGAACTGAGCCACCCAGGCATCCCTATTCTCTTTTGTTTTAAATTGAATGGCTTTATTACTTTTTTCCCCCTGATGTTAAAATGATACACTCTGGTTATTAAAATAATTTAAATGATACAGAAAAGGATAAAGAAAAAAGTGAAACTCAGAGTAAATTATCCTTCAGATACGTTTACTTATCCACATCCCCATGGGTAGAGAGTGTATGTCTTCACAACTTGATCTTGGGCATGGCCCAGTGACTTGCTTTGCTTCATGGATGTGGAGTGATCAAAGACACAAAATGCACTTGTACAGTTGAATTTTCACTCTTGCACCTCTGCCATCACCATGAGAACAGGGCTGGGCTGGGCCAGTGGACATGAGGAAGATGATGGCCATGGGGAGGGGAGTCACCTAGCCAAGCTGAGCGCAGGCTGGCAATCCCCCAGCTAACCCTCAGAAACCTAAGTTCAATAAATGCTTATTGTTGAATGAAATGTTATACTTTGTTACCTAGGAAAAGGTAAGCAGTGCAACCTTAAATCCCCTTTCATAGAAATAAGACTTTCTATTTAAGTAAACTCTCTTTCAGACCTTCCTGAATGCACATAAACATATGTTAGTACACAATTACATTTACTGTTCCCTTTGCCTGAAACCTTGTTCCCCGGCATCTTGTGACATGCTGCTTCATAATATTCAAAGCTCATCTAAAGTAGGGTTTCTTTTCTTTTCCAGCTTCATTTACAATTGACATGTAGCACTGTGTAAGTGGAAAGTGTACAACGTGATGCTTTGGTGCACATATATATTGCAAAATGATTACCAGGATAGGGCTAGTTAACACATTGCCTCATATAATCACAATTTTCTTTGGTGGTGAGAACATTCAAGATTTATTTTCTTATCAATTTTCAAGTATGGAATATAATATAATGTTAAGTATAGTCACCATGCTATACATGATCTGCAGAACTCACTTGTCTTATAACGGGAAGTTTGTACCTTCTGACCAATATCTCCCCATTACCCCCAGGCCCCAGCCTCTGGAATCACCAATCTAACCTGTGTTTTTGTAAGTTAGGCTTTTTTAGATTCTACAGGTGAGTGAGATCATGCAGTATTTGTCTTTCTTAGTTAGAGTGAACCCTAGTGAAACTATGGACTGGAGTTAATAACAGGGTAGCAACACTCCCTCATCAATTGCTATATTCCAAGTGCTCACTTGTCACATATGGCTAGTGGCAATCCTGCTGGATGGTGCAGATCTAGAGGAAGAGGAAATACCCCCTCCACTCCTCCTGTCTTGGCCAAAATGGGAAAGGGAAGTTTGTAATTAGGTGTCATTAAAGTCATTTATTTCAGTGGTTAAAGAGAGTCTTGATAGCCTACCCCTTGGGAGCAGTGAGGTGGTCATCCTCTCTCCTTCAAGGAGTCTGTTTTGCACACCCCTCTTGGGAGGGTTCGCCAATGCTCAGATCCTTGAAGTGGAGAGAAGAAATCCCAGCTGCTGAGAACCAAGAAAGTTGCTCAGGTAACATCTGCTTTTCACTTAATATTGTATCAAGTAGAAAATCAAAGAGACTTCGCTGAAACCTTTTTAGGAATGTTTTTTTCGAGTTCTGGATCTTTCTCTTATTGGAGGAAAAGCACGAATTACTTTACTTAGGGCTTGGTAAGAAAGATGGAGTCTTCTGTTTGTCCAAATATTTCCAGAAGATAGTTTCATAACACAAATATTTCACTACAAGTTATAATGTAATTTTATGTGTCTAAATTTCAATTATTACTTTTCATTGGTTGCTTAGTATCTTATTGTGTGAAATATATCAGCCCTCTAGAGGTGGATGTTGGAGGAGGCTGTCTCAAAGTGCACAGTCGTTTGACCCCTTGCTCAGCCACATACAAATGATTCTTGGGCCTGGAACACTTCCTTACCAAGAGAGAAAGAGCCTACACAGCCTGTGCTGGGCTTATCACTTGGGCTAAGAATATCTATTCCTGTTTAAGTTCAATGAGTACTCCTTTGTTCTGCTTAAGCATACGGCACCCAGCCAACCCCACCACTATATCTGTCCTCACAGGATGGGGCCAGGGTCTTTCCATGTGGCACAAGAGAGGTGCTCCAGAGGTGAATTGCTCTGTGTCACCTGCTAGAAGAGACCTGCTGGCCATGAGGGATGAATGGGCACTATTAAAGCTGATGTTGCTGTCTCTCCTCTATGTCAATTCACCATTGTTCCATCCAGTACTTGACTGCACTGTATTTTTCTTAGCAACTCTGATACCAAAATGCAGTTGGCAGAAGCATTTGGACTTCTGTTCTTGGTGGTTGTAATGGTGATGATTTTTCCCACCCTTCATGTAGTTGGAGTCCTTTCCTGGGATTGGTAACCAGTGCATAGGGTTCTGCTCCCTTGGTATTGATAACCAGTGCATGCTACTCTGCTAGAAAATGCACATGTGGATTATTAATCTTATTTTTGGCTTTATAAACACAGTTGAAATGAACGTCCTTGTGTTTTCATCTTTACACCCTTTTCTAAAGTGTAACTGTTGGGTCAAAAGGTATGTACAGAGAAGAAATTTTTAAAACTAGAGATAATTAGACAAATCACAAAAAAATGGAAAGAATTTGACTTCAAAAGTAATAATTCCATTGTTTTTTTAAAAAAACCCCATGAATTCAAGGGCAAATGCATCATGAAATCTCTTTATCCAAAACCAAGAATAAAGGTCAGCATCTTCACTACACGACAAGTTTATAGAATCAATGAGAAAAATTCTGAATATAGAGTGGGTACATGGGTGAGGGATATAAACTGACAACCCTTTAAAGTAGAAATGCAAGGATAAACACACAAAAGTCCTGTCTCATACTAATCAAGGAAATAAAAACCTAAACCATAGTGTGTCACCTTATCTTGATCATTAAATTGACAGATTTTGAGAAGAAAGACAATATATATGCTAAGTGAAATAAGTCAAGCAGAGAAAGACAATTATCATATGGTTTCACTCATATATGGAACATGAGGAATAGAATGGAGGACATTAGGAGGAGGAAGGAAAAACTGAAGGGGGGTAAATCAGAGGGCGTGACGAACCATGAGAGACCATGGACTCTGGAAAACAAACTGAGGGCTTCAGAGGGGTGGGGGTGAGGGGATGGGTTAGCCTGATGATGGGTATTAAGGAGGGCACGTATTGCAATGAGCACTGGATGTTATTTGCAAATGAATCATGGAACACTACATCAAGAACTAATGAAGCACTGTATGGTGACTAATGTAATAATAATAATAAAAAAAAGGAATGGCAATACATGTGTCTCATGAAGGAGCAGGGTGGGAAATTCTGATAAGGAAATGATAAAAACCAAACATGAAGTTGCTAAGGACATGACAGATACGGATAGAGAGAGCCTTTCACACACTACAGATTTAAAGTCTCAAGATCTCCTGGACAATCCAATAAAGAATTTGATTTGTTTTTATTGATGATCCATTTAACTGCCCAAGGGTAGAACCAGCCTCTGCTGCCAGTTTGTCAGCAGCCCACTCAAGAAAAGAAAAATGAAGTTCATAGTCCCCACATTGTCTAGTTTTTCCTTCTGCCTCTATCATCTTTCTGTTCTATAACTCTGATTTTTGTTTTTGTTAGATGAAACCCATCTAATTACTGGTTTTCCTTGATACCGGTAATTTACATGCTGGACTGTGAGCCTTGTGGTCAGTGACTGACTCGCTCCTGGTCACCTTAATGTCAGCAGATCCCAACAGGGTGCAGGACTGAGGGCAGGAATGTGTCTCGAATTGCTGGGTGCCTTGTAGCCCTGGGGATGTCTCCTCATAAGAGAAAGTGAAGGGTCTTTGAGGGTCTAGAGCTCTTCTGTGCTTCACTCAGAGGGAGATGAGCAATCCTTTTCCATATTTCATGTATTGGACTTGCACACAGGGAAATCCGGCATAAGATTTTCACAGCTAAGAATGTGTAATGACCATTGGGCTATATACTTGCTAAATGTATTGGGAGCTCTAAAGACTACTCATGGAAAGAGCAGTAAGCCTATATGATGTGTGTTTGTACGTCTATGTCTGTGGTGGGCATGGAGACGTGCCTCCAGATCCCCCTTCAGGAACCTGATGTTCAGCTGCTAAGAGAGCAGTGAGCTGACAGCCTCCAGCTGCAGCACCATCAGGATCTACCTCAGCTTGGAGCTGCGTCCACACTCTTCCAAGAAAGCCCCAGTCAGAGACTGAGGACAGTTGGGACATAGGGCATGACAATTTGTGCCCAACATGAGACACCACTAAAAGACAATCTTCAATCTCGATGTACTTTTTGATGGAATGAGACTCTGTCAGCTCTGCATGGAGATCTGGGCCTCTTCTTACCCAATTTTCCTTCTTTTTTCAGTCCACAAATGTGTCACATCTACACCTGGGTTTGAAGACCTTTCTGACCCATTCTGTTTCTTCCCTGTTTTATCATTCACAAGCATTAGCCTTCCATGAAATGCTTGCCCTCTTAACTTCAACTCAGCCTCTGCGTCCCAAAAGACCCAATGGACATATTGTGTGTAAGGAATGACATTCATTGTTTCTTGCCCACCCCATCTCAAAATCCCTTCCAATTTTGGGAGAATCTCCTAATGTGAGATTCTTGGTCAGGGGCAAGGCTTTGCACCACAGCAGCTAGAGGGACTATTCATTCTTTCTCACCAAATCCTGAGCCCTGAGGCTTTAACATGCGATTGACTGGATAGTTCTGCCCGGAACTTTGAATCGTGAGGAAGCAACACAAAATCACAAACACAATCAGGAAGTTGTCCACAGTGGCGGCAATGGGTCAAGAGTCCCACAGCCATGATTCAGTGTCCAGGGTTGCAGGGGTCACTGGGGGGAGAGTGGCGGCAGCAGCCCCTGGCTGTTAACTCTTTTTTTCCCTACTCATATTCTGAGCCCGGGTCTCCAGAATTCACATAATAATATGAACTTATTGATAAACTCACAGCAGCCAGCAGCCTTATATACTTAAGTATCCACAGTCTGTTCATGTTCCCTAAAATTACAAAGCCAACTCTTATGGGGGCTCATGTACCTGGAACATATGAGGTTAAGAGAGAGATTCCAAAGGCTGAGGTCTCATCCCTGACCCTCTTTTTCTCCCACCCCACATCCATTTCATCAGCAAACCCTGCCAGCTCCATCTTCATAGCAGATTCCAAACCCACTCAATTCTCCTTGCCTGTACAACAGGTATCTCTGCTTCCCCACCCTCAATCTATTCTTCATGCAGCAGTCAGAGTTTGCATTTAAAATATATCAGTCAGTGTATGTCATCCTGTGCTCACCAGGAACCACCATCTCATTCAGGCTAAAAGCCCAGGTCCTTACTGAGGTCCAGGAACCCCCACACAATCTGGCCCTTTAATGCTATGCCTTCTTCCCATTTCCCCTACCCTTCCTCCTCCACCCCAGTCACAGTCTTCTTGTGGATTCTAGAACACACACACACAGCCTCCTGCTTTACAACTCTGCCATTTTTTTATCTCCCTGCCAGAAACACTCCCTTCCCAGATACCTGCACAACTTGCTCCTCCAACACCTTGTGAGACCTACCCTGTCCCGATCATAATCCCAATCCTGGAATCTCTGATGTTCTAACATACTATATCATTTATTTATTTATTATGTTTATTCTTCATTGTCTACCTCTCCCACTAGAAGGAAACTCCACCAGGGCAGGAGTTTTGGTCTGCTTTGTTCACTGATGGATCCCAAGTACTTGAAGAGGGTACTGGTACATGTTGGGTATTCAGTAAACATTGGTTGAATATAACGAAGTATGAAGGAAAGCTTTCATCCACTGAGCAAGTTGATGGAGTTCGGAAATAGAATAATAGAAGTCAGGGTGGCTGAACTATTCTTCAAAATGGAATGGGGAGAATTTGGAACTGGGAGTTGTGAAAGAAGTGCCCTCTAGATCAGGAAGGTAGGTTTAGAGGGAGAGACGATTGACGGGGGTTGGAGGAAGGAGCCAGCAAGATGGTTGAGAACGGAGGTGGACCATCAAGTGGAAAATCTCCGGTGGTGGATTTCTAGGAAGGATAATTAATAACAGGGATGTCTAAAAGGTCATTTTAAGTAGTTTTCTATGCCCTACAGTGATGGTGCACACAACACATAAGAAGCCTGCTACACGCAACAGCCTTGATACCCTGGCGTCTTTTATTTTATTCTGTGTGGAAGATGATAATCAGGGAGAAGAATGGTGAACTACATTTGGGTCACTATCACATAAAGACATATAATCTACAACAAGAATTTGGTGGAGACGGGAAGCACCCGTAGAAGGGAACATGAGAACACAAATCTTCCAGATTGTTGCTGAAATCTTGGACAGCGCATTTTTTTGCTTTTCATCCAATTGCTTTTCCTTTTGATGCAGCCGATACACTCTCTATATTTGCAGGTAACCTCCCTGACCTGCAGTCCCATGACAGTAGGAATAGTGTCTTCTCTTAGAGCTGTTGTGAGAATTTAAGCTGTTGTGAGCTCCTCTCCACCTTAGAGGAGATGAGGTGGTGCACCTGTATCCGTGGACAGAACTCTGTTCTCCACGGTTCCTTCCGCACCCAGTAGGGGGGCACTCAGCGGGCCTTGAGGCAGAGCTCATAGGTTGGAGGGATGTTGCCAAAGCCTGAGACCCTGGGTGTGATATCGATGTCAGCGGGCGGCACCAGCGGGTGTAGAGAGAAGTTCTGAAGGATGGATGTGAAGTAGAGAAAGAGTTCCATGCGGGCCATGGCCTCGCCCAGGCAGATGCGCTTTCCTGTGGGCACAGGGGAGAGTGGGAGGGCGGCTCATATCTGTACTGGGATCATGAGGGCGTGGGGTGCGTTCTGGTCCCATCACCCCTCAGTGCCCCCCTCAGCATCCCTGGGGTCATGATAATACCTGTTTTGTGGGTTACTATAAAGATTCAGTGGGCTCCGCTAGGATCTGCCACTTAAAGGGTCTCAACACATGGCCCCTACTTCTCTGATGGCTTGATTCCATCAGATCCCAAGATGTAATGGTTCTAAAAAATCCTCGAATTTGAAGTTTCTGTTCATTTAAATTTCTCAAAGGTTTATGAAATGCCTGCTAGGAGCCAGATGCTGGTGAGGGGAAAAAAAATAGAAAAGAAAGCTCACCCTTAAATAATGTTTACTATTTGTTGGTCACCCTTCCAATGGTTTGGAGAGATGGGTCTCCATTTTACAGGCAGGGAATGGAAGTAACTCACCTATGACTCCACCTTTTGTAAGTGGTGGGGTGGGGCCCTGTTTCCTAACCACTGCACTGATTCAGTGTGGCTTATACTTAAAATACTATTCTAAGGTATTATGTAATGGGTCACAAGCTCCTTTCATTAGGCAAATCCACCTGCTGCCTATTTTTGTACTGCCTGCAAACTGTTAAAAAAGAAAACCAGAGGGGCGCCTGGGTGGCTCAGTCCTTAAGTGTCTGCCTTCGGCTCAGGTCATGATCCCAGGGTCCTGGGATTGAGCCCCACATCAAGTGGTGCATTGGGCTTCCTGCTCCACGGGAAGCCTGCTTCTCCCTCTCCCACTCCCCCTGCTTGTGTTCCCTCTCTCGCTGTGTCTCTTTCTGTCAAATAAATAAAATCTTAAAAAAAAAGAAAAGAAAAGAAAACCAGAGGCCCCAAATGGAGTCACTTATGTTAGGCCAAGTCATCAAACCAGGCTCAATATCTAACCGCCCCCAGAAATGTAGTCTTAACCAGTTAGTTGGAAATTTTTTGATCAGCACTAATGAGGTGATCTGTCACATGGGCCCTCTCCACCCCCTAAAGGAAGATGAGGTAATCCGCCTAATAAGAACTTGCCATTTGCAATGACGTGGATGGAACTAGACGGCATCACGCGAAGCAAAATAAGTCAATCAGAGAAAGACAAATATCACATGATTTCATTCATATGTGGAATTTAAGAAACAGAGGATCATAGGGGAAGGGAGGAAAAAATAAAACAAGACAAAATCAGAGAGGGAAACAAACCTTAAGAGACTCTTAACTCTGGGTTAAGGGCATTTAGGAGGGCATGTGATGTAATTAGCCCTGGGCGTTATATGCAACTGATGAATCACTGAACATTACCTCTGAAATTAACAATATACTATATGTTAATTAATTAAATTTAAGTTTAAAAAACCCTGCCCTTCCCCTAGGGGAAGATGACCTTGCCTATAACAATCCTTTCTTTTCTTTTGCTAATAACTTCTTGTCCACTCTCCTCCCTATACAGACCTTCTATTTCTGCAACTCCGGAGGCTCCCCTCTACTTATAGATGGAATGCTGCTTGATTCATGGATCATTTAATAAAGCCAATTATATATTCAAATTTACTCAACTGAATTTTTGTTCTTTAACAAAACTAAGGATGCTTTTCACATCTTTAAATAGGTGAAAATGATCAAAAGAAAAATAATATTTTGTGACATGTGTGAATTCGATGAAATTAAAATTTCTATGTCCATAAATAAAGGTTTTTGGCATCACAGACATTCTCATGCATTTTCATACTGTCCATGGTCACTTCTACGGCATAAGGGGGCAGTTGAATAGTTCAGACTGCATAGTTCAGACTGAGATACTGTGGCTGATGAAAACTAAAATATTTTCTATTCGGTCCTTAACAGAAAAAGTTTGCTGATACCTGTTTGGTGCTATATCTTTTCTAATTATCAGAGTCAATTGTTCTAATATCTCATGATTCTGGGATTCTGGGAAATAGCATTCAACTTCCCATTCAGACCTGAATGTCAAATACAGACCAGTGATGGGGGGGTCACATCTAGCATGTTCCTGGGGTGGGGGTGGGGGGGACTCAGACCATAGAAACCTACCAGAGGAAAAAGGTACAAAGGCTTCATTCTTCTTGAATCGGCCCTGCTCATCCAGGAAGTGTTGGGGATAGAAGGCATCTGGGTAGCGGAAGTATTTGGGGTCTTTGAGGACAGAGCCAAGCAGGGGGAACACATCAGTGCCCTGGGTGAAAATGGCGACAGTTAGGAGAAATCTGTGTTGGAGGATGGGGGCAAGGAACCAGGAGGAGAGAGGAGTTAGGTGGAGGGAGAAGTGATAACAATGAGACCCAGCTCTACCTTGGGCAGAAGGTAGCCTCGGAAACGAGTGTCCCGGATGACATTATGGGGGACACCCATGGGTACAATATCTGTCAGTCTCTGTATCTCATGGATCACAGCATCCGTGTAGGGCATCTTGACTCTGTCGTCCACACTCGGGATCCGGTGTGGTCCAATCACCTGGTCAATCTCTTCATGGATCTTGGCTAGAAGGGGCCAGAAAACATAGCGAACAAGGACACAGGAGGTGTTTCTGGAGGCCAAGGCTCAGCTATGGGTTTGTGCCGTTAGTACCTGTGGATCCTGAGGGAGCACACCATGTGTGTTTGCACTGCTTCTTTATTCTTAACACCTGACACATTGGTGGGGTGCTCCCATCAGACCACGGGGAGGCACGCAGCCTGGAGCCTTGAGTGCCCTCTGGGATGTTTGGTCTTTATCTTGAAAGCACTAACAAGCAGGGCAGTGTCCTCGTTCCAGACGGGATGTGATACACAGATTTTTGACAGGATGGGAGAAAGGTACAATACATAACCAGGACAGGATTGAAGCAAGTGATAGCAATTATGTAACAGAAATTAAGAACACTGTTCATACAGTTACCCCTCCCTGCACTTCCTGAGGCAAATAACTTTACCTTCTGAGCCTCTGTTTCTTCATCTTCCAAATGGATGTGATGGTCCAACAAGCTCATTAGAGTGGTAAAATTTACATAAAATCCAGCTTGCAAGTAACTACGACAGTGCCTAGGCACATAGCAGGTGTCCATTAAATATCTGATTATTTAGATATTTAGTTATTATTATTATTTGGTAAAACACAACTTGGACAATGGAGGAGTGGCTAGAAAAGTCTGAGTGGAAATAAGTTAGTTTCTCCCATTGTCTATACCAGGAAAAATTTGTTGGCTTTTTTGAACTGCATTAGAAGGGAGAGATGCCAAAATTGGGGGTTTTCCTTAAGGAAGGAAGGAGTTCCTCATCACTAGAGTTACCCAACCAGACCAGATTGCAATTTATTGGAGATGGATTCTACTGGATTCTAGCACTATAGTTGGCTAAATAATGTCCACCAAAGATACCTACCTCCTAATCCCTGGAACCTGTGCATTTACCATAGAGGACAAAAGGGGCTTTGAAGACATCATCAAGTTAAGGCTCTTGAGATGGGGAGATTATCCTGGATTATCCAGGTTGGCCCTAAATATAATCACAAGTGTCTGTATAAGTGGGATGCAGAAGGGTCAGAGTCAGAGGAGATGTAACAACTGAGGCAGAGAGACTTGAAGATGCTATGCTGCTGGCTTTGAAGATGGAGCAAGGGTCATAAGCCCAGGAATGCAAAGAATACAGCTCTTGAAGCTGAAAAGGCAAGGAAACTGATTCTACCTTGGTTCCACCCAGTGAAATCCTGTGTGGACTTCTGAAATCCAGAACTGTAGGATAATAGATTTATGCTAATTTAAGCTACTAAATTTCTGGTAATTTTACAGCAGCCTAGGAAACTAACACAGGCACCAAGTAGAAGATTAATTAAATGGACTTCTGAGTCAGAGATTATCAGATTCTGTAGACTGAGATTCCAAAGTGTGAAGAGTATAAGGCCATGGGGTTCTACGGTTTCAAGATTATGTCTTCTTCTCTGTTGGGAATGGGAGTCACCTGGTAAGCAGCTCAGGTGGACACTCACCTTCCACCTCAGGATACTTCATCATTAGCAGCAATCCATAACGTAGTGTAGAGCTCACAGTCTCTGTGCCAGCAAAAAATAGGTTGAGTGTGGTCAGGACCAAGTTCTTGAGATTGAATTCTGTGTGGGGATTATTTGTATCCTGAAAACAAGAGGGATAGGACATAGAATCACCTTCTTCTGTCTTTATCTTCTTATTGTCACCCTATGTGAAAACACAATAGATGGCTAAACCAAGTGACTATATGGGAGAGGAAACAGCCAGAACAAAGGTCCTGGGGCAGGAATGTGCCCGGTGTGTAGAGGAACAACAAGGAGGAGGCCAGTGTGATTGGAGTGGACAGTGGGGAGACTGGGAGGAGAAAAAAGTAGAGATTTGAAAGTTCTAGGACATTAAGCTATGCAATTGTAAAATTCCAAGTGCTGAGTTTGTATAACAAAAAACTCATAAATTTCTAAAATTCTAAGACTCTATGATATAGAAGTATTAAGCTTCTAAATTTCTACATCTTTAAGACTTTTAAGTTTAAAGCTTAAACTCTTAAGCTTCTCAAATTCTTAAAGTCTAAGCTTCTCAAATTCTAAGACTGTAAAGACTCATTCTGGTTTTCTGTATTTGTAAGTCTCTGGCAGTTGTAATCACAAATGATTTAAAAGGTATAAGTTTTAAGCATCTTTGCTCCTAAAATTTCTAGATTCAAAGTTTATTTTAAAAGCATAAGAGTGGGCACCTGGGTGGCTCAGTCGTTAAGTGTCTGCCTTCGGCTTTGGTCGTGATCTCAGGGTCCTGGGATCGAGCCCCACATTGGGCTCCCTGCTCAGTGGGAAGCCTGTTTGTCCCTCTCCCACGCCCCCTGCTTGTGTTCCCTCTCTCGCTGTGTCTCTCTCTGCCAAATAAATAAGTAAAATCTTTTAAAAAAATAAATAAAGCATAAGAGTTTATGTATACCTTTACAGTTTCTATATCTCATCTATAAATAAAAGTCAACCATGTGAAACAGTGCTTGCTCTTTTGTCACCAACATGTTTGCAGATTAAAGTTGCAGGTGCTAGGGAATAGGATGATGAGAGAAAAGGATTGGGGAAAGGGGAAGAGATACCTGGTACATCTTGATGAGGAAGCAGTCGATGAAGTCCCGAGGGTTTTGTGGGTCAAGAGATGCTTCGTTGATCTTTACCCTAGAGGCAATGAAGTCCTTGAGTTCTTCTACCAAGTAGTAGATGCGATTGTGTCTTCCTGGCAAATATTGCATGATCCCAGAATACATGTCATATAGCTGTGGGGAATAGACAAAGGGGGTTTGTCAGCAATGGGCACCTGGGGCCAACATAGGCTGAGTCTGGAGTCAGCTAGCTGGACTCAACATCCAGCACTGGGTCTGAGGATTGGATGAGTCCATTTGTTTCTTGGAGACTCCAGGTGTATTGTTACTTGCCTCCCATGGTTGTGGGGAGCATTAAGTGAGGTATAGACAGGTACTTAGTTAACTGAGATTGGGGGTGGGCAGGGAGGTGGTTGTGGGCACCTGTGCCCAAGGTGTGCTCATCTCAATGAAACTCTCATTGATCATCTGCAGCAGCTTCAGGAACTGCTTGTCCTCATAATCAAAGCGGCTTCCAAAGACGACAGAACTGATGACGTTGGAGACAGTGCGGCTCAGGAAGAAGGTGGGTTCGATGGGAGAACCTGGATGGTGGAAATTGTCTAGGTTGGAGACAATGATTAGGAGCATAGGATTGGGAATCATTCAGTCATGGATACAAGTCCTGTCTTTTTTCCTCTAAATCCCATTGGTTCCAGACCTTATTTGGGGGCAGGGATTGGATTCAGTCACCCTTTAGCCCTGCCCCGTGTGGCCTCCCCATACCCTTGGTTTTCCGTAATTCCTCTAGTAAGAAGCCAGCCTCCTCCTGGATCCGCTCTTCAATGCTCCGCTTTCCCATTCCGAAGTCCCGAAGAATGGTCAGGGAGAAGCGTCGGAGGATCCTCCATCGTTCTCCATTAGCCAGAGCTACACCTGCCAGAATCTCCGTGTCAGCCTCCTGCCTCCCCTCCCCTCTGTGCTACACAAGGATGGGGACAAATTATGAAAACTCTAGACCGTGGTCTCAGGGAAGCCCCTCCCAACCTCCCAGGCTTGATGGAGAGACTATGGTTCCCTCTCTACAGGACCCTCAAAAACAGTCTAGGATTGAGATGAAGGGAAAGGAAATCAGGCTAGGGATGATTCAGGGAGATCAAGGAGAGTTTCTGACAGGATAAAGACCTATAACTGGATAAATAGGAAGGTTGGATGCATAGGAAGGTAGAGGGAGGTGTAGGTAGAATGCCATTTACAGTACCTTGGAAAGAAGAACTACTTTTATCTTCTATATACCACTTGGATTCTCTAGATATATGCGTACATGTACATAAAAGCTCACACCTGTACATCAGTATACCTACCTTGTAGTAAGAAACATTTAGAAATTACCAGATGTGCATGGATTGATAATTAATGTTTGGAAATTTAATGAAATTATTTCAGTGGATTAATGAATGGAAGGAAGAGTTTTTTGACTGGAATAACTCATAGATGGATGGATAAAAGACTCAATGGATGAGTAAAGGGTTAATGAATAGATAGTTTGAGATGAGTGGATAAATGGTTGGAAAGATTTATGGATTGGAAGATTAATTGATGGCTGAATAATAAAGGGGTTAACAATGGATGGATGGAATGATGGATAGATGGGTAAATGGAGAGTTAATTCATAGATGTACAGATAAATTAGAAAGATATTTGTATAGAAAGGCTAATTAATAAATGGATGTTTTCGGTGGATATATGGATCAATGGAAAAGTGGATAAATGGAATGGAATAGACAGGGATAGATGGATGGATGGAAGTATGGAAAAAATAGCATGAGGCTTCTTGGAACTGAAGGGTGTGAGCAGTTAGAGATGGATGTATAGGACACACTAGAAAGATATCTACCCAAATGGAGGTGGCAGAGACCTATGGGTTGGGTGTGTGTGTATGCATAGAGAGATAAGAAGTAAGGTTGGCTGAAAGGGCTTCAGTGGGTACAGAGTGTCACTAATCCATTAAAAACAGAAGTAATGCAGCAGATACTCAAGAGTCAGATGGTTTGGGTTCAAAACAAAATGGTTCCACTTACTGTGTGATTATTACCCAAACTTTCTCAACCTCAACTTCCTCATTTGCAAAATTAGTAGGACATTAATAGTTCTCTCAATGGAGTCAATGCAATGATTCATGCAGAGTACTTATCAAAGAACCTGGGACATAGGAAGTATATTATAATCATGTTGTTGTTGTTGTTGTTGTTACTTACCATGACCTTGGAAGTTTCGCTCTATTGAAGCCAGTTCTCCACGGCCACTGAACTCATCTGCTCGGTCTACCAGGGCCTCCTTCACTGCCTCATGTCCACATAAAACAACTACTGGCCGGGGACCCATGTACACAGTGAAGACTGGGCCATACTTCTCCTTGAGCTGGGAGTGAAGGAAGACATAAGAGGAAGGAGCTGATTGGAGTACCAAGTACAGATCAATTGAGGACTTTAGGGTGGGAATTTTAAGAGAGTACAAATGTAGGAATAACAGATAAAGGTGAGTCTTGGTCTTGGAAGGACTATTGAGAAAAAGGCACAAATGCCTTGGCTCCTGTGATCCTGGGCAAGACCCCCCAATGTCTCCACAAGCCTTAGTTTCCTCATCTGTAAAATGGTGGACTTCGATGAGTTGGACTCCAAGATCTATGCTTCTCTTTTTGCAATGCTCAATTTCTAAAACCCTAAGATTTCATGATACTAAGTGTCAAAGTTCTAAGTCCATGAGTTCTTGTGTTTAAGGGTGTAAGGTACTGTGACCCCAAAGTCTGAGATTGTGAAAGTCTTAATTTCCAGTGTGCCAAGAGTCTCTGTTTCCAAGCATTTAAGATTCTGGAATTTCAGTATTCTATGGCTTATGAAGTCTATGTTTCCAAGAGTCTGTGTTTTAGATGTTACAAGGTTATTCATATGTCTATGGAATTAGTTGCTTCCAGCTCTGTGAGAGAAGTAGTCAGACTTACCTTCATGAAAGACTGAAAAGTGGCATCAGTACGGACCTGCAACACGTTCCCCAGGAAGGGTATTGGTGTGGGCCCAGGGGGCAGCTTCCCCCCCTTGTTGTTCCGTTTCCAGGCAATGAGGATGAGTAGACAAGACAAGGAGAGTGCCAGAAAGATGGTGAAGGCCCCTCCTAGCTCCATGATGTCAGGTTGAAGGGTTGTGTCCAGGCAACCAGATCCTGCTTAAATATGTTCTGAGAAATCAGCTGTGCAGAAATCTGAACACCCTGAGATTCAAGTTTTCCGGGTACGGATGCCATTAGAGAGGATATTTCTTTATCTGGGGGGGGTGGTTATATAACTTGTAATCTCCCACCTGAATAAAGATGGATTGAATTCACCCAGGGAAATCCACTGGGGCCATCCCTCTTTCTTCATATTTCTAGTCTTTCAGCTCAACCCCTATTTCAACATATCTTGGTAGAATGTGGGAGGCAGTTTAGTTATAGCTAGACTATTGCATTCAAGAATCAGACAATCTGGGTTCAAATTTCAACTCTACCTCTTCTTCATTGGTGAGTCACCTAACCCTTTTGGCCTCAGTTTCTGGAATCTGTCAAAAATAGGGTAACCATACTGTTTTAGAAAGTCTTGGTAGAGAACAAATATGACTCCTTTCTCTTTGCCAGACCCCAATTAATTGTTTTTTTTTAAACACACAGTAAGATGAAGATTTAAAATAGCAAAAGAAATAACTCAATTGTAAGGGTTTTATTTTTTTTAAGATTTTACTTATTTATTTTTAGAGAGAGAGAGACAGAGTGCAAGCAGGGGGAGGAGCAGAAGGGATGGGAGAAGGAGGGGAAAGAATCTCAAGCAGATTCCACGCTGAGTGCAGAGTCCAATGTTGGGCTTGATTTCACCACCCTGAGATCATGACCCCAGCCTAAACCAAGAGTTGTATGCTCAATCGACTGAGCCACTCAGGGGGCCAGAAAGGGTTTTATTCAACAAGTTGTCTTGTTTCTACTCAAGGTGATATTAAATTCTAATAATCAAAGATTACTTGCGTTGGTTTATCAGGACTTTGCTGGTGTGTATGTGTGTGTGTACAATGATTTTCAAAGTCTAAGATAGAGACCATCTCTGAGCCCCAGTCTCCAGAGAGGAAGACCATCTCTAGAATCATGGCATACTGATTGCTATCTGTAATAATTTAAATAAATGATTTTTCAACTCCTTTTGCACCAAATATTTGTAAATCTTTACTGTCCTGAAGCAAAATTCCAGGGTATTATATCCTCACTATACATGTTATTAAACAAAATCAAATGTCCTTCTCATGTGCCCAGATTCTCAGACTTGGAAAATAAATCCCTTAGGAAAGCTGCCAGTTTTGGAGTAAGGTCTGGATGGCTGAGTTAAGGCATCTCGTGTCCAAAAGAAGTGGTGGGGATTCTGGGAAAACTGAGTGACTCGCACAGCACCACCTTCTAGGTCTTTGAGGCTGCTGAGATGTCTTTTCTGGGAGTAAGAAAAGACATAGCTCTAGGCTGCCTTCTAGGACCCTTCCAGCTCTGGCTTCTCCCTTCCATTCTGAACTCCCCCACGACACACACACACTTACATCCATTCAGGACTAGTCTCTTAATTGTCTGTGACGGTGGGGTTGAGTCTGGTCCTCCCATTCAGACAGGAAAGGAGAGGTGTCCTTAGAACAGTCCCTCTTGCCATCCCACTTTAGGCAAGAAGCCAGGAGTGGAGGCACTTGAACTCAACAGTGCAAGTAAGTTAATGAGGAAAAATAACTGCAGAGAAACACAGGGAGAGGTGGATTGTGTCAGGTGTTGTGTGAGACCAAGCGATAGAGACCAAGACTAGAGAGAAACAAAGGGAAAAGAAGGGTGCAGGGGTGCCTGGGTGGCTCAGTTGGTTAAGCATCTGACTCTTGATTTTGGCTCAGGTCATGCTTTCAGGGTCCTGGGATCCAGCCCCGGGTCAGGCTCTGTGCTCAGTGTGGAGTCGGCTTGTCCTTCTCCCTCTGCTCCCTGCCCCCTTCCCCCGTGCATGCTTTCTCTCAGATAAATAAATAAGTGAAATCTTTAAAAAAAAGAAAAGAAAAGAAAAGAAAGGTGCACAGAGATAGAACCAGAGTGAGATTAAAATAGAGTAGAGAGAGAAAATGAGTCAAAAATAGGTATCAAGGAAGACACAAGAGACTAAAGAGACAGAGACAGGGAGAGACAATCAGAAAAGAAAAAAAAAATACAGGACAGGAAAAAAAAAAAAGCTTCAGTGAGACAGAGCTAGAGACTGAGAAAGAGACATATGGCCGAGGAAGAAGAGACGAGAGGAACCCAGAGAGCTAGCACTCTCTCTCCCTTTCTTCTCCTCCCTCTCTCATCACTGAAAAACCACTGACTCAGAGGTGGAGATGAAGAGCGAGACAGAGGCAAAGAAATACAAAGAGATACAGAGAGAGAAACCCAGAGCAAAGTGAAATGGAGAGAGAATGAATTGGGCGTCACAGGGCGCGAGCATGAAATGGAGCCTGGATCATTTTATGCCTAGTCACACACCTCTCCTCTGGGACCAAGAAATGCTGTAATGCTACCAGGGATGTCATTATTTGTTTATTGTCATCTCTGTGCCAGGCACTGAGCTGTGTGCTTGACAAGCAGGGTACCTTCTAACCCAAATGTCCAGCTTACAGGATAGGGCGTATGGACAATGTTATACAGGGGGCAGCACTCTAACATGTCTGGAGACTGACAGACATGAAGCCCCTAGGAAAATGAGCCTCCCTCTTGGAGCCTTCCTCCTCTGCATTTCAGAGATGACAATAGTACCTCCCTCATAGGGTTTTTGAGGTTTAACACAGGATAAAGAGCTCAACCAATGTGAGGTTTTTAGCACCATCAGATGGTTGTTATCCTAAGATTCCCCAAATACACCTTGGACAGTATCTGTGCTTCAGTTTTCCCATTTGGAAAATGGGGCAAATGATTGTATTGATCTTTTGGGGTTTGGGGGATTATTCAGTGAGTTAAGGCACACAACAAGCACTTAATAAATATCAGTTGAAATGAAAAGTAGAGCGCCAGTGGGCACAGAGCCAGGACCTGGAAAAGCTGAGTGGAGAAAGGACATGGAAACCTGGAGAAGTCTACTGGCTTCTCTTTTGGCTGAAGTAGAGCTGAGAATACCTAGAATTTTGAATATTTTTTTTTCTAAGAAGGCAAGATAAGGATCTGGAGATCTTTATGCATTGTCTAAGAAGACCCCATTATGGGAATTGTTTTATGGGATCATTCCAAGACTGAGCTAAACAGCCTCTCCAAGCTGGCATTTTCCTAAGATTCTGTGGTTCTCAGAGTCTGTTGTTCTAATGTTGGAGGATTCCAGAATTCTACGATTTTCAGCTTTCAGGGATCTACAGGTTCTTCTAGTTGGGAGTGGGGGTGAGCTTTAAAAGAGGGAAGAGCTGTGGGGAGAGGGGCAGGATGACCTCTCACCTTCTTCTGGATGTTTTCATCAGGAGCAGGAAGGTACAGCAGGCACATACCTGTTGCTCTCAGTCACAACCAAAATAAACTTGTAGAATCTTAGGATCCAAATTCTAGATGGTGAATGTGGCATAGGGATCATTTTTCTATTGGACAGTGGGAAATATAGTGAATGGGTCTTCTGAATTTCTTTCCTTCTGCTAAGAAAAATTATTCAAAACACAAATAAAGAAAAAATGATTTATGGGACTTTTTCATGTCAAGCTAGGCATATTTTCTAACAGGTCCACTTAAAGATAATCTCATTCCAAAAACGGAATGTTACTTTGTTTATACAGTTAATCAGGGTCTAAGCTTTTTACAGTTCTACAAAACTGCTAAGTCTTTTCTGTTTGGTAGAGAAGGTGGTCTTCAACCAAAAATTTTAAAAAAATAATAATGCCATTAAATCAGACATTAGCCAGTTTTGTATTTAACTCAGAAATTCTTTTTTTTTCCTATAAAAAAATCCTACTGTTTCATTTGTCTTTTGAACCAGCTTTGTTTATATCTGGCTCCCTCATTAATGGATTAAATAATCTTTGACACATATACATCTATTCTGAGAATTATTTTTTTATCATTTGGAGATTTATCCTTCCTTTATTTCCCTCATTTTCTTCTTCTCTTCCTTCCTAACTGTCTCTCTTCACCACCCCCTCCCTCTATTCCCCCTCGCTTTTCTTCTCATCTCTTTCTCTCTCTATCCCCCTTCTCCCCTGCTCTTCTCTCTTTCAAAGACCCTCCTTTCTTTCTTCCTTCTTTCTCTCTATCATCTCACTGCTTCCCTCATTTTGTATTTTCTCTTTTCCTCCTTTCTCCTCCCCCTTCTTCCATCCCTCCTTCCATCAAATGGTGTGTGCATGACTGGAATGCCAGAGGAAGTCGAAGAGAGACATAATGGGACAGTGGAAATATTACAAGAAAGAAAGGCTGGGT
Organism: Eumetopias jubatus; assembly: GCF_037043125.1. Lineage (NCBI taxonomy): Eukaryota > Metazoa > Chordata > Mammalia > Carnivora > Otariidae > Eumetopias > Eumetopias jubatus. The sequence goes on from NW_028274816.1 coordinate 52,146,471, forward strand.
TTTTTTCCAAAAGTCATGACAGACACCAAACCACAGATCCAAGAAGCTCAAAGAACACTAATGGAGTACATACCAAAAAACCCACATGTAAGCATATTATATTCAAACTTCAGGAAACCAAAGACAAAGAGAAAACTTTATAGGCAACCAGAAGAAAAAATGCACCTTACCTATGAGGAACAAGGATAAGTATCATAACACACTTCTCTTAGAAATTATGCAAGCAAGAAAAAATGGAGGGACATCTTTTAAATGTTGGAAGAAAAAACTGTCAAGCAAGAATTCTATATACAGCAAAGACATCATTCAAAAGTAAAGCAGAAATTGTAATAGTGATGTATGGTAACAGATGGTAGCTATACATGTAGTGAGCATAGCATAATGTATAAGGGTCTCATGATCCTAAGATCATGACCTGAGCAGAAATTAAGAGATGGATGTTTAATCAACTGAGCCACCCAGGTGCCCCAGCACAGAAAATTATTCTAGCAAGAAACAGAATCTTTTCTGTCTAGGCAGATTACACAGAAAGTAAAGAACAACATTTTATATTGTAGACAAAGCCATTAATGAATAAGCTCAAGAAGCAAGCCCATCAAACCTGAATGAACTTTGCTAATATTTTAACACACTTCATAGCATCCTTTAAGACTGTGCAATTATAAATGAAGGCAAGTAAAATTCACTTTCCAAGTGTTATCCTTTATTTTGCTTTTTCATATTTTAAAGCAAACTGACACTATACCCGAGGACAGCAAGTCTCTCTGAGAGGATCCACAGGTCAAAACAATACCAAGATGTTATTTATGCAAATATACCATGCTCTCATCATTGTTATCTTCAAATGGATCCATAAATATTTAAAAATTTCCTCAGTCTCAACCTCCACTACAGTAAATATAAATAGACCTTGCCCACATAAACAAAAGCTCTTTGGGGTCCTCAATAAAAGACTAGAGAAAAAGTAAACTGAGAACCACTGCTTTTGGACAAAATTACTTTATTCCCTAAAAAAACAAAAGCACACACACAATTGTATTTCTCTGTCATTATTTATCCTAGTCTGAACCACTCATATTTTTAAAAAAATTTTAAGATTTTTATTTATTTGAGAGGGGGTTGCAGACTGAGGGGCAACGAGGAGGAATCTGAAGCAGACTCCATACTTAGCACGGAGCCCGACATGGGGTTGGATCCCACCACAGGGAGATCATGACCTGAGCCCAAACCAAGAGTCAGCTGCTTAACTGACTGCACCACCCAGGTGCCCTGAACCACTCATACTAATTCTAATTTTTAACCAAAGTAACTAGCATCTATTTCACAGAGAAAACTGGTGGTGGGGAAGGAGACAGTTAAGAACTGTCTCTCTCATACCAGCATTTCAGCAGACCAGCAAAATTTTCAGTACAACTTCCTACAAAACTGGTACATCCCTTTTACACCTTTTAAAAAGTGACAGAATGGGGGCACCTGGGTGGCTCAGCTGGTTAAGCATCCAACTCTTGATCTCAGCTCAGGTCTTGATCTCAGGGTTTTGAGATCAAGTCCCACGTTGGGGTTCCATACTGGGCATGGAGCCTGCTTAAAAAAATTAAAAGTGACAAAACGAACATGTTCATTAATGTGACTCTAAGTCAGGATATCTCCATAGCATGTAAAAATAGAAATAAAATTTATATATGTTTACAATTATGCTTAGTCACCACTATTGCAAGATTGTGACTATCCATTAAATTTTAATAAAGTCCAAGGTTTCAAGACCTTGGAAATTACTTCAAACTGACAAATAGGGGTGCCTGGGTGGCTCAGTCGTTAAGCGTCTGCCTTTGGCTCAGGTCATGATCCCAGGGTCCTGGGATCGAGCCCCGCATTGGGCTCCCTGCTTCGCGGGAAGCCTGCTTCTCCCTCTCCCGCTCCCCCTGCTGTGTTCCCTCTCTCGCTGTCTCTCTCTCTGTCAAATAAATAAAAAATTTTTAAAAACTGACATACAAAAGACATAATTACTATTGAAATACAGTTTTTCAGAATAATGATTCAATTTAATTGAGCAAAAACTTACATTTTTAAATATCTTAACCATTATGTGGGAAGTAATGTTAATTTTGATCCCAAGGGCTATGTACCTGGATCTGCAAGTTATTCAGCTAGTTGCTCTAACAAACAAGCCCGAAATCTCATTAACTTAATGCAAGAAGGTTTATTTCTTACTTACATGAGACACAAGCTGATGTTCCTGTCCTAACCTAGCTACAAGGGTTATTAGGAAATGTAAACCTTGTATGCCCAGGAGAAAGAAATAGGGTTGGCGAACACTTAGCCAGTTTCTGTCACGATGCCTTTTTTCTTTTCTTTTTTTTTTAAGATTGTATTTATTTATTTGAGAGAGAAAGCACGAGCAAGGGGAGGGGCAGAGGGACAAGCAGACTCCATGTTGAACCCGACGCGGGGCTTGATCCCAGGACCCTGAGATCAGGACCCAAGCCGAAGTCAGATGTTTAACTGACTGAGCCACCCAGGCACCCTTATTTTTCTTTTCATTGCGATCTCTTTTTACTGTCCTGATATAAAGACAAATAACAGTTGCAACATGCTTTTAATTAATTTTGAAGCAGGACTATGCTTTCCCGAATGTGACACTATTTCCAAACTAGACTGCATGGATATTTCTGCTAAGGGGGTTTTGCACACCATTTCACGGGTTTTGCAGAAACCCTCTAATCCCAGTTATGGACCCTAGGTTAAGATTAATGACCTTTCCTATAAAGAGGCAACCAGGGGTTCTAGCTTATATCCAGGAACACCAGCCCAGACCTTCCCAAGGAGACCAACCCACTTCAGACTCAATGGGACCCCTAGCATGTGGTTTAAGCTTCTCAGGGCTGAACCCATAATCCCCATATTAGTTTCCTAGGGCTGCTGTAACAAAGTACTACAAACTAGATGGCTTAATACAACAGACATTTATTCTCTCACAGTTCTGGAGGCCAGAAGTCCAAAATCAAGGTGTTAGCAGTGCCATGTTCTCTCTGAAGGTGCTAGGGGATAACTACTGCTTAACTCTTCCTAGCTTCTAGTGATTGCTGGTAGTCCGTGGTGTACCTTGGCTTCTAGAAATCCCAATCTCCACCTCCATCATCGCATGGCATTCTTCCTGTGTGTCTGTGTGTGACTTCACATACCATTCTCCTCTCTGTGTCTGTGATTCTGTTTTCTCTTCTTATAGGATGCTAGCCATTGGATTAGGGCCCACCCCAGTCCGGCAGGACCTCATCTTAAGTAATTGTATCTGCAAAGACCCTGCTTCCAAATAAGGTCACATTTTGAGGCTCTGGATGAACATGAATTGGGGGGTACATACTATTCAACCCAGTATAATACCATATCCTTCTTCTCACCCTTAATACACCCCATGCACATAGTCTTCTGGGATGCCTCTGACAGGAAGCCAGCCTCTTCCTGGATCTGCTTTTTTCCCCCAACCTTAAGTCTTGCAGAAAATTCAAGATCTTCCCATGCTCCCTGTTGACCTGTCGCACCTGCTAGCACCTTAAGGTCTGGTTTTGCTTCCTCTTACTCATAGGCCAGGACTGGGGACATGTAAGGAGATGTCTTGGATCCTTCTTTTAAGGAGCTCCCTCTTTCCTTCATGTGTCCAGCTTCATGGCGAGCCATACTATAGGGAGAGTGGAGTGGGGGCAGCACCAGACCCTTGTGAGGCCCCTTCTTCTTTACCCTCATTCTATCTCTCACAGCCCTGGAGGCTGAAACCCAGGATAAGAGCACTTCCAGTGGAGAACATAGGGTGGTGGCTCAGTCAGTGATAGGGAGTGAGCATATGTGTTGGGATGAGACCAGTGTATGAGTGATGAAGAGCCCAGCCTGGGTCATCTGGAACCTCCCAGAAGCCCATTTTTAATTTTTCTTCTGTGCCTTCTCCCCATAAGGGCCCAGCTCATTGTTCCTTCCCTCCCTTCCTCTTTTCTTCTAAAATTGGACAAGGAGATCAGACCTCAAAATTTTCACTCCAAAAAACAAATAAATTCAAATAAATGAAAGGACCAGCAGGAAACGGGAGTGGAAGGCACAACCTGGAAGTGGTCACACATCACCCTCTCACGCCCAAATCTCATCTGGGCACAGTCTTAAAGTCATGCCTTGCTGCAAGGGATGCTGGGAAATGTAGTCTTATTTTGGATGGGCTTGATCAAGCCCATCAGAGATTCTATTACTAAAGGAAGAAGGGGTAAATGGATGTAAGGGAACAATTAACAGCATCTGCCATGGGGATCGACCCCGGGGCTGATAAGGAAACAAAAGAAAAACAATCTGCAAACAGCACCGTTGATATTCAAGCTCACGAACTCATTGTTATGAAGGTCTGGGATAGAGAGTGGGGTCCTAAACAGGTTCCTGGACATGGCAGAGATGAATACTTTGGGCATCTTGCTGCTTTTGTTCACATGCTTCCAGATGATAAAGCTCACCAGGACAGACACGTGGTAAACAGGAAGAGGGTGAGGACCTCTCAGATCTCCAGGTCACCAGGAAGAAGGAACCGTCCTTGGCCATGGATCCTGGCTACAGAGATCCTGGGACTCAGGTTCTTGTAACCTGAATACCTTTGGATTAAAATCCCTAGGGGTTGGATCCCACGTGGGAGCTCTCCATGGCTGTGGAGCTTATGTAACTTCTAGTCCCCTCTGAGCTCGCTGTTGACTGCGGTGTCTTCATCCTTTCTGTCCCTCTTCACTAACATCTGCATCCTCCACGTTTGTCCTCCAAGAACATGTCCAAGGTCATGGATGTTCTAGGGTCGGGGGAGAACCAGGTTTGCATTCTGCCTCTGCTCCTTTTTTGGGGGAGTGTGATCTGGAACAAGACACCTAATTTCTTTGAGCCTTGGTTTCCACTTCCATAAAATAAGAATACCCATAACAGTACCTCCCTTGCCAAACCTGGAGGTTGGTATGGATTAAATGTATTTAAAGCCATCAGCATGGTGTCATTACTGTCATTCAACAACCAACTCTCTAACCTGGGCTCCTCAGCCCTTTGAAATCTGTTCTTAGGGAGGAATTTGCTGTAAGTGGGGCCGATGGCTAGGGCAGGGAGGCTGAGCAAGGCTGAGTGCAGGCTGCGGTAGGTGGCAGGTCGTGAGCAGACTACAGGATGGACTATCAATGGGTGCTGGACTGGCAGAGAGAAGAGGTGGGGGCTACCCATTCCTGAGCCTCTTCTGTGCTAAATTCCTGACTGTCATACTCTCAGGGATCTTCACATCTTTGTGCATCATTACCATTTTACATACAAACAGACTGAGGCTCGCCCAGGTTACTGGGCTCTCAAGGGCAAAGTTAGAATTAGCATGCCTGTTTGCCCCTCTAGGAACTCTTTCCCACCAGTGACTTGTCTGGGGGGTCCTCTCCATGTTAGGGGAAGGTTTGGGGATGAGACCAGCTGGTAGGTATCAGAGAGGGGGTAAGAATGAGGGAGACTGAGTGGAGTGAGAAGTCCCTGCTGCTGAAACGGAGGTTTGGGAGGGTAGCTGCTTACTGTTTTTCTCTAGTGGGTGGGGCCATGGTCTACCGAATTTTCAGGAGCACCATGGTGACCAAGAGTCCCCAGGGAGGGGGGAGAATTCAAAGCACTGTCTCCCTAGCTGAAGCCCCAAATCAGTGGGCTGGGGTAGACACCAGCCACCCTTCCTTCTGTCCTCAGAGTCCTCTGCTCAGCTGAATTGGATGGTTCCCCGAAGTTTCCATTACCACCTTGTTTGCACTGCTTGGCACTTTTTCTAGGGGCTGGGTGAGAGCCCTAGTGCCTGCCTCTCTCCTCCGGGAAGCTCCCCATGACTGCAGCCTCTGACCTGTTTATTCTGTTTCTAGGTAAGGGAGGCAGTTATCTGATCTCTGCACCCAATCCAGGAAGAATGAGCTGGGAGAACATCTATGAGGCTGGGTTGGTGGACTGAGAAAAAAAGAGAGAGCTAAGAAGGGTGAGAAGAAAGAAAATGTTCTACCTGGCCTCCTCCTCATCCCCCAAGGGCCACTACTGTAACAAACAATTACATAATCAGCCCCATCCAAAACAGCAGGAGCCAGAAGGGGAGGGATCTGGGCAAAGGACATGTGTCAGTAAGAAAGGAACAAAGAAAGTGATCTTAAGGTGACAGAAAGCAGGGGAGAAAACATATCAGAGAGATGGGGGGAGGAGGGGACGGAGAGAGGGGTCAGCTAGGACCCAGAACAACAGGAAGAAGGAATCAGAAAAACATACAAGATAGAGACAGAGCCTGGGAGGGAAAGACACAGTCAGAGAAAGGAGGAGCTAGAGCTAAGGGCCACTCACTCAGAGATGTGTAGACTGAGAGAAAGCTGGACACATGGAGAGATCTAGAGAAGCAAGACGTGGAGCCGCAGAGGAGAGAGTCAGACACATACGGGGGAGGGGGGGGCTGAGACAGAAGGTCAGGGAGAGAGACACAGGGACACAAAGAGCTGCAGGAGTCCAGGGAAGGGATGAGACCGGCCTGAAGCAGGAACAGAGGGGCATCAGGGACCAGAGAGATGATCCCATCAAAGGGCTGGAGCCCTGGCCAAGCCTTGTGAGCAGCCAGCAGACATTCTTTTTCTAGTCCGTGTTACGTGTCGGGCCCTGACAGACCAGATCCCTTGGAGTCCCAACCACAGGCCTCAATGACAAGGGCACCAGCTAACGCTTACAGAACCCTGACTACGTCCCGGGATGGTCTAAGCACTCTGCACACACCCATTTGGTCCCACAGCAACCCCACCCAGTAAGGACAGCTATGATCTCCATTTCACAGAGGAGGAGACTGAGGCACGCAGAGGGTTAAGTCAAGGTCACCAGCTAGGAGTCAGGAGTCGACACCCAGTCTGGCCCCGATCTGCCATTTTAAGTTCTCCACTCCCAAGAAAGAGCTGGGGACCCTAAAGATGTGGCCCCTAAATTTGAAGAAGAGTTTTTAGCCTGGAGTCCAAAGAGTGATGGAAGGAGCCTCTGAAAGCCCCCAAATGATCATGCATTGTGGGGATCTGTCATGCCCACTGGGAGAAACTGAGTTCAAGTACTTTGGATAGGTACAGCTAGAAGTTACCCCCAGAAGGTATAGCTCTAATTGACTCCCAACATGGTTATTGTGAACCCTACTACATGTCGAGCACTGTTGAAAGGATGGGGGTCCACAGAGACCAAAGCAAACAATCGCAACAACAATGAATAAGTCAGTGAGAATCTCTGCCCTCGGAGATGTTATTTGGGTGGGAAGAGTCATTGATCTGATCCCGTGCTCGTGCCTCAGGCCTTTTGCCCTTGCTGTGCCCTCTGCCAGGAATGCTTCTCCCCACAGCTGACTCTCAGAAGTCACCTCCTCCAGGAAGCCCTCCCTGACCACCCAATCTCCAGCAGCCCCCATCAGTCTGTTTCCAGCCTAGTTCTTTGTTTAATTTTCTTCGTGGTGTTTGTCACTAGCTGAGTCATCGTACTGATTGAGTGGGCTGTTCGCTTTTCATCGGCCTCACCCGCTAGCATTTACAGCCTTCACGAGGGGAGGGATTTTGATTTTCATGTTTTTTTTTCTTAAGATTTATGTACTTATTTTTGAGAGAGAAAGAGAGAGAGTATGCATGCCTGTGAGCAGGGGGAGGGGCAGAGGGAGAGAGAGACTCTCAAGCCAACTCCACGCTGAGCGCAGAGCCCGATGTGGGACTAGATCTCACGACCCTGAGATCATGACCGGAGCTGAAATCAAGAGCCAGCTGCCCAACCGACTGAGCCACCCAGCCGCCCCTGATTTTCATGTTCTTTACTACAGCCCCTATGCCTACATTAGTATGTAGTCTGTGCTCACTAAATCGTTGTCGATTGGTATTGACAACAGACTCCTGTGTAAGCTCCCCCTGGACCACGAGAGGCTCTATCTGCCTTCCTCCTAAGTATTAACGCAGTTAATCTCCCCACAGGCCTTGGAGGAGGGGACTGGATGGGGACAAAGAGCTTAAGAAACTTGCTCCGCTTCGCAGCACTGGATGATTCGAACTCAGGCACAAATACAGAAGCTAGGAAAACACGGAACCAAGGTCAAGAACCAGATCCCCAAATATGGTGAATTAACAGAGTAAAGGATGCCAGGCTGGAAATACTTTTGGGAGGGAAACTTCCTTCCTTAGATTTCACCAGAATATTACAGTGCTGGGTGCTGGGAACACAAGAGTGACCTCGGCAGCCCAGCACCTCCCCTCAGTGTTCCTGGTGGGGGGACAGCTCTTCCCCGGGGCAGGGGGCCCTCTCTACAAGTCTTGCTCCTGCTGATGCAGGCTCATGGACTCTCATCCCAGCCCTCAGCTCTCCCAACCTCGCATTTCCCAGTTGAGAGAGGCATGGCTGGGGAGGAAGGGAGTGAAACTGCCACTCAGCTCAGGAGACCCCTCTGAGGAAACCAGGGGAGGGAAGAGATGGACAGTGACAGGAGGGCGCGAGACAGGAGGGCACGGAGGAACAGGGAGAGGTTGGCTGTCCAAACGTCCTGCCATCTCACCATCCGGGCCCAAGCCCTCTGCCTGTGCCTCCGGTCCCAGCCCTGACCCCTCTGAACTGTTGCTCTGGAGGGCAGGTTTGTCCCTCCGACCCGACTGTGTGCTCTGTGAGGACACGAACCCCGGCCCGTCTCAGTCTTTGCTGTGTCCCCGCTGCTCCACAATAAATACTAAGGGTCAGACAACTTGAAAGTAGACAGCAGGCTACTGGAACATTCCAGGGGAGAGGTGAGGAGGCCTGAGTTGGGGCTGGAGAGGTGGGCGGGGGTGAAGGCAGTTGACCCTCTCTTTTCCTCCTCCCCCTCCTCCCCTTGCTCCGCCTCCCTGCTCCCTCGCACCCCCTTCATCTCTTCGCATCCTACCCCACCCCCCACGCCCATTCCCGGCAAGGCAGGACCTCTGATTTCATAATCTCAGTTCTGGCTCCTGCTGTCGACACTGTTTCCTTTAGAAACAAAACAACAGTCATTCTTGGCCGAGGCTGGCCCCTTCCCCACCCACACACAGATCTGGGCCCGCCGGGAAGAGAGCGGATTCTGGAGCGGCGAGGTGCATGGGAAAGCAGCTCAGGCGGGAGGACCTCCGGGCCGGCGGGGGGCGGTGTTCGTGCGCCCCCTGCAGGAGGAGGGCTGCAACCGCAGGGCCCGGGCGGCTAGGAGGAGGCGGGGGTGGCGGGGGTGGCGGGGGTGGCGGGGGTGGCGGGGGTGGCGGGGGTGGCGGGGGTGTCTGGGCTGCCAGGAATTCCCTGAGCAAGCACCACCGTCTTTGCGGTGCCCTGATGTTTAGAAGGCCCATACCCGACTTCTTTCTCTGGGCTCTGCCTTCCCCCAAGTGATAGGGCCATTGGGTACCCGGGGGGAAGCCATGAGGAGACAGAAGGGAGAGGCTGAGGGGGGCAGCGGGGGACGAGTGCTGGAGGCTTTGACTACCTACCATAGGACCCAGTAAGTTTTTAATATCATTTTATTTTTTTATTTTGGCAAAATATACATAACACAAAGTTTACCACTGTAACCACTCAAAAGTGTAGAATTCAGTGGCATTAACTATAGTCACAATTCTGTGCGACCATTATCACTGCCTTGTTCCAGAATATTTGCACCACCCCAAGGGGAAATCCCAAACCCATCAGGCTGCCCTTCCCCAATTCCCTCCCCAGCCGCTGGTAACCACTAGTCTAAGCTCTGTCTCTATGAATTTGTCTATTCTGGACGTTTCATGTAAATGAAAGCATACATAGTTGACTCTTGAACAACAGGTTTGAACTGCATGTCCACTTACATGTGGATTTTTTTCAATAAATATAGTACAGTGCTGCATATGTATTTTCTCTACCTTATGATTTTCTTAACATTTTCTTTTCTCTAGATTCCTTTACTGTAAGAATACAATATATACTGCATATAACACACCAAATATGTGTTAATCAGTTATGTTATCAGTAAGACTTCTGGTCAATAGTAAATACCAGTAGTTAGGTTTGGGGGAAGTCAAGGTTATATCTGGGTTTTCAACTACAAAAGAGGTTTGGTGCCCCTAACCCCAAAGTTGTTCACGGGTTAAGTGTGATATATGATCTTCTGGGACTGGCTTCTTTTACTTAACATGTTTTCAAGGCTTTTGACACATTTCAGTGTTGTGGCATGAATCAGAATTTTGTTCCTTTTCTTGGCTGAATACTATTCCATTGTATGGATAGATCACAGTTTGTTGTCAATGGCTGTTTAGGTTGTGTCCACCTCTTGGCTGTTGTGAATAGAGCTGCTACAAACATTCATGGAAAGCTTTGGTTTGAACATCTATTTTCAAGGACCTAATAATTTTTAAACTATTATGTTGGGTGAGTTTGGCAAGTGAATTTCACTGATGTTGATATTAGTTTGTATGTTGTTATTTCAGTCACTGCCTTGTTTTCCTTTACTTTGGAGCTAATGCCAACTGCTTGTCTAGGTTCAAGTGCAGGAAAATAGAATCAGTAAATCCCATTTATTTTTTTTTAATTTTTTATTGTTATGTTAATCACCATATATTACATCATTAGTTTTTGATGTAGTGTTCCATGATTCATTGTTTGTTCATAACACCCAGTGCTCCATGCAGAATGTGCCCTCTTTAATACCCATCACCAGGCTAACCCATCCCCCTACCCTCCTCCCCTCTAGAACCCTCAGTTTGTTTCTCAGAGTCCATCATCTCTCATGGTTCCTCTCCCCCTCTGACTTACTCCCCTTCATTCTTCCTCTCCTGTTATCTTCTTCTTTAAATATGTTGCGTTATTTGTTTCAGAAGTACAGATCTGTGATTCAACAGTCTTGCACAATTCACAATGCTCACCGTAGCACATACCCTCCCCAATGTCTATCACCCAGCCACCCCATCCCTCCCACCCCCAACCACTCCAGTAACACTCGGTTTGTTTCCTGAGATTAAGAATTCCTCATATCAGTGAGGTCATATGATACATGTCTTTCTCTGATTGACTTATTTCACTAAGCATAACACCCTCCAGTTCCATCCACGTCGTTGCAAATGGCAAGATCTCATTCCTTTTGATGGCTGCATAATATTCCATTGTGTATATATACCACTTCTTCTTTATCCATTCATCTGTCGATGGACATCTTGGCTCTTTCCACAGTTTGGATATTGTGGACATTGCTGCTATAAACATTGGGGTGCACGTACCCCTTCGGGTCCCTACATTTGTATCTTTGTGGTAAATACCCAGTAGTGCAATTGCTGGATCGAATGGTAGCTCTAATTTCAACTGTTTGAGGAACCTCCATACTGTTTTCCAGAGGGGTTGCACCAGCTTGCATTCCCACCAACAGTGTAGGAGGGTTCCCCTTTCTCCACATCCCCGCCAACATCTGTCGTTCCCTGACTTGTTAATTTTAGCCATTCTGACGGGTGTGAAGTGGTATCTCATTGAGGTTTTGATTTGGATTTCCCTGATGCCGAGCGATGTTGAGCACTTTTTCATGTGCCTGTTGGCCATTTGGATGTCTTCTTTGGAAAAATGTCTGTTCATGTCTTCTGCCCATTTCTTGATTGGATTATTTGTTCTTTGGGTGTTGAGTTTGATAAGTTCTTTATAGATTTTGGATACTAGCCCTTTATCTGATAGGTCATTTGCAAATATTTTCTCCCATTCTGTCAGTTGTCTTTTGGTTTTGTGGACTGTTTCTTTTGCTGTGCAAAAGCTTTTTATCTTGATGAAATCCCAATAGTTCATTTTTGCCCTGGCTTCCTGTGCCTTTGGCGATGTTTCTAAGAAGAAGTTGCTGCGGCTGAGGTTGAAGAGGTTGCTACCTGTGTTCTCCTTTAGGATTTTGATGGACTCCTGTCTCACGTTTAGGTCTTTCAACCATTTGGAGTCTATTTTTGTGTGTGGTGTAAGGAAATGGTCCAGTTTCATTCTTCTGCATGTGGCTGTCCAATTTTCCCAACACCATTTGTTGAAGAGACTGTCTTTTTTCCATTGGACATTCTTTCCTGCTTTGTCAAAGATAAGTTGACCATAGAGTTGAGGGTCCATTTCTGGGCTCTCGATTCTGTTCCATTGATCTATGTGTCTGTTTTTGTGCCAGTACCATACTGTCTTGATGATGACAGCTTTGTAATAGAGCTGGAAGTCCAGAATTGTGATGCCGCCAGCTTTGCTTTTCTTTTTCAATACTCCTCTGGCTATTCGGGGTCTCTTCTGGTTCCATACAAATTTTAGGATTATTTGTTCCATTTCTTTGAGAAAAGTGGATGGTATTTTGATGGGGATTGCATTGAATGTGTAGATTGCTCTAGGTAGCATTGACATCTTCACAATGTTGGTTCTCCCAATCCATGAGCATGGAACGTTTTTCCATTTCTTTGTGTCTTCTTCAATTTCTTTCATGAGTATTTTATAGTTTTCTGAGTACAGACCCTTTGCCTCTTTGGTTAAATTTATTCCTAGGTATCTAATGGTTTTGGGTGCAATTGTAAATGGGATCGACTCCTTGATTTGTCTCTCTTCTGTCTTGTTGTTGGTGTATAGGAATGCCACTGATTTCTGTGCATTGATTTTATAGCCTGCTACTTGACTGAATTCCTGTATGAATTCTAGCAGTTTTGGGGTGGAGTCTTTTGGGTTTTCCACATAAAGTATCATATCATCTGCAAAGAGTGAGAGTTTGACTTCCTCTTTGCCGATTTGGATGCCTTTGATTTCTTTTTGTTGTCTGACTGCTGTGGCTAGGACTTCTAATACTATGTTGAATAGCAGTGGTGAGAGTGGACATCCCTGCCGCGTTCCTGACCTTAGGGGAAAATCTCTCAGCCTTTCCCCATTGAGAATGATATTCGCTGTAGGTTTTTCATAGATGGCTTTTATGATATTGAGGTATGTACCCTCTATCCCTATACTCTGAAGAGTTTTGATCAAGAAAGGATGCTGTACTTTGTCAAATGCTTTTTCTGCATCTATTGAGAGGATCATATGATTCTTGTTCTTTCTTTTGTTAATGTGTTGTATCACGTTGATTGATTTGCGGATGTTGAACCAGCCTTGCAGCCCAGGGATAAATCCCACTTGGTCATGGTGAATAATCCTTTTAATGTACTGTTGGATCCTCTTGGCTAGTATTTTGGTGAGAATTTTTGCATCCATGTTCATCAAGGATATTGGTCTGTAATTCTCCTTTTGGATGGGGTCTTTGTCTGGTTTTGGGATCAAGGTAATGCTGGCCTCATAAAATGAGTTCGGAAGTTTTCCTTCCATTTCTATTTTTTGGAACAGTTTCAGGAGAATAGGTATTAATTCTTCTTTAAATGTCTGATAGAATTCCCCTGGGAAGCCATCTGGCCCTGGGCTTTTGTTTCTTGGGAGATTTTTGATGACTGCTTCAATTTCCTTAGTGGTTATAGGTCTATTCAGGTTTTCTATTTCTTCCTGGTTCAATTTTGGTAGTTGATACATCTCTAGGAATGCACCCATTTCTTCCAGGTTATCTAATTTGCTGGCATAGAGTTGCTCATAATATGTTCTTATAATTGTTTTTATTTCTTTGGTGTTGGTTGTGATCTCTCCTCTTTCATTCATGATTTTGTTGATTTGGGTCATTTCTCTTTTCTTTTTGATCAGTCTGGCCAGGGGTTTATCAATCTTGTTAATTCTTTCAAAGAACCAGCTCCTAGTTTTGTTGATCTGTTCTACTGTTCTTTTGGTTTCTAGTTCATTGATTTCTGCTCTGATCTTTATTATTTCTCTTCTCCTGCTGGGTTTAGGCTTTATTTGCTGTTCTTTCTCCAGCTCCTTTAGGTGTAGGGTTAGGTTGTGTATTTGAGACCTTTCTTGTTTCTTGAGAAAGGCTTGTATTGCTATATACTTTCCTCTCAGGACTGCCTTTGCTGTATCCCAAAGATTTTGAACAGTTGTGTTTTCATTTTCATTGGTTTCCATGAATTTTTTTAATTCTTCTTTAATTTTCTGGTTGACCCATTCATTCTTTAGTAGGATGCTCTTTAGCCTCCATGTATTTGAGTTCTTTCCGACTTTCCTCTTGTGATTGAGTTCTAGTTTCAAAGCATTGTGGTCTGAAAATATGCAGGGAATGATCCCAATGGTACCGGTTGAGACCTGATTTGTGACCTAGGATGTGATCAATTCTGGAGAATGTTCCGTGGGCACTAGAGAAGAATGTGTATTCCGTTGCTTTGGATGGAATGTTGTGAATATGTCTGTGAAGTCCATTTGGTCCAGTGTGTCATTTAAAGTCTTTATTTCCTTGTTGATCTTTTGCTTAGATGATCTGTCCATTTCAGTCAGGGGGGTGTTAAAGTCCCCCACTATTACTGTATTGTTGTCAATGTGTTTCTTTGCTTTTGTTATTAATTGCCTTATATAATTGGCTGCTCCCATGTTCGGGGCATAGATATTTACAATTATTAGATCTTCTTGTTGGATAGACCCTTTAAGTAAGAAATAGTGTCCTTCCTCATCTCTTATTACAGTCTTTGTTTTAAAATCTAGTTTGTCTGATATAAGGATTGCCACCCCAGCTTTCTTTTGGTGTCCATTAGCATGGTAAATGGTTTTCCACCCCCTCACTTTCAATCTGGGGGTGTCTTTGGGTCTAAAATGAGTCTCTTGCAGACAGCATATGGATGGGTCTTGTTTTTTAATCCAATCTGATAGCCTGTGTCTTTTGATTGGGGCATTGAGCCCATTTACATTCAGGGTAACTATTGAAAGGTATGAATTTAGTGCCATTGTATTGCCTGTAAGGTGACTGTTAACTGTATGTTGTCTGTGTTCCTTTCTGATCTTTGCTGCTTTTAGGCTCTCTCTTTGCTTAGAGGACCCCTTTCAATATTTCTTGGAGGGCTGATTTCGTGTTTGCAAATTCCTTTAGTTTTTGTTTGTTCTGGAAGCTTTTTATCTCTCCTTCTATTTTCAGTGACAGCCTAGCTGGATATAGTATTCTTGGCTGCATATTTTTCTCGTTTAGTGCTCTGAAGGTATCTTGCCAGTCCTTTCTGGCCTGCCAGGTCTCTGTGGATAGGTCTGTTGCCCATCTAATGTTTCTACCATCGTAGGTTACATATCTCTTCTCCCGAGCTGCTTTCAGGATTTTCTCTTTGTCTCTGAGACTCGTAAGTTTTACTATTAGATGTTGGGGTGTTGACCTGTTATTATTGATTTTGAGAGGGGTTCTCTGTGCCTCCTGGATTTTGATGCCTGTTTCCTTCCTCACATTAGGGAAGTTCTCTGCTATTATTTGCTCCAATATACCTTCTGCCCCCCCCCTTCTTCTTCTGGGATCCCAACTATTCTAATGTTGTTTCGTCTTACTGTATCACTTATCTCTCGAATTCTGCCCTCGTGATCCTGTAGTTGTTTCTCTCTCTTTTTCTCAGCCTCTTTATTTTCCATCATTTGGTCTTCTATATCACTGATTCTCTCTTCTGCCTCATTTATCCTAGCATTTAGTGCCCCCATTTTTTATTGCACTTCATCAATAGCCTTTTTGATTTCGACTTGGTTAGATTTTAGTTCTTTTATTTCTCCAGAAAGGGTTTCTCTAATAACTCCCACGCTTTTTTCAAGCCCAGCTAGTATCTTTAAAGTCATGATTCTGAACTCTAGGTCCTACATCTTACTAATGTCCGTATTGAGTAGGTCCCTGGCTGACGGTAGTACCTCTTGTTCTTTTTGCTGAGGTGTTTTTCGTCTTGTCATTTTGTCCAGAGGAGAATAGATGAATGAGAGAACAAAATGCTAACAGGTTTACAACATCCCCAGCAAATATACTGTATACAAATCAGAAAAGACCTGAAACCAGGGGAAAAGAAAGGGAAAGAAAGAAAAAAGAAAGAGAAAAAAAAGAAAAAAAGATAAAAACAAAAACAGAACAATACAAAAAAAGCAGAATATGATCAAATATGATTAGGCTAGTGCATAGATCAGTGCCACACACTAGATTTTGGGCGTATTTTGGTCTGTTAGAAAAAAGTGCCTCCTAAAATTTTAAAGGAAGAAAGACATATATGTACAAAATAAGGGTTGATACAATGAAGGGATGGAAGATGACTGTAAAGATGAAAATTATAAAAGATTTTATAAAAGGACTTGATAAGATAAGAAGTTGTTTGAAAAAAGAAAGAAGATTTAAGAAAAAAAAAAGGAAAAAGGGAGAGAATGTGATCAGGCAGGAGAGTAGAACAAAGCCATACACTAGTGATTTAGGGTATATTTTGATCTGTTAGAAGAAACTGTATCTCAAAATTTTAAAGAGAGAACAACTTATATATATATGCCAAAAATAAGGGTAACTACTATGAAGGGATAAAATATGACTCTAAAAATGAAAAATAAAAAATGTTTTTTTTTAAAAGGATTGATAAGATGTTGGTTGAAAAAGGGAAAAAGAAAAATAAAAAAAACCAGTTAACAAAAATTAACTTTGATGAACTAATGAATCATGGTAAAAAAAAAAAAAGCCATGAATTCTATGTGCAGTATTCCCCTAGCGCTGGAGTTCTCCCGTTCTCCTTGACTGGTAAACTTGGTCTTGGCTTGCTGGCTGTTCGTGCTGATCTTCTGGGGGAGGGGCCTGTTGCTGTGGTTCCCAAATGTCTTTGCCGGAGGCTGAATTGCCCCGCCCTTGTGGGTCCACTCCGGGCTAAGCAAGCTGCTCGGGTTTGATCTCAGGAGCTTTTGTTCTCTGCAAGCTCTCGGTACAGCCTTGGAGGACCACGGCAAAATGGTGGCCTCCCAATCTCCACCCGGAGGAGCTGAGAACTCTGGGCCCCGCTCCTCAGTGTGCCCCCATAGAAAAGCAGTCACTCCCGTGTCCCCGGTCTCCGGCTGCACTCCGTGCTCACCCGGCCTGTGACCGAGCGTTGCTATCTCTGGCACCCGACCCCGTGTGGAGTCTCCAAACCCAGCAGATCCCTGCGGTGCGTTCCTGCGCCGCTCCTCCCTGGGAAGGAAGGGGAGTCTCCCCAGCTCCGCCGCTTGTTGGGTCCCTGCTGGAGGAGCAGTGGCCCATAAACTGGGCCGCGGATCACAGTTTATGGCAACCCCGAGCTGAGAGCCCGCGCCTCGGCTCCGTCTCTGCAGCCGGCTTCCCCGCTCCAATACCTGGGTGCTCTGGCGCACTCAGGCACCCCCGGTCTTTCTGTGACCCCAAGGGTCCTGAGACCACACTGTCCCGGGAGGATTCCACCCTCTGCTTAGCCACTGCAGCAACGTCCCTCCACGGAGCCGACTTCTAACAGTTCCGATTTTGTGCTCCGTGGCTCTATCACTTGCCAGAAGCGGCCGGCGGAGGCCCCTCCCCCGCCATCTATCCTCCCGAATATTGCCTTGGATTCACTTCTCCGCACGTCCTACCTTCCAGTAAGTGGTCGCTTCTCTGTTCAGAGAGTTGTTGCTACTCTCCTCTTCGATCTCCTGTTGAGTTCGTAGGTGTTCAGAATGGTTTGATCCCTATTCAGCTGAATCCCTGAGACCAGACGAAATCTAGGTCTCCTACTCCTCCGCCATCTTGCTCTGCCCCAAGTCAATCCCATTTATTTTTCCTCCTTTTCCAGCATTGTGTTTGTTTCTGTAGCAGCTGTGTACACCAATCTTTCCTATATATTGTCTTTTTGCTGGAAAATGTATATTGAATCAAACTTTCTATAAAAATTAGAGATGGAGGCACCTGGGTAGCTCAGTCAGTTAAGCATTCAACTCTTGGTTTTGGCTCAGATCATGATCACACAGTTGTGAGATTGAGCCCCACATGGGGCTCTGCACTCAGTGAAGAGTCTGCTTCAGATTCTCTCTCCCTCCCAGTCTCTGTCAAATAAATAAATAAATAAAATCTTTTTAAAAATTGGAGAGAGAGGGAGAGAGAGAAAGGGCCATCTCACCCAAGGTCATGCCCTTCCTAGGGCAGCCCACTTCAGTGAATGATGGAGATGCAGGACAATTCTAATGGTCTGTGTTTGTTCCAGAGTGCCCACGAAATTGGCCAAGACTGGTGTATCTTCAACAGAGCTGAACTTCTCCCTCCACCCACTCCTGCTTCCTTCTCTCCCTTCTACAGTTGTTGGTTGATCCCAATAACACTCCCTAATAAATAAATATCTTGCACACAAAACTCTATATCAGAATCTGCTTCCCAAAGAACCCAACTTTCTTTTTTTCATGCAATAGCCATGAACTGCATGAAGATGGTCATCTAAGTATCTAAGTAGATAGAAGTTAACCGTGTGTTCCACTGGGAGAGCACCCAATGTTGTGGGTGCGTTAAGAAGTACATTCAGGACATGCCTACCACCTGCTGGCTATCTGTCACGTGTCTTTCATGTTGTTATGTGCCACATCCACTTCATACACCATGGAGGGAACCACAGGAGGAATCTGGAGAGAGAGTCTGAGAATTGGTACCATCAGGAGCTTCTTAGACCTCTAAGACTCTTCAGATGCCTCCAGTTTCCTTGGCCTGTGATCGCCCAAGTGGATTCAGGTGAGCCCAGGTTAGCTTGCCAAGGATATCCCTTCTTTGTGGTTCTGTTCTCATGACCTGAGCTGTGTAAACTGTAAAGCCATAGCAGATATGAAATACTGGAGACTAGGTAAACTGGGTAGCTAGGATATAGGTGGAAACGTTACCATCACCATGCAAACAGAATGTGCCTGATGGGTGCAGCCAAACCACAATGACATGGCCTATTTCACTAGATAAGGATATGAGCCTGGTACACATTGTAGTCAGCTCCAGCTGCCATAACAAAAAACCCACAGACTGTGTGGAAAGTCCAAGATCAAGGTGCTGGCAGATTCATTTCTCAGTGAGCAGTTCTGGCTTGCAGATAGCTGCCTTTTCCCTCTATCTTCACATGGTGCAGAGAGGATACAAGGTGCCTGCTGTCTCTTCTTTTTTTTTAATATCTCATTTATATATTTTAGAGAGAGAGTGTGTGCACACGGGGAGGAGAGGCAGAGGGAGAGGGAGAGTCTTTGAGTAGACTCTGCACTAAGTGCAGAGCCCAACATGGGGCTCAATCTCACAACCCGAGATCATGACCCGAGCCAAAACCAATAGTTGGACACTTAACTGTGCCACCCACTGTCCTACTTCCTCTTCTTATAAGTGCACTAATTTAACCCAGGGGGCTCCACGTGCATGACCTCATCTAAACCTAATTTCCAGGGGTGCCTGGGTGGCTCAGTCAGTTAAGCATCTGCCTTCGGCTCAGGTCATGATCACGGGGTCCTGGGATAGAGCCCCACGTTGGACTGTCTGCTCAGCGGGGAGCCTGCTTCTCCCTTTCCCTCTGCCTGCTGCCCCCCCCCGCTTGTGATCTTTCTCTCTCTCTCTGCCAAATAAATAAATAAAATAAAATAAAAACACCTAATTTCCTCCCAAAGGCCCTATCTCTTATACCATCACATTGGTGGTTAGGGCTTCAACCTCTTACTTTGGGGAAAACATAAACAGTACAGCATCTTTGTTTTCTAGTTAATCACTTGAGACCTCACATGCCAATATTAGCAAGAATCCAGTGTTTACCTCTCCTTCCCAAACTGTTGAGGAATCCGCTCAGGTCATGATCTCAGGGTCATGAGATTGAGCCTCATGTCAGGCTCCATGCTGGGTGTGGAACCTGCTTAAGATTCTCTTTCTCCCTCTCCCTCTGCCCTTCCCCTCTCCCTCTCTAAAAAATAATAAAAAGTAAAAAAAAAAAAAAATCTGGAGATGTTTCAATATTAGGAAATGTATTAATGTAAGCCATCACATTAATAGATCAAAGGGGAAAAACCATATACTCTTACTATGGGCCAGGCCCTGCAGATACTGCAGAGAGTGACATCATAGTGTAGAGGAAGTAGACAATAAAAAAAATTAACACATAAACAAGGTGTTGGCTAGTGAGTGTAACCAAGAAAATAAAACAAAGTAAGAAAATTAAAAGTAATTTGGTTGGAGGGCTACTTTAAATAAGTTGATTCAATCTTACAAAGAGCATTTATGCAGAGGTCTGGAGGATGAAAGTGAAGCCACCTGAGAAATAAAGAGGAAAGAGAACCACAGGCAAAGGAACAGCAAGTGCAGGAGCCCTCAGGCCAAAAGGGTGTCTGGGGTTCAGGAAACAGAGAGGCCAGTGGGACTGGGGTGTGGTGATTGATGGGGGATGCGGCAGAAGAGGATAACTCTGGCTAGGTCTGGAAACAGGAGTCTGGGTTCTCCCGTTTGAATCACTCAACCACTCAAAATTCAAAATCCAGGGAGGAGTACTTGATGGATCTGATGTGGATCATGTGGCCCCGGGGAATTTGCAGGGGCAACTTGATCAACCCCCAAATAGATTTCATCTAGTAGGGATGGGGAGATACCCAGAGCTAAATACAGGGGCTCCTACCTGAAGAAGGGGGAATGGAAGCTGGGAGATCCCAAACAAAAGATACCCATTGTACCAATTCAGTGGCACAAGAGCTTCACCCCCAGTGAGAAAAAAAATACAGTATTTCTTAATAGGAGCAATTGTTGGAAAACGATGTCAATATGAATCTCTCCTTCTTCCTGGCTCTCTGTGATGCTACCACTTCAAAAGCTTTTGTACATTTGTTTCTCCTTCTGTTCAGGTGCCTTTCCTTCTCTTTCCGTAGAATTCCTTCTTCTGCTGCATCAGATGCTTTGGAGGTTTGTGGAAATTCCCATTTCTTCAGGACTGGGAGAAAGAGCCACAGGACAGAAAGGCAACCACTCCTCAGCACCACGAACAGCGGCCCACAAACTTCCTTTTCCCTCCCAAATATTTTCCAACCTCATGGTGGTTTTTAGAAATGCCCCTAAATTCTATGACACTCCTCCAATCAGAGGAAGAGTCTTATGCCCCTTCTCTTGAATATGGGTCTGACTTCCCAACTTGTTTCTCTTTGAGTCTGGTGGACGAATGGTCTGATTGGGCTGGTGATTAAGCAAGGCCCATCTAGAATAATCTCCCTTTTGATTAACCCAATTAAGGAAATGCAAGTAAAAATACAGAAGGTACTTTCATGGACCCCATTATGGGAATTAGGGCTGTATCTCAATATCTCTCTCTGGGGACTCATAGCCTGTTTTGCTTCACTCAGCATGCCTACTTATTCCCCTTTCTGTAGATCAACTTCTTCTAGATGGCTTTTAAAGATTTTATTTACTTATTTATCTGAGAGAGAAAGAGAGAGAGAACATGCATGTGCAAATGAGGGGCAGAGAAGAGGGGGAGGGAGAGGGAGGAAGAATCTCAAGCAGACTCCCTGCTGAGCGTGGAGCCTGACACGAGGCTCAATCTCATGACCCTGAGATCATGACCTGAGCCAAAACCAAGAGTCGGACACTTAACTGATTGAGCCACCCAGATGCCCCATTCTAAATGGCTTTTAATTTGTGAACCTACAAACTATAGCATGAATATGTCTCTGGCTTTCCCTGGCATTGTGTCTTACCCAAGCAAAAGTGACTTTGGGTTCATAGTGTCAAAAAAGAGAATTAGATCGATCTAACCCATGGATTGGTTCCTTGTCCTCTCACCATGTCAGAAGATAATCCTTAGTCCAAACCACTGTGGCCAAGAAGGTGAGGTAATATAGTAAAAATTATACGACTGCCTAACACATCCCTTTGGAAGAGACTAGGGGTGGGGAATAATTTCAAAATGTCCCTCTGGCCAGATCTTTGTCAATCTCATTGACCACCAATCCAGCCTCTAGAAAGCTGCCTTCTTTTGGTGCAGATGTGGAAACTCTGGGCTTGGGAACAAGGTCACATGATGTAAACCATGGAAACTGATGCAGAAGGAACCAACCTTTTCTCAGAGGCAGATATTGAGACTCTGATGGATTCCCTTCTGGAACACTTTTCCAAGTATCTTCTAGACTGTCTCCTAAGTACTGAATCCTCCAGGGTTCCTAAAACTGTTGTCACAAGAAAGACCTGGGGGGAAGGGGTCTACAAGAATGGACTCTGGCAGAACTCCTGCTGCTGATGGCTTAAATGAATGTTTGTGTGGATTAAAAAAAAAATAAACAACTGGATGACTTAGGAAGAATGGATACTCTAAGTAATGAAGAACTGGTAGAAATGGCAGAACTGGTAGAAAGCGTGGGCCCTTGGAGAAGAGTCGCTCTAGAGGCAAGAAGTGGTAGAAGCTCTTAGTACAGGTGATAGGCTTGACTCTGCTATCTTGAGCGGAGAAAAAGGTCTTGGAAGGCTGTAAATGAGTCATAGAACCCATGACTGCTGATGGCTGACCTCCAAACATTGTATCTTTTTTTGTCGTCACTGGCTCAAAGCCCAAGGAATGAGCACTTGATGAATATAGATTAGATTAGGTGCCTGCCCTCTGGCTATATGGTGGCTGGGTAAGAAAAGAAACTTACTCTCTGAAAGAGACTAAATTGTTCCCAAATTTTCACTTTTCCGGTATAAAGACTATACACCCACATCCTTTGCCAAGTACCTTTGCGATGCCTTTCATTTGGGGAAGAATGTATAGGCCAGCCCCACTAATGTTGGGCTTGATCACGTGACTGCTTTAACCAATGGAATGCAAGCAGATGCTTTAAATCTGTGGGCCCAAGTTGGGTAGCTGCTGCTTCTTCTTCTTTTTTTTAAAGATTTTATTTATTTATTTGAGAAAGAGAGCACAAGCGGGGTGAGGGGCAGAGGGAGAAGCAGAATCCCCACTGAGCAGGAAGCCTGATGTGGGGCTGATCTTGGGACTCTGGGATCATGACCCAGGCGGAAGGCACACGCTTAACCAACTGAGCCACCCAGGCGCCCCAGGTTGGGTAGCTTCTTATACTGCTATCATCTGTAGCAGCTCAAGTAGCTGCTTCCCCATCAGTTTGGGCCCCAGAAGGACTGAAGGACTCCAGACGTTCAGTTGGATTCAGGTCTCAACAAACAGATTTTCTGGTATATATATATATAATATATATATGTGTATATATATTATATATATAACATTATATCAAACAATATGAACATACCTGCTACATTGCCTGGCACATAAAAGGTCATTTCATTCATTCACTCATTCAATTCATTCATTCATTTACCATCTTCCTGTGTATCTTTGTCACACTATTACCCACTATTCTCCCTCCTTCTAGTCTTGCCCTTCCTTTCCTTTGCCTCTCCTCCTCTCCTTCCTCTTTCCCTGATTCTTTTCCTCACACACTCCCTTTGCTCTTGTGTCTGACTTGTCATCCATTCTCTGACACCAACAAGGTGTTATGCAATCCAGCTCTGTTCTGACACTAACTGTCTGGGGTTAACATCAAATTTCATAGATTGAAGGGCTCCATCCCACAAGACTGTCCGCACTTCAGATGCTACCTTCAAGTTTCAGGTATCCTGAGGCCACCCACTCTTCTGCCTAACTGGATACAAATTCACGGCTTCCTACAACCCTCTCATTAATTCACTAATTCACTAAAACAACTCACAGAACTCAGGAAAGTACTATACTTAGGACTACAGTTTTACTACAAAGGATACAACTCAGGAACAGCCAAATGAAGAAGGCACACATAAGGGAAAGGGATGCAGAAATTCTGCACCCTCTCCTTGTGGAATATGGGCATCCTCCCAGCACATCAGTATGTTTGTCAACCAGGTAAGGATAAACCAGTTTTTATCTGGGTTTCATTATACAGGAATGATTGATTAAATCATTGGCCACGTGATTGAACTCAGGCTCCAGCCCCCTTCTCCTTCCCAGAGGTCAGACTAGCTTAAAGTTCCAATTCTCTAATCATGTAGTTGGTCATTCTGGTTGACCAGCCACCATCCTATCTCAGGGCCCACCAGGAGTCATCTCATTAGCATAACAAAGTCTCAAGAACCAGGAACAACTACTAGATATATAGTTTTTAAAATCGTATTTTATCTCATTTTCTTATATTTAAGATTTGTCCATTTGTTTCCCATAGGGAGACTGAATAAATAGGGAACAAGGGTGCCTCTCCCTGGTCCAGTAGAAATCAGTCCCAACACCAAGTCCCCATGTGTGGAGAGTGGATGTGATCTGCCTACCTCAAGAGATGGGAATAAAGACCAGATCTTCCTCTAAAGTCTCTTCCTCATCTAGGCTAAGAAAGAAAATATTTAACTTCTCACAACAGTGAAACCATAAAGGACTAGGCTCAGGGTAGAGTATATCCTGGGGTTGAGTGATCCTAGGAGAGTTACACAGTCTCCTTCCCAAAAAAAGCCTGGGAGAAAACCCTCAGTGCACTTCAGTGAACAAAAGAGTGTCTCAGGATAAAGACCCTCATTCCAAGTTTTCCTGGCCCGAACTAGTCTTATCTTGGGGGTGAATTATTGCTAAAACTAAGACTTATTGGGATGGCAAAGCACTTCAACAAGGGGGAGGTTACAGGGTCTCTGGATCTCACGAGGAAGAGCTTTAGTTCAGACATTTTTTTCTATGTGGTCAAGTGCTTGTGGGTCAGCAGGCCAATCACCTTGTAAACCTCTTCCTGTGCTTCTCCTGGATGAAGTAAGTCTTGGGGAGCCTCACTGACAAGGAGCAGCCTTCCAAGAAAGCCTTAGAAGGACTGGCGAGTCTGGAAAAATTGGTCCCAAATGGTTGAGTCATGTCCATTCCATACTCTAACCAATAGGGTCAAAAGCCAGGTCTCAGATACCCACTATTTAGTGAGATCATCAAGTGTTGTATGAATAAAAGTCCTATATGGACATTCCTTTGATTTTTAATTCCAGCTTATTTTTGTAAACATGCATTGTGATGGAGTGGGGGAAGTCATGAGGAGTCTGGAATCCTGGATTCCAAATTTTGCCCACACTACTGATCTCCTTTGAGATATTGGATAACCACCTCCCTCTTTAGATCCTAATGTCTGAGATGTAGGGTTGGTCTAGATAACATCTTCCATCTCCCAAAGCTATCTGAAGAGTCAAGTGTGATGATGACTGCAAAAGTGCTTTGTAAACAGGAAAACATTTTGTAGATGGCCAGTTGGTGGGGGATGTCTTTTGCAGTGTTCTCTGACTGAATATTTTTTCTCTAAATTAGCTCCCCACCTCTTCCTTTTGTTTCCTATCTTCACCAGTTCTGAGCTGTCTTCATAGCGCTTATCACTGTCTGCCATGATTTTGTTTATTTATTTTCTCCCCCACTTGATGTCAGTTCCAGTAGGGCAGGGACATCTCCCTGGTTTGCTGCCTAATTCCCATCTTAGCATCCTAACATCAGATGAAAGCTGGAGGGCCTGTAAACTGCACCCCAAGTGCTTTGGAACCATTTAAGCCTTCATCAAGTGCTGTTCTATTCTGACTTGTTCTATAGGTAGAAATAAAGCCCTTTGTGAATGACAGCTTCTCTGTGAATATTACAAAGGAATGAATAAATATGCACTTTGTAAAATGGAAAAATCACTTTATTACAATGCACCCTGCCACTCTGCTAAGATTTTTGTAAACAGAAAAATTTTTATGTTACAAAATGCTGTACAAACCACAATGTTTACAAATACTCTATCCCATGTGCCGTCTGGAATCTTTGCAAATGGTAAAGTGCTTTGTAAATGTCAAACTACTTAAAAACTACAAAATGTTCTGTAAACAACAAGGAGTTCTGTATACTACAGAATCCTCTGCAAACCTCAAAGTGTTTTGCTGAAGGTAAACAATATTTTTATTTTTTTATTTTTTTAAAAGATCTTATTTATTTATTTGACAGAGAGAGACACAACGAGAGAGCGAACACAAGCAGGGGGCAGTGGGAGAAAGAGAAACAGGCCTCCGCTGAGCAGGGAGCCCGAGGTGGGGCTTGATCCCAGGACCCCGGACCACAACCTGAGCTGAAGGCAGACGCCCAACGACTGAGCCACCCAGGCGCCACATGCAAAATTATCTGTCCACATCAAATTCCTTTGTAATTATAAAGTGCTCTTAAACTGCAAAACACTTTATATTTTGGAAAGATAAATAAGTTGCTACGTGCTTCATAATAAATTACTGACAAGAGGCAAAGTCTCTTACACAATGTAAAGTCTATTACTGGTAGTAATAGTAATTTGTAAATAGGTGCATGTTTGTTGATGGTCACCTCCTTTGTTAAATACATGATTTGTTGATTATCCAATGTCATCTCTTTCCCCTCCTCTGGAATCTGGGTGGAATTCGTAGCTGCCTTGGCCCATGGAATGCATAGGAAGTAACAGTGCCAGACTTCCAAGGCAAGGTCCTAAAACGAGTAGTTTCTACCTGGCTCTCTCTGCTCCACCCTCCACTCACTGATTCCCCATGAGACTAGTGCCAGCAACCCAATCTCATCCCTACTGGAGGATCCCTGGACTGTTCCGTCAACTGCTCTTGAGCAACCTCAGTCCCACACAGCTCAGCCACTGACCAGAGCCCTTGGAGGAAAGACCGATGCCCTGTTTTCCTCCTAAAGCTACAGTATAGCTTCCAGTTTTCCTTCTGGCCACCTGCTTCGGTTGAACCTGAATCTTACTGCCCATGACCCCTATAGGGAAGGGAAGGAACACTGGTTAGGTCCACACATGACCTCGACCATGACCCATCCCTCAGCAGTGAAGGTGTAGCTCAGACTGTCCAAAGACCATAATCTTACTACTAATCTTACTACCAAAGGCAGTAAGCCCCTCACCCATGCCAGACCCCAGCCTCCCTTCTCCTGAGCACTGGGATCAAGCACCTGCCTGGGGTTGAGGCAGAGAGGATGGAACAGGCAAGGGGGGTTACCTTGGCTGACTGGGACCCCCATCCCTACATCCATCCTCTCAGGCATAGGAACCAGCTACTTCTCCCACCCTTCTCTGTGAAACAGCCTCACTCCAGACATGCCTTGAATGGCCCCTCAGCATGAGACAGGAGAAAAACCGAAGCACAGGGCTGATGGGACAGGCCACCCCTCTCCACAGCACCTCAGTGTCAAGAGCTCAGCCTTGGGAGTCACTGGGCTCTGGTGTTGTCAGGCTCTGCCTTCAGGCCAGTGACTTCACCTCCTGGAGAATGTATTTACTTGTCAGACACTTCAGTGGTATTCACTTGGTGCCAAACACTGTTCTAGCCACTCTGTCAGTACTGTCTCATTGAATCTGCAATACTGCCTGTGAAGAGCGTTTGGGTGGGGAGGTCTGGCCCTGTCCTTCCAGAGCCTCAGGTCCGAAGGCAGAAACTAAAGAACACCTGCCTTCCATTCCTGACGGAGAGTAAAACAAACGCAGGGCCACCCTGCATGCTAATAGCCACAGTGGCACTGTTGACAAAAGCCAAAAGGTGCCAACAACCCACATGCCAATTACCTGATGAAGGGATAAACTAAATGTGGTGTTTCCATACAGCAGAGTATTATTCAACCCTCAAAAGTACAGAACTTCCTTTTGGGGTGATGAAAATGATTGGACCCTGGACAGAGACAATGGTTGCATGATACTGTGATTGTACTGAATGCCATTGAATTGTATACTTTAAGATGGTTAGTAGTTAATTTTATGTTATGTGAATTTTAGCTCAAAAAAAGAAAAAAAAAAAGCATGGTAGCACAAATAGCCACTGGGTCCAGAAAAAGCAGAACTTTATTTTGATCTCACTGGTTTTGATGGATATGATCAGAGAAATATGGACGATGTTTTATTTTATTTATTTTTTTTAAAGATTTTATTTATTTATTTGAGAGAGAGAGAATGAGAGATAGAGAGCACGAGAGAGAAGAGGGTCAGAGGGAGAAGCAGACTCCCCGCCAAGCAGGGAGCCCAATGCGGGACTCGATCCCGGGACTCCAGGATCATGACCTGAGCTGAAGGCAGTCGCCCAACCAACTGAGCCACCCAGGCACCCTTTTTTTCTTTTAAAGATTTTATGGACGATGTTTTAAAGTCACAAGCACAGAGGCTGAGGGCTGAAGTGGCCTTTTCAACTCAAGGAAAGAGCAGGAGGGTTGGGGGGTGGTTAGGTATACATGGGCCTCAGTTTCCCCAACTATGCTATGGATGGTGATGACACCAAGTACTGAAGGTATTTCTTGGCCCTGAAACCCAATGTTTTACTCTTCATCAACAGTGCAGGCCATCTGGGGATGAATGGTGTAGACAGCAGCCTGGACAAAGGAGAGACTACAGAAGGGAGAGTGAGCAGGGAGGAGTCAGGATGCCTCCGCGGATTCCCTGTGGGCAGAGGCGGGGGCTGGATGGAAGGGCTCTGAGAGGATCTGCATCCCTGGTCCCACTCCCTGGCGGGGCAGGAAGAAGAGCTGGAACTCAGGGGGCATTTTCACCAGCCCGTTCCTCTGGGGCTTGATGTCAATGTCTTCCAGGGCCTTGGGAGATCCCATGGTGAAGTTCTGCAGCACCAAGGTCAAGATCTGGAAGAGCTCAGAGCGGGCCAGGCTCTCACCCAGACAGAGGTGTCTTCCTGAGGGCGTGAGGGGGGGATGTGTCATTGGGGGCGCCCTCAGGAGCACTCAGCTGCCTACCCCCACTCTCCTGGACATTTGCATGCTCATTTACATAGATTTACATGTGAGGTACTTCTATTATTGACCTCAATACCAGCAACACCAGTGTACGTGTGCATGCATGTTTCCATCTGGTCCCACTTCTTCTCAGCCTGTCCTATATTGTGCCCTCCTCTCTCTCTCTTGGTCCCCAGTCTTTGCCTGTTAGGAGTTCTTTATCTTTCTCTGTGTATCTCTGGTTAAGTATATTCTCAGCTCACCCAATTTTTTGAGAAAATGTGCAAATAGTGGAAAAAATCTTGCTAGTGTGCCCTGCGTATGAGGAATCATGAGAGAGAGGTAGAGGGGAAATGAAGCCTCTGAGGTCCTGGGCCTCGGCCTATGTGCAGTACGCGGGCCCCAGTACTAAACAGGCTATTAAAATATAGAGCTACTGGGGTGCCTGGGTGGCTCAGTAGGTTAAGCTGCTGCCTTTGGCCCAGATCATGATCCCAGGGTCCTGGGATCAAGCCCCACATTGGGCTCCCTCTTCAGCAGGGAGCTTGCTTCTCCCTCTCCTCCCAACTCATGCTCTCTTTTGCTATCTCTGTCTCTTACTCTTGCTCTCAAATAAATAAATAAAATCTTTAAAAAATATATAGAACTACTTCTGAACCCTCAATGTGCTGTAGCTGCTACTCTAAGCTTCTGAGTGTCCCACTCTTCTGGTCACCTTGGCCTCCAAACCCCCCAGACCTACCCACAACCAGTACTAACAGCATAAGCCTCCCAGACCCGGTCCCCACACCCCAACCAGTGACAGATCCAATTGGTCGGTGGGCCCCATCATGCTTGATAAACATTCAGAATCGCACCCCTGCCTCTCATACCTCCCTGCAGGATGGGGTCAACCACCACAAAAGTGTCCCATCCAAATAGAGCCTGGGTGGGATCCCATCTGCTGGGAATTTTCTAGAACATAGCTAGTCTATGTCATTTTGTTATGGAAGCCTGAGCTGAGGGAGACAAAGAGCCTCTGTGAACAACAGCCACAATCTCTTCCCGCATTTCTTAGAAATAAATTTAGCCAGAAATATGCAAAACTTAATTAAGAAAACAAAAGCCTGAGATGCCACCAAATCATGCAAGAGTTGATTCAGTGGACACACACTCTAGTTTTGTCTGGGATATCTCAAACTTCTCAAGTTGTCAAAGCTATCCAAATTCATCTGCAAATTTGAGTTAATCCTAGTAAAATTCCAGTGGGATATTTTGAGACCTTGAAAAAAAAATTCTAACGTATACTTGGAAGAAAAACAAAATGTGTTACAAGAACCATGTAACTCTCTGAGAAAGAAGAGTAATGGAGGGAGACTAGACCCTGTAAAATAATAGAACTTATTATACAGGTATAATAATCCAAATAGTATGGTATAGCTAGAAAAAACACATCAGTGAATCAGTGTGGGTATGGGTTGGTATTAGTAAGCCAGGAATAGACCTAAGGAGATTTAAAATGTTAGCATATGATAAATTTCAAGTTAGTGGCTAAAAGTTGAATTAATTGATAGGTGAATCAAGGCACTTGTACACCTATAACAGTGAATGAATATTCCTTACATTTTTTGCCCTAGGTGCCTCCTGGGCCTCATTCTAGTCTGGGGCTTGGATTTCAACAACTAGCTAATAAGAAATAAGTCAATTCCTTTTCCTCTTTTCCTTTTCTTTTATTTACTTACCTATTGTCTACCTACCCATCACCTACTTTTGTGTGTGTGCATATGTTTAACAAAAAATTTGGAAGGACATCCTCTGTGATATTAACAGGTCTGGGTTTTGGAGCCCCTCTCTACTTGCTAGATGGGATGCTTCCCAATTCATGAATCAGTTAATAAAGCCAATTAGATTAAAAAAAAAAACAAGTCTGATTTTGGTAGTGAATTACAGGTGATTTTCACTTTCAATTATATTGCCTCCTTACCTGTATAAAAATTAGATATAATAAAGTTCTTTTTATTTTGAAAGAAAAGCTCAAATACCTTTCTCAATTCTTGGCACATAGCCAAGAATGCTCAATAATGGATCACTCATTTGTCTGTTCTTTGTGTGAGAATGTGCAAACATGTGTGTGTCTTTGTCTTTCGCTTCATCTCCGCCATTGACTTAGTCTCTACCTTCCCCATTTACCCCCTCCTTTTCCTTCTCCCCACACCATCTTTGTCTCTGTAGATTTCTTGCTTTCTCTTTCCTTCAGAATCCTCATCTTTTTCAAAAATCTTCACCCAGTGTTTGGGGTTGGACAAAGGGAGAAAGTCACACAAAGGGGAGGTGGTGAGCAGGTGTTCTCAAAATGTGGGGAAGGACCCAGCTTACCCAGGGAGAATGGGATAAAGTCCCCCTGTGTCCTGAAGTTGCCCTCTGCATCCAGGAAGTGGCCAGGGTGGAAGGCTTCTGGCTTCTCAAAGTGGCATGGGTCATGGAGGACAGAGCTCAAGATGGGATACACAGTAGTGTCCTAAGAGGGTATCAAAGCCAAAAGGACCCAAATGGGCATGAACAAGGAGTGGCTGAATCAATTATTGTACATCCACAATTGATTAATAATGAGCTTCATCCACTGTATGGTTCTAAGTTGGTGGCTGATATTTTGAATAACTTTGATTAACTTTGCCCCATTTGGTTAATAGTTGTGTCCCAAGCCTTCCAGGTATCCCCACCAACTACACAATCCCCAAGACCCTTTGGACTTCTCCATAATCCATCAACTAAAAGGTTCACATTTGGCTCAGCAGGAGCCTCCAAGGACCCAACTCAAAAACAAGAGCCAGGATCTACAGGCATACCTCAGAGATAATGCAGGTGTGGTTCCAGACTACCGCATTAAAGTGGGTCGTGCAATAAAGTAGATCAAATGAATTGTTTTATTTACTAGTGCATATAGAAGTTATGTTTATACTATGCTATATTAGGTGTGCAATAACATTATGTCTGGAAAAAAGTTTAATAATTGAAACTAATTAATTTTAAAATACTTTATTGCTAAAAAATGTTAACCATCATTTGAGCTTTCAGCAAGTCATAATCTTGCTGATGAAGGATCTTGCCCAATGTTGATGGCTGCTGACTGACCAGGGGGCTGATTGCTGATGGTTGGAGTGACTGTGGTAATTTCTTTCTTCCTTCGTTCCTTCGTTTCTCCCTTCCTTCTTTCCTTTCTTTCTTTCTTTCTTTCTTTCTTTCTTTCTTTCTTTCTTTCTTTCTTTCTTTCTTTCTTTTTCTTTCTTTCTTTCTTCTTTCCTTCTTTAATTAAAGTAAGCTTTATGCCCAGCATGGGGCTTGAACTCATGACCCTGAGATCAAGAGTCACATGCCCTACTGACTAAGCCAGCTAGGTGCCGCTGGTTGTGATAATTTCTTAAAATAAGACAACAATCAGTTTGCCTCATTGATTGACTCTGCCTTTCACAAACAATTTCTCTGTAGCATGTGATGCTGTTGGATAGCATTTTACCCACAGTAGAACTTCCTTCAAAATTGGAATCATTCCAGTCAAACCCTGTCACTACTTTATTATATAAGCACATGAGTATAAGAACATGTGATATTCTAAATCCTTTGTTGTCATTTCAACAATCTTAAAAACATGTTCACCAAGAGTAGATTCCACCTCAGAAAGCCATAAGATCACCATAACAAATATAATAATAATGAAAAAGTTTGAAATATTTCAAAAATTACCAAAATATGACACAGAGACATCAGGTGAGCAAATGCTGGTGGAAAAATGGCACCAACAGACTTGTTCAATGCAGAGTTGCCACAACTTTCGATCTGTAAAAACGCAATATCTGCAAATCGCAATAAAGCAACATGCAATAAAATGAGGTATGCCTGTGTTCTCATGGGTTAGTGCCCATTAGGTGATTAGATATTGTGAATATTACCCCTAGGTAATATTCAAGTATCTATGCTTGGGAATATGTGCAACCACAGAAAAAAATGAGTTAGAACTATAGGTATTGACTTGAAAATATACTGATAGCATACTACTGTTATATTATAAAAAGAAAGACACACACACACAAATACAAAATAAAAGATAAGTTGCACATTGCAATGATATGCACAGGAAGACAGGAGGGGAAGGAGACATGCACACTGGACACACAAGTTTCAAATTGATAGATAAAACATGAACCGAATCATCAGGGCATTGGCATGGCACAGTTAACTGTCTGACTCTTGGTTTTACCTCAGGTTGTGATCTCAGGGTCATGAGATCGAGCCCTGTGTCAGGCTCTGTGTTCGGCCAGGAGTCTACTTAAGACTCTCTCTCCCTCTGTTCTTCCCCCCATGTGCTTCTCTCTCAAATAAATAAATAAAACCTTAAAAAATATAAGCTCATCTTTGTATGTGTATATATGGGGTACATTTTCATATAAACTTAAAGAGATTATGGAAAGAGAAACATCAAACTTTGAATGTCTTCTCTTGAAGGAGGAAGGCAGGGGAGATGACAAAATAGCTTTTTAAAAAAAAAAAGCTCGGGGCTCCTGGGTGGCTCAGTCGGTTAAACGTCTGCCTTCGGCTCAGGTCATGATCCCGGGGCCCTGGGGCCGAGTCCCGCATCGGGCTCCCTGCTCAGCGGGGAGCCTGTTCTCCCTCTCCATCTGCCTCTCCCCCTGCTTGTGCTGTCTTTCTCTCTCTGTGTGTGTCAAATAAATAAATAAAATCTTAAAATAAATAAATAAAATAAAAAAACAGCTCTATTGTAATGCATATTTCGATAAGTATATGTTTTTTTTTCTCCCAGTGTATCCAACATCTAATAAAGGTGAAAAAAGAAAACAAAAGAAGGAAGGGAGAGGACTTTTCCACATTTCTAAAATCTCTCTCCCTCCCATAGAAATCTGGAAATAAAAATTCTCATTGTGGTCCATCAACCAGAGACATGAACCATAAGACTACACCAAGGTTCTGTGGCCTCACCTTAGGGAGATGATATCCCTGGAAGTGAGTGTCCTTGATGACTGAGTGGGGAATACCAAGGGGGATGACATCACCAAATCTCTGAATTTCATGGATGACAGCATCTGTATAAGGCATTTTTGCCCGATCTTCAAGGGCTGGGAGATGGTGTGAGCCAATCACTCTGTCAATCTCCATCTGGACTTTCTCTAAAAATGGTAAGGATGGAAGGAGGGGGTAACATCAGTGAATGCCAATAATAGTGCGCTCAACAAAGTCACACAAAAGATGACCTGCAGACTGGGTGAGGGGTGTCTTGTGAACTCTTTCCTAAGATGTTGGGTTATTATTCCTTCTCAATGAAAGGCTAGTGAAAGAAAGTCAAAGGCTTCATTGTGGGGAAGTCTTGTCTGATGTTTCCACTTTAGTTATGAGTGGGGATCACTTGGGTAATGATGGGTGGGTGGAAACTCATTCAATACTTAAGGCTACCTTTTTCTTTCTTTCTTTTTTTTTTTAAACTAAAAATGGGTGTGGCTGGGACTGATGTCATATCCTTTTGCCCCAGTAACTTTCTATGTGATCTTGAATAAGCCACTTCCTCACTCTGGCCCTCAAATTGATTACCTGTAAAATAGGGGAATTTGATTAGATAAGAGTTTCTCCAAGTCTGATCTGCAGACTGTGAGCATGAGAACCAACTGAGGGGCTTTTTAATTAGTTGTAAATCAACAATATACTCCAAAGAGTCAAGTCCTTTGTTAACCTCAAAGTGTTCTGTCAAGAACCATGTGCTTTTGTAGACTGCAAAATGCTTTGTGAATGGTACTCCTTGTGACTGGAGCACGCTTCCTACACCATATAGCACTTTACAATTCACCTTGTGTACTTTATAAGTATGAAAGTCCCTTTCAAACCATAGGGGCTTCATTAAATGAAAAACATTTTGTAAACTGTAAATTACCCTATCAACTCCAAAATGCTTTGTTAGCCACAAAGCTTTATAATAAGCTACCAATCCCTACAGGGGTGGATCTTTGCTGACAGAAGTTGTCTGTCCTCACCCATCACACAACCACCTACCAGCATGCCTGTAAGACCCTCAACTCTTTCTGGCCCTCGCCCACCATGAGCCTGGCTCATCTAAAACATCAGAGTTCTTAAGAAGGAGTAGAAACCCACGCAAGAGAGTGTTGCTGGAGCTCTCCGTGCTAGCGAAAAACAGCAAGAGAACCGTGTAGACAATGTTCTTATAGTGGAACTCACTCTCAGGATCAGAGCGCTCCTGAGGATAGCGATAGACAATCCCTAACATCTCTCCTAGCAAAGATTCTCAGCTTCTGGGTCTTTTCTCCCTGCCCACCTCCATGTTACTCTGTGCCAGTTTCTTTTCTTTCTTTCTTTCTTTCTTTCTTTCTTTCTTTCTTTCTTTCTTTCTTTCTTTCTTTCTTTCTTTCTTTCTTTCTTTCTTTCTTTCTTTCTTTCTTTCTTTCTTTCTTTCTTTCTTTCTTTCTTTCTTTCTTTCTTTCTTCTTTTTCTTTCTTTCTTTCTTTTCTTCTTTTTGGTATTTCCTTTTTTTTCTATTTAAGGCCAACAATGTAGCAAAAGAGTGGGCTCTGGAGCCAAACTGCCTAGGTTCAAACTAAAGTCCTACCATTCACTAGTTGGAAGTCTTTGGGTAAGGAGCTTAACCTCTCTATGCCTTAGTTCATCATCTGGGGTTGTTTTGATATTACGTTTGTAAGTACTCAATAAATGTTAAGGATTAATATTTTTTGGTGGTTCTTATCCTGTCTTTGGGTGTCTTGCTTTCCTTGCAGTTGTCCATCCAGGGATGATACTGAATATACTTAACAATCAGCAAGGCACTTCTCAGAAGAGACACGGGCCTCTCACTAATCAGAACAGACATGGGCCTCCAACCAATCAGAACAGAAATTGGTCTCTGACCAATTAGAACAGACATGGGCCTCTGACTAATTAGAATGGGAGGAGGTAAAAAGGGTCCCGAAGACCCCCTGTGTGGAGCAGGTGGTAGCTAGCTCTTTTAGTTGCTACCTCATAACATGCGTTCCAGGAGAACCTGGGGAAGCTGAGGAAGGACTGGGAGGCAGGAAGGGAGGGCGGACTAGTGGCTTTCTCAGCAATTTGTAGGGAAGTATTTAAACATTTAAATATCACATACATCATAACCAACCATATTAACTCAATGTCAGTAGTGTGCCCATCTCTTTCCCACCCACTCCCCCATCCAGCATGGTCCTTGCCTTGTCCATGCGGACCAGGAAGGAATCAATGAAGTCCTTCGGAGTGCTGGGGTCCAGCATTTCCCTATGCCTCTCGATGTTCTCAGTGATAAAATCTTCCATTTCTTTAATTTTGCTGTGCACGCGAGTGTGGATGCCAGGAAAGTGTTTCAGGATGCCGGAGAGGAGTTCAAACATCTACAGGGAAGCAAGGAGGTCCCAGAGTCTGTTCTCTCTGGGCTGGCACTGCAAGGTTGAGGTTAGCAGAGGAGAGCAATATCTGAAAGGCTTAATTCACCCCCTGGCCTTGGGGAATGTGCCTCCCTGTCGAGCAAACATGCACATACATACACATACTCAGTGGTGTGTGAAGGGTACAGCCTGCCCCAATCACACTTACCTCTACAGGGATTTCTTCTCTCATAGGCCTCCCTTTCCTGAGGCCGATTTCCCACCTCCAGTCTGACTCATCACCTTTCGATGCCTTCTTGCATCGGTGTTAGGACAAAAAGCATCTGGTTTTTGCCCAGGGTCCACCCATCCCAATTCTTGGCCCACCATGGAAACTTTGGCTTCACCTGGCCGTAGAAAGAGCTAGCAAGATCGGAGAGATCTTTCATTAAATGTAGCAACTGTAGGAATCTGGGGTCCTGGTAATTAAAGCGCTGGCCAAGGATGATGGTACAGATGATGTTAGCCATGGCGAGTAAACGACGAAGGTGGGATCCAGATAGGCCGCTGTGAACAGGAGTTCTGTTACAGTGGGGCCCTACATGGTCCTTCTGGGAGGCTCTGACCTGGCTGCTGCCATCTTAGCTCAGTTAGTTGGTTTCTTTCTCTTTCCCTTGGCCAGATGACTTTCGCTGGGTCTCTTATCATGCCTTTTTCTGGACATCTCCGGCTCTGTGTCTCAATGGTTTTCTTGGGCTCTGTCTGGGTCTGACTTTCTTGGTGCACCTGCATCTTTCTCTGGTCTTGTCTCTGACTCTTTGAGACTCAGCCCCTTCTTCTCTGTCCTTTCTCTTTTCATGGCCCTGTCTTCATGGCCCCCTCCTTGGCCTTGCAGTCACTTTGTGTCTTCCCTGACTCTATTCCTCTCTTTACCCTTTTCTTTCTAAGTCCTTTCCTTACAGTTTCTGCTTCTGGATCAATCTTTGTCAGTGTCCTGGGTTTTCCCTCTGACTTGCTCTCTCTGTCTGTCTGCTTTCTCTGCCTATTTCTCTCTCCATCCCTGTTTTCTTCATTCTCTTTCTCTTTTTCTGTCTCTGTCTCCTTCTCCCTTTCCCTGAACTTGTCTCTGTATCTCTCTGTCTCTATCTCTGGGTCCTTCTGTCCCTATCTCACCCACCCCCTGCCTGCCCGTCCATCCCCTGCCCCAGCCCCTGGGCTCACCCCAGGATTTCTGCAGCTCCTTCACCAGACACTGAGCCTCCTCCTGGATTCACTTCTTAATGCTCTGCTTCCCCATCCCAAAGTCCTCATGGTGAGCTGAGAGAATTGCCGAAGGGCTTTCCAAGACTTTCTACTGGCAAAGACCACACCTGATTGATGGGGCATGGAGGGAAGGTAGGGAGGAGGACACATGAGGTGTCCCCTCGTCTTTTCCCCAACCCCCACCCCTGTGCCCCACTCACCTTTTCCCCTGAGGATGGGATCAATGATGGCAATGTGCCCTCAGCCAGAGAAAGCCTCAGCTTGATCCATCAGAGCCTCCTTCACTGCCTTGTACCCACACAGGATGACAACAGGCCGGGGTCCCAGGTAGACTGTGAAGACGTCCCGTATTTCTTCTGCAGCTGTGGAGGCAGGGTCCAGCTCTCACTCTCTCACTCAAGAGAAGAGTCTTCCTCTTACACCTGGATCACACCCTCCAGCTTAGCCTAATGACCACCACCCGTCCCCATCGAATCCCTATCAAGGAAGAAGGGACACCTGAATGGTGGCCTCATCCAAGCCTCCCTCATATGCCCTTGCCCCAAATGTTCTCCTCTCTCAGCTCTTCCAAGAACTCTCCCAGCTTCGAATTTTAAAAAATGACAGAGACTCTGGGCACCTGGGTGGCTCAGTTGGTTAAGCGTCTACCTTCGGCTCAGGTCATGATCCTAGGGTCCTGGGATCGAGCCCCCCATCGGGCTCCCTGCGCAGCAGGAAGTCTGCTTCTCCCTCTCCCTCTGCCCCTCCCCTGGCTCCTGCTCTTTCTCTCAAATAAATAAATAAAATCATTTAAAAAAAATGACAGAGACCCCTCACATGTGAGCTCTAGTACCTCTCCCTCCTAAATCTTGCAGGACACAGCTCAAAGCCCCACATCTATCATCATAATTTATCCCTCCAGTCTATCTTCCCTGCATTCCTTCTTATAGGAATTCCAGAAGCTTCTCTCATGGACATATTGAGCCAGATGGCAGATGGAGGCTGGAAGAAGACAATCCCCAAGCTGGCCTGAGAAGTCCCACCCACAGTTTGAACCCCACTGCCTGGCTGCCTGTGAACTCTTACCTGTCCACTCACCTCCTGCTTTCCACCCTCTTCACCCTCCCCAACTCTCCGCCTGGAAGGTCTTGAGAAAGCCCTGGTGGTCTATTTGCAAAATGTTCCCCAGGAAGGGCAGAGGCCAAGGTCCTGGAGGGAGGCGGCCCCGGGAGGCTGGGTGACCCCAGAGTAGCAAGAGGCCAATAAGTACTGTGAGAAGCAGGAGGGCTGACAGTACCATGGTCCTGGCTGTGTCTGCCTTCTATCCTGCCATCCCTCTTTAAAGGGAGGCTGCTCTGTTGCTTGTCACCTTTTATCCCCCCGTGGTCTGTGTGGGTGGGTATGCCATAAATATACCTTGGGATACCTCTTGGTAACTCTCCAGTGGCAACAGGGAGCCCAAAGGTGGCAGGTGCTGCAGAAGCCAGGAAGTTTAGCATTTCACATGGGTCCCAAAACCATTCTATTGGCCTCTGGCTGGCCCAAGGTATCTTAGCAGGCAATGCCCTTGAACCTGGCTTCCTGAAGGAAGGATAGTGGTGCCCGCAGGTGGAACATGTAGAGGCTGGTGAGGGATGGTTGCACCACAAGGATGGCTCTTGGCCAGTTTTCTTAGAGGGTGGCATTGCATCATGAGGGACTGAGAATAGCTCGAAGGCAGAATTGGTGCATCCTGTGTTCTTTGGGAACAGGGATTTGTTCTGGGCATCAGAAGAAAGTGAGATATGAAGAAAAAGACAAGGTCTGATGGGGGAAGGCTAGCTCCATGTTGGACGCATTTGGGGTTGCCTGATTCAACCATTCATTCATTCATTCATTCCTCAACAAATATTTTGCCTTCTCGGAGCTGGCATGGTAGTGAAGAAGTTCTCACCTTCCAGAAAGATCCCTAGTGATCTGACAATAAATGGGTCTCACATAAAATAGCATGGATCACCATCTGACTAGGGGATGTCAGGCTTTGGATGTTTGAGTGTCAGGGGGATTGAAGGGCACTATCAGGGAATCCAAGGCACCAGTTTAGAATCATGCACCTCAGGTGGCCGTGGGCCAAGAGCGCCCTTACAAGAGGGAAGCACTAGGGAAAGTCAGTGAGAATGAAGACAGCAGTGTACAGCAATGGTCTACAATGTGGGTGAATCTCAAAAATATTATGCTGAATGAAAGAAGCCAGACACAACAGAGCACATATTGCATGATTCCATTTACATGAAAATACACAGAATAAGCAAAGCCCTAGAGACCAGAAGCAGACTGGTTGTTGCCAGGGGCTGAGGGGAAGGGGGAATGGAGAGTGACTGCTAATGGGTACAGGGTTTTATTCTTCGGGGATGAGAATGTTTGGAACTAGTTAGTGGTGGTGGTTGTACACCGTTGTGAATGAACTCAATGCCACTAAATTATACACTTTAAAATGCTTAGTTTTATGTTATATGAATTTCACCATAATTTTAAAATATATTGCGGGGGGTGGGGGCATTGGGTGAAGAATTTGAGTTTGAGAGCCAGGGAGACAGAGTATGAATCTTGCTCCTCCACTCCCAGCCATATGACCTGGGACAACTGATGCCAGTCCTTGGCCTTTGTATACTCATCTGTAAAATGGGCACAATCATTATACCCACCCCATGGAAATACTGGAAGGAGGATTCAAGTGAGATCATGTTTGCACAGATCATGGAGCACAAAGAGTTGCTACATGGAGGTGGTGGTAGTTCTATTTTTTTAAAAGATTTTTATTTATTTATTCGTGAGAGAGAGAGGCAGAGGGAGAAGCAGGCTCCCAAGGAGCAGGGAGCCCGATGAGGGACTCGATCCCAGGACTCTGGGATCATGACCTGAGCCGAAGGCAGACGCTTAACCATCTGAGCCACCCAGGCGCCCGGAGGTGGTGGTAGTTCTGAGGAAGGGGGAAGTCACTGGGTGTAGCTGCGGCTTGAGAGGCAGAACTGAGCCAAGTCTCCTCTCTTCGCCCCCAGCTTTTATATATACACCACATCCGGAACTCTGTTAACAAAGGAAAGAAAACACTTGCACGAGTCTTTACAAGAGCTGCAGAATGATGGACAGAGATGAGGTGGCAGAGAGGACTTTCCCAGGGAGGTGGCACCCAGGAAGGGAAGGTTGCTGGTTGGCAGTGGGTCTCTCAGTGACAGGAAGACCCAGAGAGAGGCAAGGAGCTGTTCTCTGCAGAAGTGGGGATACTTCATGATCCTGGAATCCTTTGACCCCCTTCCTTCAGCATTCTCTATGAGCCAGAAAGCTGATCTGGTACACTGGGGGCAGTTTGCCCACACCATTCTCCTGGGGTGTGACGTCAATGTCCTCAGGGGCCACAGGGCTGGCCACAGAGAAGTTCTGGAGGATGGTGATGAAGAAGAGGAATAATTCCATGCGGGCGATGCCTTCACCAAGACAAATGCGCTTCCCTGTGGGCACAGAAGATCGCCAATATGGGCACAGAGCCAATGCACATCCTTTGCCCTCTCACAGCCCAAATCCAGACATCTGTGTCCATTGCAACAGATTTGTATGGGACTGGCCTTTAACCTGCAATTCAGGGTGGAATTTTAGGGGTTCCTGGGCCCTCTGAAACCAGGTGCAAACATTTGGGTGGATGGGCCTTGCACATCTTTTTTCCAGGAGAGAGTTTGTAGCTACTGTTAGATTTCCAGAGGGTTCAGTGGCCCCCAGAGAATAAAGACACATTTCTGGTTGTGTGTGTGTGTGTGTGTGTGTGTGTGTGTGTGTCTGTCTGTCTGCCTCCACTGTGTAGGTATGTGCACATTTCTGACATTTTTAATGTCTTTCATTTCTAATATGGGGAGAATAGTACCCATCAAATAGGGCTATTGTGAGGTTAAAGAAATTAATAATTATAAAAATTCTTAGACTAGCTGTACTAAGGATACTATAGGTGGTTATTGCTTTGTGTTTCTTTCTGGGTGTGTGTGGTGGGGAGTGTGTGTGTCTGGGAAGAGTGTGTGTGTGGTAGGGAATGCATGTGTGGAGGGGCGTGTGTGTGGTGGGAAGTGTTTGTCTCTGTGTATGTGGCATGGATTGTGTGTGTGGGCAGTGTGTATGTGGGGGGGAGTGTGCATGTATGTGGCAGGGAGTGTGTGCGGTGGGGAACTGTGGGGCAGGAGTGTAGGGAGGAGGGTGTGTGGTAGGGAGTATGTGTGTGGCAGGGAATGTGGGGGGTAGCGAAGGGGGACAGTGTGTGTGTGTGTCTCTGTGTGTGTGTGGTGGGGAGTGTGAAGGTGTGGGGGGAGTGTGTGGGGGGGATTGTGAGGGTGTGGGGAGAGTGTGTGGTGGGGATTATGAGGGTGTGTGGGGAGTGTGTGTGGGGGGGGATTGTGAGGGTGTGGGGGAGATTGTGTGGTGGGGAGTGTGAGGGTGTGTGGGGAGTGTGTGTGGGGGGGATTGTGAGGGTGTGGGGGGGATTGTGTGGTGGGGAGTGTGAGGGTGTGTGGGGAGTGTGTGTGGGGGGGATTGTGAGGGTGTGGGGGGGATTGTGTGGTGGGGAGTGTGAGGGTGTGTGGGGAGTGTGTGTGTGGTGGGGATTGTGAGCGTGTGGGGGGTAAGGTGTGTGGGGGGGATTGTGAGGGTGTGGGGGATTGTGAGAATGTGGGGGGAATGTGTGTGGCAGGGAGTGTGTGTGTGATAGGGGTGTGGGGGTGTATCTGATACCGTGTGTTTGTCCATCTCTGGGTTGTCATCTTATCTCAGTCTGAGATACATGGGCTTCAAGAGTTTTGGGAAAAAACCTAACTGCACATAAAATGGTGAATGGGACTGGCGTCTATGAGAGGGCAGTCTCTGGCTTCCAGTAGACCCTCAGATGTGTGAGCCCCCCCG
Organism: Eumetopias jubatus; assembly: GCF_037043125.1. Lineage (NCBI taxonomy): Eukaryota > Metazoa > Chordata > Mammalia > Carnivora > Otariidae > Eumetopias > Eumetopias jubatus. The sequence goes on from NW_028274816.1 coordinate 52,188,517, forward strand.
GTAGGTTATAGAGCATGGGCTTGATGGGAAATGAGGACACAGGGAGTGGAAACCTCAGGCAGAGACGCTGAAAACCTCCTCCTTTACTTCAGGGGCTCTTGATCTGCAAGCTGACCACCTTGGAAAGGCCATTCCAGACATTTCCTAGACTTTTCATTGGGCCTGCGTGGAGGTTTCTGGGGGGAAGTGTCCACATCTTTTTGGCACATCAGAAGTTAGGAAATAAGAACTTAGGAATACTCAGGGCAGGGCTTGGGGCTAGTTCTCCTGCAACTGGTTCTGCAACCCAGTTCTCTCCTGAACAGCCTGACCCTACTCTCTCCCTCCCACCTTGTCTTCTTCATCCTTGGAGCTGTCCACTGGGACACCTTCGCTATCCTTTTGGCTCTAACATCTTTTTGCCTTGGTTTGTCTTTCTTTCCTGCCATGGTGATCTTGGCTCAGTCTTTTGCTCTGTCTGTACCTTGTCTCCTTCCTCTTTTGCTCACCTTCTCCAATTTTAAACTCCCTGTCGTTGTCCATTTGCATCTGATTCCATCTGAAACTCTCCCTCTCCCCTTTTCTGTCTCTCTCTCTTCTTCCTCACTCTAATGTCTCATGCTCACTCTCTTTCTGTCGCTATGTCCCCTGTCACTGTCTCCCTCTATGTCTCTCATTGTCCCTCTCTGTGTCTCTCACTCTTTCTTTGTCTGTCTGTCTCTTTCCTTCTTGCTCTACATGTCTGCCTTGATTCCGCGGTCCTTTCTCCCAAAGGATGAGGACCCTGGACATTGGGGTTGTCTCTGGATGGGGCCAAAAGGTGGAGAATGGGGATAGAGACAAGTCAGAGCATGTCAAGACCCTCCCTGGTTCCCAGCAGGTTAAATCCAAACATCCCCCAGCTTTCATGGCCCTCCAGCTGAGCTCTTCGCCCTGGTCCCCTTCTGTAATCTATACTCCAGGCTCCCATTGTTCATCTAGTTTCTCAAATATGCCTCCACCTTCAGGCTTTGACCTTGCTGTTCCCTCTGCCTGGACCACTCTTTCTAGAGGCCAATTGATATCCATCCTTGACATCTTAGCTTAGAAGCCAGTGCTTCAGGGAAACTTTTCCTCACTGAATCAAGAGTAGTCAGTCCTTCCTATTTTGTGTTCCCAAAGCCCCTTTAGAGCATTTATCACAATTATGATTCATTGTAATAATAATGACCACTTCTGTGAGCACTTACTTTGTGGCAAGCAGTTCTAAGCACATTGCAAGCATTGATTAATTTAATTAGGTACTATTTTGTGGCCAAATGATAAATGCCCATCTTCCCTGCTGGACTGTAAATTTCCCAGGGCAGGAACCATGTCTCCACATGACTTGTCCAGTGCATTATTTTCAGCCCCCCATAGAGCACTGAGCTCAGAGTAGTGCCCAACAGATATTTTATACCAAGGTATAGAGAGGTTAAAATATTTTCCCACGGTCCAGCTTACCAAAATGTGCCTTTGGGACATGATCTTACTTCTTAAGCCCCTTCTAGGGTTCCAGTGAAGATGGAGCAGATTAAAGCAGGTAAAGCAACTGGCATATACTAATAGCTCAATAAGCAAAGATCTCTCCTTGATGGTCTCACGGAGGGGGTGGCACCTGCACTCTGGGGAAGGGAGTGCAGGCCTGGCTTACCTATGGAGAAGGGGATAAAAGCTTTATTCTTCTTCAGTGACCCATTGGCATCCAGAAAGCGGTCAGGGTTGAAGATTTCTGGTTTTTCAAAGTAACGTGGATCATTGAGAGCCGAGTGCAGGATGGGAAATACTTCAGTGCCCTGAGGGAGGGTGACAAGGTCAAGATATTGCCATTCCCTTCCTCAGTCCACCCCTTAAAAAACAAAAACAAAAACAAGAGGGACCTAGTGATAAAACCAGACCAAACCAAAACAAAACAAAAAATTAGAAAAATAGGTCAAGTCCAGAGATTAAGAGAATGCAGATGGGCCACACAAGAGAGATGTGGGAGCCCAGCTGGCCTCACCTTGGGAATGATGTACCCTCTGAAGTTAGTGTCTTTGGTGACATTTTGGGGCACACCAATCGGGATGAGGTCCCCGAATCTCTGAATCTCATGGATGACTGCATCAGTGTATGGCATTTTGGCTCAGTCATCAAGGGATGGAAGGCGGTGTGGGCCAATCACCTGGTCAATCTCTTTGTGGATTCTCTCTGCACAGATGAGTGGGGCCAGGGAACCTCATTTTAAAAAGACATTTCAGCAGGGACATTTCTTTCTATGGACCAGTGAACCAGGGAAAACATAATAAATGGTTAGGTCATTGACACCTCTCAGAGCAACCAGCCTGAGGAAGGGGTGGAGGGGGAAGCAAGAATTCTCACCTTTTGAAATCTACTGAATGCTATGACTTCTCCCCATGGGTCACAGGTAAACACACCCACACACACACCACAATTTTGCATAGAATTTCAGATTAAGAACTCAAGGCTATAAGCCTGCCAAAATTCTCCCTCTAAAAGGAGTCGAAAATGAACTAATAATTATTGTGTGTGCGTTATAGATAGCACACTGTGCTAGGTCCTCAGGAATATAACAATGAAATAGATCAACAGATTAACCCACGAAAAACTGGATAAATAAATGAATACGTAAATCAATCAACTTGTGAATGGAAAGATTGATGAATGGAAGAGCATTAATGAATGCATGTATGTATTTCTCAATATGTGAATTAATGAATCATTAATCATTGATTAATAAATGGCCCATAGACAAATAAATGAACCTGATTAACCAACAAATCACATAAATGGATGGCTGGCTAGATCTATAGAGGAATAAGTAAATAATTTAATGAAGGAATAGTAAATAAAGGAATGGATGGATGGATTGAATGATAAGTCAATAAATCAGTGATGAATAACTGAGTGAATTAATAAATGAATAATAGATGGATGAAGGATGGAGTGAAGGAATGATGGAAGGGGCGCCTGGGTGGCTCAGTTGGTTAAGGATCTGCCTTTGGCACTGGTCATGATCCGGGGAACCTGGGGATCAAGCCCCACATCAGGTTCTCTGCTCAGGAGGGAGTTTACTTCTCCCTCGGCCCCTCACCCTGCTCTGGTGCACTCTCTCTCTCTCAAATAAATAAAATAAAATCTTTTTTTTTTAAGAAAGAACGATGGAAGAATTAAGGAATGAAATCTAGTTCATAAGACAGATGGATACGTGCATGAACGAATGAGCCAATGAATCAATGACAAATACTTCATTCGAGTAATCACTGTTTCAAAAGATCAACAGATGAATCAATGAATCCAAATAAAGAATGGAAGTTTATGTCGTTGGATTAAACATTGATGAAAGAATCTGAGTGTACAGGTTAATTAATAAGTAAAAGGATGCATGGGTGAGTGGATGGATCAGTCTGCCTTTAAGTGATGGGAGGAAACAGTGGGAGAACACACTCACAGATTGTTCATCCATCCACCCACAAGACTGACTTAGGGGCTCATTCAATACCTGCAGTGGTCCTCGTGTAAGAGATGAACACTGCCTCTCTCATTTGGGAAGGACACCAGGCCCAACCCCCTGCAGCCCCAAAAGCGGTCAGAAGATCCCCCCTCCATGGGCTGACCCCGCCCACCCACATTTGATGTGGGGGTATTTGAGCAGGAGCAGGAATCCATAGCGGAGCGTGGTGCTGGTGGTCTCCCTGCCGGCCAAGAAGAGCGACAGCGCGGTGTAGATGAGGTTCTGCTGGTGGAACTCGCTGCGGGGGTCGGCCTTCTCCTGAATCCATAGGGAAGCAGGGGGGCTTTGATGCACACTCGTCCCTCGTCCCTCCCTCGGGGCGCCCTCCGCAGCTTTCCAGATTTTTGGAGCAGACCCTCCAGTAGGAGGTCATAGGAATTTGTATTTGTGAGGGTCCTACGCACGCATCTGACATCTATTCCTGGTTAAGAACTATAGACAGGCATAGCGCTCTTAAGTTTAATTTCTTTTCTATTTTTTTTTAAGAGAGGGAGAGAGAAGCGGGGGAGGAGCAGAAGGCGAGGGAGAAAGAGAATCGTAAGTAGGCTCCATGCTCTGAGCGAAGCCTGAGGTGGGGTTCCATCTCACATCCCTGAGATCAGGACCTGAGCTGAAATCAAGAGTTGGAGACTTAAACAACTGAGCCACCCAGGTGCTCCTGCAGTTTAATTTTTTAAACTTAATATACAATTGGGGTATTTCCAGGTTCGTTGAGAAAGAGAAACTATACTATTTTGTTTTAAAAGCGGAGCATATTACTTTATAATCTGGGAGACATTTAAAAAAAAAACAGAAAGAGGAAGGAGAAATGGCAAAAACAAAGAAATGTCATTCCTTATTTTCATGTGTCCTTTGAATTGTTTCAAGCAAGAGGCTTTGCCAAAGACAGAGGTGAAGGTTTGGAGAAATCAGGGACAGAAGAGGAGAGAGCCTGACAGTCTGACACATATTCTGTCCCCCTGTCTCTTCATCTTTGCTTGGTCATACTAGGTTCTCCAGTTCCTGTCTCCCATCCCTCCCTCCCGCCCCCCAGCACTCAGTGTCCCTGGCTCAGTGTCTCCGTCCCTCTCCGTTGTCTTTGCCCCACCTTCCGGCCTGAAGTTGCATTGCTGGGGCCCCAAAGCAGATTGCCCGTCTCCTCAGCCCTAGATGCCCACCTCATGCCCACCCACCTGCACCGTCTCCCTGACCTGGCTGGAGAAGGAGCTGATGAGCATGAAGGACTGGTAGAACAGGTCCAGCAGCTGCAGGAACTCAGGGTCTCTGTAGCCAAAGCGTTTTCCAAAGACAATGGAACAGATGATGTTAGAGGTCATGGAGTGGAAGAAGAAGGTGGGGTCCTGGAGGGCTCTTAGGAGGAGGAGGCACAAGTCATGGGACACAGACTCAAACAGACACCTTGGGAGCATTTGGCTACCACCCCATGTCTGCATGTCTGCCCTCCCTCGCCCAGTGACGGTAAAGAAGGGACAGGAACAGCTAACATGCACCAGCCCGGATGATGTGCCAGGCCCTATTCTAAGCCCTGCGTGTATTATTTTCTTAAATTCCCACCACAACCCTGGGAGGAGAGTGCCATTCTGTTATTATTTCCATCTTATAGATGGGCAGAGAGGTGGAGTAACTTGACCAGGGTTCCCCAGCTCCTCATCCCTGGGGTCGGGATTCAGACCCAGGGGCTGTGGGGGTAGTCCCTCTCTGGTCTCAGCTCTGACCCTGGGAACCAGGAGTTAAGTCCCAGAGGCAGAGGGGTGCAGAGCGGGTGATCAGTCAATCACATGCGCAAATTAAAAAGCTCTGCTCTCCTTATCCCTTGTCTGTCACTCCCCCTTCATCTCTTCTCTCCACCTCTAGGGCTCTCTGGTGTCCAGAGAATTGTTCTGTACTTGCTAGTTGATGTCTGTATACATCCTGGTCTCCCTGACTGTGTGCCCAGGAGAAACATGTCATCAGCCTCTCTCTGCGAGTCTCACCTGTCCATCTGCTCTTGTTCCCTCAGCAGACCCTCCCCTGAGCCTGTCTGTCTGCCTGTCTCATTTTCGCTGCCTTGGTTTCTTTCTGCCTATCTCAGGCTCTTCCAGTCTCTCTCCGTCTTGGTCTCTCCATCTCTGCCTCTTTCTCCTTCCCTGTCTCTCCATTTGAGTCACTCTGTTTCTTCCGGTCTGTCTTCTTAGTCCTCTGTCCCTATTCCTCTATTGCTCCCTATGTCTCTGTTTCTCCCTCCCAGCCTCTACATCTATGTCTCAAAATATCTCTTATAGAAGGACCCAGACATCTTTATGTCCCCTTTCTCTCTTTGCCTTCTTTTTATAAGTCCTGTTTTCGCCTTTGATAGATACAATTAATCCATGAGTTGGTTTCCCTGAATCCAAGTAAATAGCGTGCTAATATCTAAGTTTATGCCTTTGAGTTATTCTCGACACTATACACCCCACACCTCTTCCGGCTCCCCGTGTTCCTCTCCTACTCATCTCTGTCTGTCCCTCTGTCTGCTGATCTCTCGGGATCATTCTCTACCTCTACCTCTCTTTCTCTACCCACAGGTATCCCATGCACCCTGCATTCCCCGGGACTCACCCTGGGTTTTCCCTAGCTCCTCCACCAGACACTGAGCCTCCTCCTGAATCCGCTCCTCCACACTCTGCTTCCCCATCCCGAAGTCCCTCGTGGTAGCCGGAGAGAATCGGTGAAGGGTCTTCCAACGTTCCCCATTCGCAAAGACCACACCTGGGGGCGTAGGGAAGGCATGGGTTGCTGAGGAGATTGGAAGGGGGCTCTGGGTCCCTCAGCACCCCCTCATCTTCTCTTCCCGGATCCCTCCTCCCCAATTCCCCTTGTCCATTATTCCCCTCCAGCTGCCTTTGAGGCCCTTACCATACCCTGGAAGACTGGCTCTACTATAGCAATTTTCCCCCGGCCAGAGAAGGTCTCAGCCTGGTCCCCCAGGGCCTCCCGTATGGCCTTTATCCCACATAGCATGACCACGGGCCTTGGCCCCAGGTACACCGTGAAGACATCCCCGTACTGCCCTCGGAACTGTGAAGCATATCCACACCCAGGGTTGCTATTAGTCCATATGCACCAATGCGGCCATCCCAGTTGTTAAACCATAAAGACACTTATGTATAAATTGATCTTGCTGCCCCCAAGACCCTCCACCCCAGGCTGCCTTTCCCCTTCCCAGGACCCAGCAACTAAAGGATTAACCCATGACCCAGCCAGGCTCTGCATGATTGGTGCCCTAAGCAGTACAGATGGTTACTATCTCTCAATCCTGCCCATACCTCTGAGTCTAGCCAGATCTCCCCAGCATTGAAACCGAAGGGTCATCCTCCTTGTGACCCGACATCAACCTGCTGTCTGCCTCCTGACTTTATTTCCCCACAGAACTGCCCTGAACCACCCGCTGGGCAGACACGAAGGGAAAACAATGGCTTCTGGGATGATCATGAAATCTGAGGAATCATAACATCAGTGCCGCCACTTGCAAAACTGCTCGGTGCTGGGGACACCTGGGTGGCTCAGTCGTTAAGCATCTGCCTTCGGCTCAGGTCATGATCCCAGGGTCCTGGGATTGAGCCCCGCATCAGGCTCCCTGCTCAGCCGGGAGCCTGTTTCTCCCTCTCCCACTCCCCCTGCTTGTGTTCCCTCTCTCACTGTGTCTCTCTCTGTCAAATAGATAAATAAAATCTTAAAAAAAAAAACTGCTCAGTGGTATTTACTGAAACTAAACACATGTATACTCAGTGACCCAGCAGCCGCACCACCAGATGCACGCCCAGCAAAAATGTGCACATAGGTTCACCAAAATACAAACAAGAAGATTCCTGGAAGCTCGGCAACACAGATGGAGGATAAATATATAGTGATATAGTCATGCCGTGGAATACTATGTAGCAATTAAAAAGAACGGGCTCAAGATGTCCATCGACAGATGAATGGATAAAGAAGATGTGGTGTATATATACAATGGAATATTATGCAGCCATCAAAAGGAAGGAGATCTTGCCATTTGCAACGATGTGGATGGAACTGGAGGGTGTTCTGCTGAGCGAAATAAGTCAATCAGAGAAAGACATGTATCATATGACCTCACTGATATGAGGAATTCTTAATCTTAGGAAACAAACCGAGGGTTGCTGGAGTGATGGGGTGGGGTGGGAGGGATGGGGTGGCTGGGTGATAGACAGTGGGGAGGGTATGTGCTATGGTGGGCGCTGTGAATTGTGCAAGACTGTTGAATCACAGATCTGTACCTCTGAAACAAATAATGCAATATATGTTAAGAAAAAAAGAAGAAGAAGAAGAAGATAGCATGAGGGGAAGAATGAAGGGGGGGAAATCGGAGGGGGAGATGAACCATGAGGGACGATGGACTCTGAAAAACAAACTGAGGGTTCTAGAGGGGAGGGGGTGGGGGATGGGTTAGCCTGGTGATGGGTGTTAAAGAGGGCACGTTCTGCGTGGAGCACTGGGTGTTATGAACAAACAATGAATCATGGAACACTACATCAAAAACTAATGATGTAATGTATGGTGACTAACATAACAATAACAAAATTTAAAGGAAAAAAAAAGAACGGGCTCTGCAGCCAACAACATGAATGAAACTCAACAGGCATAGTGTTGAGTGAAAGCACTCAGACACAAAAGTGTCCACAGGTCATAATTCTATTTATTTATTTAATTTATTTTAGAGAGAGAGCACACAAGCAGGAGGGAGTGGGGGAGGAAGGGCGGGGCAGAGGGAGAGAGAGAGAGATGATCTTAAGCAAGCTCCATGCCCAGAGTGGAGCCCGACGGGGGAGGGGGGTGTTCTATCTTACAACCTTGAGATCAAGAGTCCGATGCCCAAAATACTGAGCCACCCAGGCGTCCCCGGTCATAATTCTATTTATATGAAGCCAGGATAGTAGGAGGGTGGCGACTGGAAGGGGGTTCCTGGGGACAGAATGTGTTGTTATTTACCTGTATGTCAATTACATGAGTAGGCTCCTTTGAGAGAATTCACTGAGCTGAACACTTAGGGTTTGTGCACTTTCAGGGGTGATGCTAAACCTCAGTAACAGTTGACTTAAAATCATAAAAAAGTTAAGGGGCGCCTGGGTGGCTCAGTCGTTAGGCGTCTGCCTTCGGCTCAGGTCATGATTCCAGGGCCCTGGGATCGAGCCCCATGTCGGGCTCCCTGCTCGGCGGGAAGCCTGCTTCTCCCTCTCGCACTCCCCCTGCTTGTGTCCCCTCTCTCGCTGTGTCTCTCTCTGTCAAATAAATAAATAAAATCTTTTTTAAAAAAAATAATAAAAATAAAAGCAAAAGGATGGCAAGGCCAAGATTCAGGAGCGTGGTCGCCATGGGGCGAGGGGTGGACCCAGGAGAATGGGGCAGCTGGAAGTTCCTGTTGGTCGTCCAGTTCCTCTGTTGGGAAATCGGTTCGTGGGTGTGGACAACATTATTAATAAATAAATGGATCATCAAGCAAGAAATCATGCTGGAAAGCAGTGATCCGGGGCCTGGTAAATACTCCAGCGTTAGCTATTACAGCTCATTCATGGTCATTATTGCTAAGCACTCTGTGCCTGGCCTCCTGTGTCCTCCTCACAGCTCTTCCTCCCGACACCGACACCGGCACCAACCTGAGCCAGACTGACCTCTTTTTTTAGCAGAGGAGAGACCTATTTGATTGGTGGCGCCGCCCGTTTTCTTTTGTTCTCTCAGCGCCCCGCAGGCACCCGAGGGGTGGTTGGAGAATGAAATTCTACACCATGGTTCACATCCAGACACATCTTCAAACCCACTTGCCCGCTCCAGAGACAGTGCCCACACACTTCGACTGAGCAGCATCCCGCATGCTGCACCTCCATGCCCCCTCCTCACCCCACACCCATGCCTTCTGGGGGGTGATCTCCAAGCATGGAGGCAGGGATCCCCCCTCAGATCCCATCCAATCTGCATCTCACCCTGAGGAAGGATTTGAGTAAGCCACTTCTGTCCATCCGAAGAAGGTTCCCCAAGAAAGGCAGAGGATGGGGGCCTGGCGGCAGGCGGCCATAGGCCTTCGGGTGGCCCCTGGCCAACAGAAGCAAGAGTCCCGTGAGGAGAGCAAGGAGGAGAAGGGCGCTGAGCTCCATGACTTGGTCTGGCCGCCTTCCTCCCAACTGCCGCCTTGAGCTGGGACTTTTATCCCGAACCTGCCTCCCCACCATGTTATGTAACTTCATCCCCAGCCCGCCTCTCCTCTCATCAAGCCAGGAGTGTGAACTTGAAAGAAAGAGTGGTACTGACAGACCCATACTTCCTGATTGGGCAACCCTATGTGTTGGCAGAGACAATGTGGTAACAATTCCAAAGTCCACAAGAGTATGTGTGTAGCGCTCATGTTGTATTTATCCTGCAGGCACAGGTCAGCATGCACTGTCCACTTGTGTGCATAAGCTAGCATGTGTGCGTTTAAGATTTTATACGTGAAGCGGTGTTTGCATTGCGTGAATGTGCAGATGTGTTTCTGTGTATGAGTCTGCATGAGGTCGTGTATATATTTTTGCATGTGTATGGGCTTATATGTATTTATGTGGCTTCATATACGAGGGTGTGTTTGCATTTGGGTGGTGGTGGTGGTGTGTGTCCCTGTGCATGGGTCCGTGTGTGCCGGCGTGTTTGGGCATCCCCCAGTCCCTGTCTGCGGGGCCGTCAGGTGCTCCGTGTCTACCTCCAACCCTCTATCCTTCACCCTCCCTTGGCATCTGCCACAGATGGGAGTGATGGGGCAAAAGGACAGTGGGGGTGGGGGGGGGAGAGACACAGAACTGGTGAGACTCAGAGGTGCAGAGAGAGAGAGACTGAGGCCACACAGGTGCAGCATTCAGGCCCCCTGGCTCTCTGATTGCTCTGAGTAGGGCCAGGCACTTCTCTCTCTGCCTCCAACTCCCGTAGGACATTTCTCTGACCCTCTCTTTGTGACTGTCTCTCTCTTGCTATCCCTCTCTGTCTCGGTGTCTCTGTTTCTGCCTTTAGACTCTGAGCTCGACGAGCACAGAGACTGGGTCCATGTTGGCGGATGTCCCCTGGGCTCCTGTCTGTCTCCATCATAGCACCGGACCTCTGGCAGGCTCAGTCCCGTATTTCGCCCAGTGTGTGAATGAATGTGGCCACATTCACCAGTCGTGCCCTGGGCCTGGCTTTCCACCTCTCTCTGTCTCTCTCCTTTAAAAGGAAATGAGGCTGGGGGGGGGTGCGGGGGAGGCAGCGCCTGAGTGGCTCAGTTGATTAAGCATCTGACTCTTGATTTCAGTTCAGGTCATAATCTCAGAGTCATGATATGGAGCCCCACGTCATCGGGCTCCGCACTTAGCGGGGAGTCTGCTTGAGATTCTCTGTCTCCCTCTGCCCCTCTGCACTGTGCGCACACTCTCGCTCTCTAAAGTCAATCAATCTTCAAAAGGGAATGGGGAGCGATGAGGTAGCAACAATCTTGCAATGTTGGGTAAACCCTTTGCAGAACCCAGGACTCTGACCCCAGCAATTGACTCATACCTCTCTGACCCAGGAGAAAAGGACTGATAGTCCTGATATTTTGAATTCAGGGGTGGAACCTGCACTTTTCTGACCTGGGAGAGGTGTCAGCATGGACTTTCCTGACCCAAGCCCTGGCTCCTGCTGTATCCTAAGATCTGACACTGAGCTTGGGCTCATTCCAGCTCCAGCAAATACTGATGGGGACCCATGAAGTGCTCTACACAGAGTCACTCACTCAATCCTCACCCTTTGAGGTAAGTATGGCTGTTATCCCCACTTTATACATGGGGAGAGCAAGGCACAGAGTGGTTTAGAGTGTTACCCAAAGTCACACAGCAGGTTGGAGCTGTTCAATATGGTAGCCACTTGCCACATGCAACTATTAAGCACTCAAAATATGGCTAGTGGAAAATGTGAAATTTAATTTTAAGTAGAAATGGAGACTCAATTCAGTTCTTGGAAAACTTCTCAGTACATTTGGAACAACTTGGGTATGTGAATCTACTTTTTCAGTTACGTATTTCATGAAATCTCAACACAGATCAAGTATTTCTGAAGAAAAGTCAAAGTCTCAACAAAGATGTTCTGTAAGTGCAAAGTACACACCAGATTACAAAGATTTATAATGAGAAGAGGATATGCCAAGAGGCAGAGAGGCCAAGAAATAGATGAGGACTGTAATATGGGGATGGAGGCAGAGAAAGGGAGGGGAAAAGGGAGACAGCAAGAGAACAGAACAAGAGAGGCAGAAATACAAAGACACAGGGACAGGGCCTGTGGGGGGCGCAAGCAGAGCTGGCTAAGTGAAAAGAGCTGGTTTTCATATGTAAAAGTATGCTTACTTTTTTTTTCCATTTTTAATAGCTTTCCTGAGGTATAACTGACATACGATAAAGCTGCATGTAAAGTACAACTTAATCGATTCTGAAATATTGCACACCTGGGAAACCATCATCACGAACAAGATGATGAACATAACAATCACCCTGAAAGTTTTCTCACGGCCTTTAGTGAGGCCTCTCTTCCCGTTTTTAATCATCCCCTCCTTTGACAACCACTGATCTGTTTTTTGTCACTAAAGATTAGCTTGTACTCTTCTCAATTTTATGTGAAGGGGAGTCATGTGGTATGCACTATTTTTTGCCTGTCTTCTTTCCACTCTGTATCATTATTTTAAAGTTTGGGGTAAGCTGAATAGTGGCCTCCCAAATATGTCCTTGTTCTAATCCCCATAACCTGTGAATGCTACCTAATATGGTAGAAGGGATTTTGTAGATGGGATTAAATTAAAGACCATCAAGTGAGGAGTAGGCCCATGCTATAATCAGTTGGCCAATTATAAGGCGGCCAAGTACATAACTCACCACCCATCATCACTCATCATCAGGGAAATGCCGATCAAAACTACAGTGACATATCACCTCACACCTGTTAGGATGGATGTTATTACAAAGACAAGAAACAGGGGTGCCTGGCTGGCTCAGTTGGTGGAGCATGCGACTCTTGATCTTGGGGTTGTGAGTTTGAGCCCCACATTGGGTATAGAAATTACTTAAAAAAAAAAAAGACAAGAAACAACAAGTGCTGGTGAAGGTGTGGAGAAAAGGGAATTCTTGTGTACCACTGACGAGAATGTAAGTTGGTGCAGCCAGTGTGGAAAACAGTACGGAGTTTCCTCCAAATATTAAAATAGAACTACCCAACTAACAAATGGAACTATCCAACTAACCCAAGCAGGAGCTTGCTCGGTCCACTCCACACATCGTCCTGGTATTATAGTACTTCCAGGAAAGGTGCATCCCTCCCCTCAGGGGCAATACTAATGGTGCAAAAAGCAAAAAAAAAAAAGAACTACCATAGGATCCAACAACTGCACTTCTGGATATTTATCTGAAGAAAGTGAAAACACTAACTCCAAAAGATATCTGAACACACACACACACACACACCCCGTTTATTGCAGCATTATCTACAACAGCCAAACACGGAAGTACTCTGCCGTTGCATGCAGTAGTATATAGTACCATGGTACTATATATTTACAGGTGTAAATTACTCAGGTCAAATTGGTTGATAGTGTTGTTCACTGCTACTATATCCTGGTTGAGTTTCCACCCACTTGTTCTATAAGTTATTAAAAGAGAGGTAATCAAATCTCTGAGTATAACTGGGATTTGTCTATGCCCCCTTGCAGTTTTGTTTTTGCTTAATGTATTTTGAAGCTTAGTTATCAAGCCCATACACTTTTGTACTTCTGAGTCACCCCACATGCATGGGAGTGAGGCAAGGTCAATGCTTTATCTGAGTTTGAAAGTCAAAGCTTCACCCCATATGCCTCTAACCCAGGAGGAGGGGACTGACAATCCAGACACCTGGAATTCAGGGGTGGAACCTGTACTTTCCTAACATTAGAGAGGTGCCACTGTGGACTTTCCTGACCAGAGGTCTTGACTCCTGCTGTGCTGTGTGATCTAGCACTGAGCTTGGGGCCTCATTCCAGCCCCAGGAGTCACTAATGGCAAGGCATGAAGGGCTTCACACAGAGTAACTCACTTAATCCTCACCCCCTCAGGTAGGTATTGCTGTTATCCCCATTTTATAGATGGGGAGAGTGAAACCCAGAGAGGTTAAGACCATGCCCAAGGTAGCACAGCACTCTAGAAGTATGAATCAGGTATCAAATCCAGTCTTGTTGCAGAACATGCTATTCAACTACTTCATTCTACTGCCTTTCTGAGAGAGACACAGAGACACAGAGACACAGAGAGAGATAGCAGATGGTGAGAGGCAGAAGAGGACAGTAAATTCTGGGGAAAAGGGATTCTTTGGAAAAATAATCCAGGGAGAGACTGGATTGAACAAAGACAAACTGGTTCCTTTCTTGCAGGACTTCTCAGGGCCTTTAGAATGCTAATTTGCACTAATGACCCAGCAAAAGGGGAGGAGGGTTGACAGCAGCTGCTCAGCACATCTGACTTCATTTTTTTCTTTCTTTCCCTCCTTTTTTTTTTTTGAAGACCCATCCTCACCTCCAGATCTAGGGCTAGGCTCTGAGGGGACACACTCTAGGAAGCGCTCATGTGTCAGAAGAAAGCACTAATCAGACAGACTCAGTCTCAAACCTCAGCTTCGCCCTGTACTAGTCATGCCAAAGACACCTGGGCAAGTGTCTGCTTCTCATGAGTCTCAGGTTGCCTCCTGGAGAGTGTGGGTACCTAGCCCATGGGGTCACTATGAAGATGTAGATGAGATCCGATACACATGGCCTGGCACATAGTAAGTGCTCAGTGAATGCACCGTGGCCACAGGAGAGACCCAGAGGCCCAGAGGCCAAGGCTAAAGGGAGTAGAGGCTCAGACAGACCCAGAAGGAGGGACTCGTGATGTGACCAAGGCGGCAAGAGAGTGAGAAATCGATGGCGAGACAGCGAGACACAAGACAACATTTACTCATTCATTCAACAAACATTCATTAGGCACTGGGGAGGCAGCAGTGAACAAGACAGGTAAATACCTGGCTCTCACAGAGCTAACATGCTAGTGGTGGAGACAGACGACAATGAGACAGAAATAAATACAGAGTAATTCAGAGTGACATTCAGGCATCGTGCCCTCAGTTGTCTTTCCTGGCTGTTTCCACTCCAGTGCTCATTGTGGTCGGTCAGCAGCTCTGGGTGCTGAGAGGAAGGTAATGTGAGCCTCTCCTTGGAGGGCAGCAAGTCTCACTAACTGGGCAGGAGGCAAAGGGTGGAACCCTGATACCTGAGGCTGTGAAGGGAAAGATGGGACCAAGGGGCAAGCGGAGAGATGACGAGATGGCCGGAGAGACACGGGAGCCCAGAGATTGAGGACCCGAAGACAGACAGACTCATGGAGAACTGAAGTCTCACCGAGAGGCAGAACAGGAAAGACATGGGTGCTGAGAGACTAGTGATGGGCTGAGGGATTAGGCAGGGGCTGAGGGACTAATGAGGGACTGAGGGACTAGAGAGGGGCAAGGGAAGCTAGTGAGGGGTTGAGGGACTAGTAAGGGGCAGGGGGAGCTAGTGAGAGGCAGGGGAAGTTCCTGAGGGGCTGAGGGACTCCTGAGGGGCAGGAGGACTTAGTGAGGGGCTGAGGGACTAGTGAGGGGCAGGGGAGCTAGTGAGGGGTTGATGGACTAGTGAGGGGCAAGGGAAGCTAGTGAGGGGCTGAGGGACTAGTGAGGGACAGGGGGAGCTAGTGAGGAGCTGAGGGACTAGTGAGGGTCAAGGGAAGCTAGTGAGGGGCTGAGGGACTAGTGAGGGGCAGGGGGAGCTAGTGAGGAGCTGAGGGACTAGTGAGGGTCAAGGGAAGCTAGTGAGGGGCTGAGGGACTAGTGAGGGGCAGGGGGAGCTAGTGAGGGGCTGAGGGACTAGTGAGGGTCAAGGGAAGCTAGTGAGGGGCTGAGGGACTAGTGAGGGGCAGGGGGAGCTAGTGAGGGACTGAGGGACTAGTGGGGGCAGGGGAGCTAGTGAGAGGTTGATGGACTAGTGAAGGTCAAAGGAAGCTAGTGAGGAGCTGAAGGACTAGAGAGGGGCAAGGGAAGCTAGTGAGGGGCAAAGAGAGTGAGGGTGGAGCTGCGGCAATGAGAGTTAGGAGCCAGGCTGAGAGGCTGAAAGGCCAATGCATCATGGCCCAGTGGTTAACTTGAGTTCAAGTCCCAGCCCCAGCACTTTCTATATGACAGCTGGAGGGTGACTTAGCCTCTCTGTGCCTCTTTCCTCACCTGTAAAATGGTATAATTATGTTCATTCCCCAATCCCAGGGATGCTGTGAGATTTCAGTCAGTTATATGTGTAAAGCACTTAGATCCTGGCACATAGTATGTGCTCGCTGAACATTTGTTTTTCTGCTAAAAGCCAATTCATTCAACGAGAAGTTTGCTACAAATCCTCTTTTGCCCATTTACACATCCCAGTGCACTATGGTGCCGTGGGGGCTCTTAGGATAATGGGTTTGTTTGTTTATTTATTTATTTGACAGAGACAGACACAGCAAGAGAGGGAACACAAGCAGGGGGAGTGGGAGAGGGAGAAGCAGGCTTCCTGCTGAGCAGGGAGCCCGATGCGGGGCTCGATCCCAGGACCCTGGGATTGTGACCTGAGTCAAGGGCAGACACTTAACTACTGAGTCACCCAGGCGCCCCTTAGGTTAATGTTTTTAACTGCGTAAAATCAAATTCATGAAATAAGCCAGACGTAAAATGTCACATATTGCCTATGATTCCATTGATATGAAATGTGCAGAATAAGCAAATCCATAGACACAGAAAAGCAAATCTGTCTTTAACGGGAACTGAAGGAAGAGGAATGGGGCGTGACTGCCTAATGCTACAGAGTTTTCCTTTTGGGGTGATGAAAAAAGTTCTGGAACTCGCTAGTGGTGTGGTTGTACAGTATCGTGCATGTACTTAATGCCACTGAACTATATAATTTCAAATAGTTAAAATAGTAAATCTCATGTGTATTTTACCACAACTAAAAAAATTAATTCATAGGATTCCCACAAAAATGAATTTTATTGAAAGTTATCGGATTTTCTTGATTTTCTTAAAGATTTTATTTATTTATTTATTTGAGAGAGAGAGAGCATGACTGGGGGGCAGGTGGAGGGACAGGGGGAAAAGCAGACTCCTTGCTGAGCAGGGAGCCAGAGGTGGGGCTTAATCCCAGGACCCTGAGATCATGACATGAGCCAAAGGCAGATGCTTAACCGACTGAGCCACCCAGGTGCCCCGAAATTTAGTTGGTTATTTAAAAATAAACCAAGGGATGCCTGGGTGGCTCAGTTGGTTAAGTGGCTGCCTTCGGCCCAGGTCATGATCCCAGAGTCCTGGGATTGAGTCCCACATCGGGCTCCTTGCTCAGCAGGGAGCCTGCTTCTCCCTCTCTCTCCTTCTGCTTGTGCTCTCTCTGTCAAATAAATAAAATCTTTAAAAATAAATAAATAAATAAAAATAAACCAAATGTGTGATGTAGTATGTTCTTCCTCATAAACACATCAGATAACAAGATCTAGTCGTGGGTCCACAGCACCATAATTTCAGAGTGGTAATGAATCTAAATGATATTTCAAGAGCTAAAGCTGTGTATATATAATATATAATATATAACATATATTGCTGAATTCTGTGTGTGGGTCCCCTTGCTCCTACATACAGAAACACAGAATGTCAGAATCAGCGAGGAGCCAAAAGAAGCCATCTAGCTAGACCAGGGATGACAGACACAGGACACTCCTTAGCATACTCCCACGTCCTTGGTCTTTGTCCACAGCAGGCATCACCAATCAATCCCAGCACTCTTGTGCAAAAAAACTCAGAATCCTTCTCAGACTCCCATTATCAAATGAGCAAATTTGACACATAAGATGAAGCCCATTTATAGTTCGAGATCTAGCCCAAAAGCTCTGTTATCAATACATCAATTTTACTGATGGAAAACCTGAGATCCAGAGATGCAGAGAAAATTGTACCTGGTCACACAGGAAACTAAGGAGTAGAGTGAAGGATTTGGGACCCAGATCTCTTGAGTCCCATCCAAGGATGCTCCAAGACCCTCAGCCCCCACAGATCCCAGAATGGAATGAATCTTGTTCCAAGCCTCCCCTGCTGCATGTGAATGGGGAAGGTGTCAGTGAAGTCCTGGGAAGAAAGGGGTTCAGGAGAGAAAGTGTCTTGGCACCTGCTGTTCCCTCTGCCTTAGATACTGTTCCCCATCCTTCTTCTCACTTCTGCTGATTCATGCACAGTCCATTCTCAGCTGATGCTGACTTGTGACTGTTCCATTTCCCCCTCTGGATTGAAAACTCCATGAAGGCAGGTCCCAGGGCTGTCTTGGTCACCTGTGTCTCAACATCACCCAGCATAGGTTGGCATGGTGTAGTGGGTTCAGTGCACATCAACCAAATGATGGTTAAATTTGTCACACTGGGTCATCAGTATCTGGTGACAGGTCTGTCTATCCCACTAGACTGTGAGCCCCATAAGGACAGGACTGGGGCTATCTTGGCCAGTACTGTGTCTCTAGTACCCAGGAAAGAGCTGGATGTAGGATCAGGGTTCACAGCAGACATATGAATTGAATGACAGGATCTTGGAGAAAGGGCTATGGGGTGGGGGTTGGAGGTGGCTTCAGCAGTTACCTACACCTGAAACACGTCCACCTGCTTCAGGTTTTCGGTCAGTAGCCCTAGGAAGTCCTAGAGTCTTGAAGTCCTCATCCTGGTAGTCAAAACGATGGCTAAAGACCACAGAGCAGATGATGTGGAGACAGGACACCAAATCAGGAAGGTGGGGTCAAAGGGTGTGCCTGTGCCAAGGCCAGGAGGTGTCAACTGCCCCAGTCCACCCTCTACATGGCAGCCAGAGCGATGCCTTCCAAGCACTCATCTGACCATGTCACTACCCTGCTCAAAATCATTCCATGGCTCCACAGTGCACTCAAGGCAGAATTCAAGTTAACATGAATAAAAGGACCTCACATTTCTGGTCCCTCCTGGCGACTCCAGCTTTGCCTCTAACCACCTCCATAGGCTCCAGCAAAATGCAACATTTTCTAGTTTCTCCAGAGCACTGAACTCTCTCATCTCTGGATCTTTGTCCATGCTTTCTTCTTCTCTTCTCTCTCTAAATGAATCAACTTCTCATCTCAAATATCAGTTCAGGCATCTCCAGGAAGCCTTCTCAGAACCTTCCTTCTTGTCTTGGTCAAGAGCCTCCTCTGGGCTTTCCCCATCATCAACCAGAAGAGTCAGTGGTATAATGGGAGAAGTACAGGGCTCTTGGGAACCCAGAGGAGGTCTTGAGTGGTGGTGGTAGAAGGAGGGTGGTGGTTAGTGCAGAGTTCCTGGAGGAGCAGATGTCTGAGCCAAGACCCAAACAGTAGCAGGAGTAGTATTTAGCCAAGCTAAGAAAGGGGAAAAGCACATTCCATTCCAAAAGTTTGGCCCAGGTGAAGGCCCCGAGGACTCATTGGGAAGGTTGTTCAGGTTGTACATTGCACAAAGGTGCAGCATCTAAGGGGCATCAATTACACTGTAGATACCTGGATTTATATATCTATTATGACTTGTTTCCAGCAGGCGGTAGTCAGGTGTCTTGAGAAATGGGCACTTTTACTAATTCATAGAGAGGCATCATATGACCTAGCAGTAGCCCTGCCCTCAGAGGCTCTCAAAGGCTTTAAATTTGATATATATGCTTTATTATTGTACTGATGATTAAGGGAAAAGAATTGCTGCAGATGTTAGTACTGCCTTTAAGAATAGGAGCCCCTGGGACACTTCCTAGAGCCCCTGGATTGGAGGTTGGAACTACCAATTGGAAAAGGCTGATTGAATCCAGCAGCTTTTGGTAGTAACACAGAACTGAAGGCTCAGGGAGGGGAAGGGGCTTGTCCGAGGTGATGCACTGAGAAGAGCTGGGCTTGGACTAGTCTGAGCTTGATCCATTGCATGTGTACCCCCTATCTTTCCCACCCCAAATACACCCCTGACCCTCCCATGGCCCCTGGCTCTCCCCACACATCTCTAACTCCTCCTCCAGGCAGCCCACCTCCTGAGTCTGCCCTTCCAGGCTCCACCTGCCCAAGTCTAGATGCCACGGTGTGGTCAGGCCAAACCTCTCCAGACTTCTCCAGGGCTTACCCTGACTAAAGCAGCCATGAGCCCAGGAACCCAGGCTCTAGAAACTGAAAAGGCAAGGAAATGGGTTCTCCCCTAGAGTCTCCAAAAGGAACATAGCCCTGCAGACTCATTTCACACTCTGACCTCCAGAGCTGTAAGATTAGAAATTCATATTGTTGGGGCACCTGGCTGGTTCAGTCGGTAGAGTGTCCCTCTCTTGTAATCAGGGTCATGAGTTCAAGCCCCACATTGAGCATGGAGCTTACTTTAAAAAAAAATTCCTGTTGTTTTATGCCACCGAGTTCATGATGATTTGTTATAGCAATAGCAGGGAACTAATACATCATGTGACTTTCCACTTGGGGTCATCCCAGTTTATATTAGTTTGCTTGGGCCAGAAGTCAAGGTGTGGCATTGTTGGATGTGCATTTCAGAGAGCTGGGGGGGATGGGGGAAGGTGAAGGGGAGGGAGGAGGAGCCAGGGAGAGGGAGGGTGGGGGAAGGAAGGATCTCTTCCAGGCCTTTCTCCCAGCTCTCTGAAATGCAGGTCTTCCAGTGGTTTGCTGGCAATCTTTGGTGTTTGCTCTAGATCTCAAACTATCAATGGGCTTCGTCTCATGTGTCAACTTTGTTCATTTGATAATGGGAGTCTGAGAAGGATTCTGAGGTTTAGTGCACAAGAGTGCTGGGATTGATTGGTGATGCCTGCTGTGGGCAAAGACCAAGGACGTGGGAGTATGCTAAGGAGTGCAATGTGTCTGTCATCCCTGGTCTAGATGGCCTCTTTAGGCTCCTCGCTGATTCTGACATTCTGTGTTTTTTTGTATGTAGGATGAAGGGGACCCACACACAGAATTCAACCAAGAGAATTTGCTCAGTTCTACTCCTGACATCTTTTTGCCAAGATGGAGACAACCAGCACCACCCTCAGATATGGGCTCCAGATCCCTCCGAAGTACCCACAGGTTACTCAGCCTCTCCCCCTCATGTCTTCAAGCTGGGTACAAGGACCTAGGACTCCTAGTGTTGCAAGGAGGATGGGAGAGTATCATTTTAGAGGTTGCAGAGTGACTGCCGTTAATGCTATAGTGGGCTTGAAGTTTGGGAAGTTGAGGGTGGGGGGAGATGCCCAGGGCAATAAGCCTTCCCATGGTCAGAAGTTATTCCCACCCTTTTCTGAATGGAGCAGGGCTCAAGCAGTAAGAGAGTGACTGAGTGGTGAGGCGAGAGAGACCACCCTGCCTGGGGGACAGGGCCTGGATGCTAGACACAGATGTTGTCCTCCACAAGATCCTGAGGTTCCCAGACATCATACCTTTGGGTGTGCCCCATGCTGTCAGACAGGACGCTCAGTTCTGGGGATACCACATCCCCAAGGTACAGACTGAGTATGGGTCCTCTGAGTTCAGCTGGTGTTTCACATCTCTGAGGTAGAGCTGCCAGACGGGGCATCTCAGTATTTGGTTCCTGGGTCCTTCCAGAGTCTGATCCCTACCTCATATCCTTCAACCCAAAAAGACCTGAGATTGCCAGCTCCCTGATGGAGCACCAGAGTGCCACAGTTGATAACTAGGGCCCTGGAGTCATCTCAAATCCCTGTACCGCCACTTCCCAGCTCTGCCACTCTGGACAACTGACTCAACCTCTCTGAGCCTCAGTCTCTTCTTCTATACAATGGGCACAATAGTACTACCTACACTATGTGGTTGTAAGGATCCAGTGGCTTAATGGTCCATAGTAAATGCTCAAAAATTTTAGCTATTTATTATTACAACCAGATATCTATTGCCAACACCAGGGCCAGAGTGATCTAATAAAACTTGTTAGGTCACATTCCTCCTCTGCTTAACATTCCCCCATGGCTCCCATCTCACTTTGAGTAAAACCAAATGACTTTGCATGGCCTCCAGCCCCCCCTATCTGAGCTCATCTCTTACTCTCTCTTCCTAGCTCACTCTAGAACACTTAGCCTCCTATTAGCTTTGCATATTCCAGGTCTTCTCTCACCTCAGGGCCTTTGCATTGGCCAGTTCCCTGGCCTGGCATGCCCTTCCCTCAGACACCCTCATGGCTCACCCTCTCCTCTCCTTCAGAACTTGCTCAGAAGTCACCTTCTCAGGGAGGCCTTCCCTGGCCCCCAAATGAACAACTGTTTGCACAGTTTGTCAAGTATTGTATAGTTTCTATACTCTGGTTTGGTCCGAGTGGGGTAATGTGTCTGTCGAGGGTAGGGTAGTGGAGATGTCCCCATGGAAGAGAGATGAGGCTCCTGGCCAAGGAATTTCCTAGAGAAATCCCAGGTCCATCCCTACCATCTGTGAGCACAGAATGTTTCGGATCAGGTGGCTAGAAGCAGACTCCGAGATGGAGATGCACATACAGAAGGTTCACCAGGGAATGTGACCGTTCAGAGAGAGTCACCCTGACCCCAGGCCCCCCTCTCTTTCCTTCTCACCTGCAGCTCTGTCCTGTCCCCCAGCCCACATGGGCCAAGCTCCCTCCATACCCATATCCAGCCACCCCTTGGCCAACCCTCAGGCCAAGGTGTGCACACACCAGGGGCGCAGACTGCCCGTGGAGGATGGACCTCGGGAAGAGGTGTATCAGGCTCTGGATGTCGACTTGAGACCATCAGACAAGGAATTCTGCAACTGCAGAAGGGGAGGGGGAGGGGAAGCCAGAGCAGAGCCCCAGGCTCCTGGAAAGCAGGAACCCTCAGCCCACAGGCTCCTCCTTCCCCATGGGCATGGCTGGAGCAAGGTCAGAAGGCCTAGATCTACTTTTTTTTCTTTTTCTTTTTCCTTTACCGTTTTAACCATTTTTACGTGTACAATTCAGTAGCATTAAGTACCTTCATGTTTTGTGCCACCATCCTCACCATCTGTCTCCCAAACTTATCATCCTTTTTTTGTGCTAAGATTTTATTTATTTATTTGACAGACAAAGACACAGAGAGAGAGGGAACACAAGCAGGGGGAGTGCGAGAGGGAGAAGCAGGTTTCCCGCAGAGCAGGGAGCCCGATGCGGGGCTCGATCCCAGGACCCTGGGATCATGACCTGAGCTGAAGGTAGATGCTTAACAACTGAGCCACCCAGACGCCCTGCAAACTCATCATCTTGCAAAACTGAAATTCTTACCCATTAAACACCACCTGCCCTTTCCCCCTTCCCCGGCCCCTGGCAACTACCACTCTCTGTCTCTGTGACTTTGACTATTGTAGGGACCTCATATAAGAAAAACCCTACAGTATTTGTCCTTCTGTGATTGGCATATTTCACTTAGCATCCTGTTCTCAAGGTCCATCCATGTTATAGCACATCTGAGAATTTCCTCCCTTTTCAAGGCAGAATAAGATTCCGTTGTACGGGTGGGCCATATTTTGCATATCCATTCATCTGCGGATGGACATCTGAGTTGCTTCCACATTTTGGCTATTGTGGATAATGCTGTTATGAACACCAGTGTACAACTATCCCTTTAAGTCTCTGCGTTCACTTCTTTTGGGTACCGGCCCAGGCCTGGGTCTATTCCTGAGAAGCCCCTTTAGACACCCTCTCCAGGCCTGAGTTACAGCATAATAAGGTAAATAAATAAAATCTTTTTAAAGATTTAATAAAAATATTTTTTTTATTTGTCAGAGAGAGAGCACAAGCAGCGGGAGCGGCAGGCAGAAGGAGAGGGAGAAGCAGCCTCCCGGCTAGGCGGGGACCCTGATACAGAGCTCTATCCCAGGACCCTGGGGTCATGACCTGAGCTGAAGGCAGATGCTTAACCGACTGAACCACCCAGGCGCCCCATAAATAAAATCTTTTAAAAAAAAGAAAAGAGAAGAAAAAATGTACCGATAGACTTGTTCCATGCAGGGTTGCCACAAACCTTCAATTTGTAAAAAAAAAAAAAAAAAAAAGGCAATGTCTCCTAGGCAGAATAGTGACATGCAAAGTGACATGCAATCAAGAGAGGTGTGCCTGTAGCAGATTTCAAGGAACTGCAAAGTCTCTGTGAGAGTGAGGGTAGGTGGCATGCTGGCTGGGGGGTGTGAGCGGGGCCTTTTTCCTCCCCCTGCGGCCATAGCAACAGTGAGTGGTGCCAGGGAGGAGGAGAGCAGTTTGCCAAGGGAGTGCCGGTACTGTGGTCCTCAGTGCCCTGAATGTTCCCAAGTGCCCTTACATACTGGATGTTTACTTATTTGCTGGAACTGACGGCAAAGAGCCCTTAGACAGAGAGGTTAAAAAATCTAGGACATGCTTAAAAGCAGTCAAAAGAGCTACAGATGACCTAGAATAAGGGCTTGTTCTCACAAGGGACTGAACTCTGTTCTTGAGGTCAAAAGTGATGTAAATCATACCAGGGCGGCTACTAGCCCTTAAGGTGCCCCTTTGTGAGAAAGGCACCTCCTCCGGACAAGTGGCCTATTAAATGCACAGCATGAAGAAGAAGGGCCCTTTTGAGATTTCAGTCCCGCTCTTGCAAGGCACAACCTTTGTGACCTCATGCAGCAATCCTAAGGAGTAGCAATCATTTACTGAGTGCTTACTATGTGCCAAGTGATCTCACTACTTCACTGACTCTTCTGAACAGATACTAGTATGCCCATTTTGCAGGTGGACATACGGAGGCTCAGAGAGAAGTCCCCTGCCCAGTCACCAAGTTGGGAAGTGACAGAGCTGGGATTCAGAGACCGAAGTCTCCCCACCCTGCTGTTCCTCAGGGGCTCTCCTGGGTGGGCAGCCGTAAACATCTGGACCAGCTCCTCCCACAGGGCGCCATGGTGTTCCTGTTGCTCCACTCTGCCCTCTGTGATCAGTTCCAAGACTCCCTCCTTCCAGCCCAAGAGGTTCCTGGGTGTCAGGGGAACTTTTGAGAGGAACTCCGCCTCTCTGCCCTTCTCTGCACCTCGGCATCCATGCTTTTGTCCTGGCCATGGGGAGCTGCTGTGGGGCTCCAGGGAGGACACCTTCCCTCTCTTTAACATAACCAAGTGGTTCGGAAGGCAGATGCTACAGAGGCCAGGCTCAGGTGAGCAAGGTGGATGGAACTGTGGATTGTACCAGGCCTGTGAAAAACATCCAAAAAAAAAAAAAAAAGTTTGAAAAATTTTTCCATTTGCTAAAAACAGAAACTTTTTAAAAAGTAAGTATATTCCTCCAAGTTCTAGAGAAAGCGAATAGCACATTTAATCCAAAATAACAAATAGTTTTTCAACGATCACCTGTGTTATAGCTATCTGAAAATTAGAAGTTATATAAACACTGGCTAATATTTTTATTTAAATGAACGTTTAATTATATATAAGGCAAACATCTGCTAAGAAATAAATCAAGCAGAGCAAGAACATAAAATGAAAGTAAAGTCCTCCTCCTTGATCCTGTCTTAGTCCCTAGATTCTAAGTCCTACAACCTAGCAATAAGTGCGGTTAATGATTTCTTGTGTATCCTTCTAGAATTTGCCTAAGCAAATGCAAGCATAAATATGAAAACACATGTGTCATACAAACATTCGTTCAACCAAGCATCTTGGACATTGTACCATGGCAGCACGTAGAGTTCTAACTCCTCTTCTTACCGCTGCATGGTGTTCTATTGTGAATGCGCCATAATGTATCCACTCATTCACCTAGTCATGGGCATGTGATTGTTTCCTGTTTCTACCTGCCTCCAGTGTACACCGTTCTGCATGGGTCTTGGGCCACATCTGGGAGTATGACTGAAGGAGCAATGGCTAGGATTTCTGGGTCACAGCCATCCACTGAAGAAGCCACTGCCTGATTTTACGGACTACTACTGAAAGACAGAAGGACACAGACCCAAGGATGATCTAATGCAGTGGCCGCGAGTCCATAGTATCCCATCTGACTTTGTGGCATATTTGAAACATGATTGAGTCTGGGGTCTTTGGAAGCCATAGCACTTCAGATATGATCACTCTGGGAAGACACCAGAAGTGCCATTCTCTGGCTCCTCCTTGGAAGGAAGGGCAGCTTCGCTTCTCAGATGGAGCTGTCCACCTGCCCTCTCAGGTAGACAAGAGAATGTGGCATCCTGGCTTATGGGAGAATGAAGGTATATGTTCAAGAAGGAAATCAGGAAAGATTTAGCTGAGGGGTGCCTGGGTGGCTCAGTTGGTTAAGCACTGGACTCTTGGTTTTGGCTCAGGTTTTGACCTCAGGATGGTGGGATGGAGCCCTGCCTTGGGCTCCTC
This sequence comes from Eumetopias jubatus, assembly GCF_037043125.1. Lineage (NCBI taxonomy): Eukaryota > Metazoa > Chordata > Mammalia > Carnivora > Otariidae > Eumetopias > Eumetopias jubatus. The sequence goes on from NW_028274816.1 coordinate 52,214,388, forward strand.
ACTCCTCACTCAGTGGGGAGACTGCTTAAGATTTGGACTCTCTCTCTTTCTCTCTCCCTCTGCCCCTCCACCCAAGTCTCTCTCTCAAATAAATAAATAAATCTTAAAAAAAAACAAAAGGTCGTATTTTTAATAATCTCTACACCCAATGTAAAGCTCAAACTCACAACCCCGAGATCAAGAGTCCCAGGCTCCAACAACTGAGCCACACACTTGTCCCCTGGGTTAATTATTAATAGCCCCTCTTTGGCTCTCAAAACAATCATGGTGCAGACAATAAATTATATGGTCTCTGAATTAAATGTACTTTGATTTTACAGCCCAGTTATCTGGGGGGAAAATGGATTTAGGGGCTGGAAGAGTAAATAGTTAACATCATAAATAGGTTGAATCATGGGCTCTTCAAACAACCAAAATAGGTGGCCTTTATTAACCACTTACTCTGGGCCAGGCAATGTTAATATTTTACAGTTATTAACTCAACCTTTCCATAGCTTCGAGTGGTGAATACCGTTATCTCCATTTTGCCGTTGAAGGAACTGAGGCACAGAGATTACCCCCTGGTAATTGGGGAAGCCAGGACTTGAAATGCCCTGCTGTTCTGTGCCCATCTCAGCCCATCAATAATCAGTGTTGTGGTTGGACTCGCCCTGGTGGGTTTTCTTATGATTGCAAGATGCCTTTCAGCACTAACCATCAGGAAACTTTGAAAGAAATAAAGATTTATTACTTACAGGACCTGGGAATTACACAGCATACATGGGGCCAAACAGTGAGGTTGTGAGAAGAAAGAGAGGGAATCCATGGGCCTGGAGTTCTGCTTTTATTGGGGGCCTTAAGGGTGGTGGCCTAGGGTTTTGTGGGTTCACTCTTTATTGGTGAATTTAGGGCAGAAATTTAAAGCATGGGAACAGAAAAAACTAAGTGGTCCTAATGGTCAGTTACCAAAATCGACCAAGATCTCTCTAAAACCAAGGAGCCTGAGTAGGGGGAGGTGGCCTGGTACTGTGCTTATTTGAGAAAGGCATTGAAGTGGATGCCTCAGAAATCAAATCTTTGGTCAGGCACTTGCATTACAAAAAGGAAAAGGGGGCACCTGGGTGACTCAGTCCGTTGGGTGTCTGCCTTTGGCTTGGGTCATGATCCCAGGGTCCTGGGATCAAGTCCTGCATTCGGCTCCTTGCTCAATGGGGAGCCTGCTTCTCCCTCTCCCTCTGCCCCCCCACTTGTGCTCACTCAGTCTCTCTCTCTCCCTCTCTCTCAAATAAATAAATAATCTTAAAAATAAAGTAAATAACATAAAATAAAATAAAAGTCTCAGGAAGCTAAGAAGTCAAGCCAAGGGCTTATCATAATTTGCCAGCAATACTTACCGATTTGGGTGAATTTCTCTCTTCTCAAGGTTCCCCAAATATCCTGGGGCTCCTGGGCCTACCAGGAAGTGACCTTCCTTCCTCACCTGGTAGGGCTTCTGGGTACCCTGCAAGCAAGGTACCAGGCCAATTTTTCCAAGGGGCTTCATTGGCTCCATAAAGTCAACCTTAGTTCCTTAAAGCTCTCTGGTTATATCTGAGTCTATGCATTGTCTCTCAAATACAACATTCCAGTCAAAGCCTTGGTAATATAACCAATGTTTCCAACTGTGTCCTGTTACAAGGAGAACAGATTCTTATGAAACTTATGCAAATAACTATATTGCCATGAAAATCAGAATACTCAACCGAGAGTTTCCAAATTCTGGAGGGATCAGGTAGGCAGAAAAAGTAACTGTCTCATCTTTGTTCCCAAAAGTATACTTTACCAAATTGCTGTACGTTGTAGTTAGCTTAAGAGAAAAAGTGTCCTTAAATCTGAAAAACAAAAGAATAAAGAACCAGCAATTTTTCAAAGAAAACATCATAAAATATTGTAATCATCCTCATCACTCCATTCAATCCTATATAATTAATTCTTGATCTGGAACTTTTGCTAGCATTTTTATGAATCCAGCTTTTCCTTAGAGTTCTATCAATTCTTACCCAATGCAGTCATCTGATCTGAAAGTTATCAGAAACCTGTACTTGTCAGAGGTCTTTTCGTGAATCTCCTTGAAGATGAAACACTTTTGCAAAAGCATCAGAGGAAAACAATAACTGCAAATGACAAAAGTCTTAAAAGTGCCCTTGGTTAAAGATCTGATGAGAGTTCATTATAATGCAATTGACAAGGAAATTTGGTTATTTCTGTGACAAATAATATTTTAAGATGATAATTGGAATTATGACTGATAACATTACATATCCAATTATGACTGATAACATATCCAATTCATATAATTTCTGGAACACTTATATTAATAACATATATCCATATAAGAATATCCATTAAGAAGGTTTGGCATTGTTTCTTACTTGACATTGCTTTCTGTGGAATTTAACAAGTCGAATAGCCCAGTTAATGTAATGTCTCTCTTTTTATAAGGAAAGAGAATAAATCCTTTGAGATGTTCCAGGGATCCTCTGAAACATCTCAAAGTTAGTCCCAGGTCAGAAAGACTTCATTTAGAATTGGATTTTGAGAAGTCTGTGAATAATATTAAAAGTTTTGGGCACCTGGGTGGCTCAGTCGTTAAGCATCTGCCTTCAGCTCAGGTCATGATCTCAGGGTCCTGGGATCGAGTCCCACATCGGCCTCCTTGCTCAGCAGGGAGTCCGGTTCTCCCTCTCCCTCTGCCTCTGCTTGTGTTCCCTCTCTCACTGTGTCTCTCTGTCAAATAAATAAATAAAATCTTAAAAAAAAAGTTTTCAGACACTTGACAAAATAGGATCACGGATCATTGTGAAACAATACTTAATTATCTACATAACAAAAGTGACAAGATATTTTTTTAAAGTAGGTTCCACACTGGACTTGAATATGGGGCTTGAGCTCATGACTCTGAGATCAAGACCTGAGCTGAGATCAAGAGTCAGACGCTTAACCCACTGCATCACCCCAGCTCCCCCAAAGTGACAAAATATTTTTTTAAAGATTGTCTTTTTTATTTATTTATTCATGAGAGACAGAGGGAGAGAGAGAGGGAGAGAAGCAGAGGGAGAAGCAGGCTCCCAAGGAGCAGGGAGCCCGATGCAGGACTCGATCCCAGGACCCTGGGATCATGACCTGAGCTGAAGGCAGGCGCTTAACCATCTGAGCCACCCAGGAGCCCAAAGTGACAAAATATTTTAAAAGCAAATACATTGTTGTGAGCAAAACTTACCTCTTTTAATGTTGAGAAGACTTGGCTTTCTTAAGTAATCAAAGACCTGATTAAGACAACACGAAGAATGGAAATTATTTTTAAGTTTTTTATTTACTTAAGTAATCTTTAGACCCAATGTGGGGCTTGAACTCACAACCCTGAGATCAAGAGTCACATGTTTCTCCAACTGAGCCAGGGGGTGCCCCCACAGGAAATTATTTTGATAGAACACAAACTTTTTGCTTTCTAGGTAGATTACTTAAAATGTAAAGAAAACCAAACTGAGGGTTCTAGAGGGGAGGGGGTAGAGGGATGGGGTAGCTTGGTGATGGGTATTAAAGAGGGCACGTTCTGCATGGAGCACTGGATGTTATGCACAAACAATGAATCATGGAACACTACATCAAAAACTAATGATGTAATGTATGGTGATTAACATAACATAATAATAAAAAAAAAGTAAAGAAAACCTTTCACAATATTTTATCTGAAGCTGACTAATACTTCAGGAAAACTTAGTCCTTTCAGCAGATGAAAGAAAATTACATACACATACTATTGATATTAAAGCTTTTTTTTCTTAAACACCTTATAGTTAACAATATGATTTTGGCCAACTTGAACACAAAAGGTAAAATTCTCTCTTTCTTTCTCTCTCCCCAACTTTCTATACCATTTTGTCCTTTATTTTTCTTTTTCTCATTCTGAAACAAGCAGCTTTACTTTAGGACAAAATTATTTTCATTTCCCTTAACAAAAATGCATTTCCACACCCCCTTACATTTCTTACTCAAAAAAGGATCTTACTTTCCTTGCATACATAAATGTTTCCCTTATTACTTCTAGTAGTTTTAATTACATTTATTAATTAGAATTTTCAATGCTTAAAACCTTGATATCTAGTGAGAACTAAGAAATAAGCAGTTGTGAACTGCCTCTTACACCAACATTCTTTAGATCAGCAAATTTATTAATATACTTCATAATTTCTAGAAACATACATTTCCTCATGGCACAGGTTTTGATGTGGCACAAGATATGTTTACTAAGAGACTCAAGTATTTTTATTTCCTCTGTAATAAAAGGTCAAAAGCAGGTAAACTTAAACTTGTTTAGCAATTTGTGTTTTTGTATTCTATCTTATTTGGAAATGATCTAGATATTCAATGAATGTCTCACCACTTAATTTAACTTAGCAAAACTTCACAAAGTTTCAAGTTATGCAAGAGATTTGGGAAACTATTTTTTAAGATTTTTTAAAAGTAATCTCTACATTCAATGTGGGGCTCGAACCCACAATTATGAAATCAAGAGTTGCACACTCTACAAACTGACCCAGCCATGTGCCCCTGGGGAACTTTTTTTTTTTTAAGATTTATTTTAGAAAGAGAGAGAGTGTGTGAGCATGAGTGGGAGTGGGAGGAGGGGCAGAGGGAGAGAATCTTCAAGTCAACTCCCCACTGAGTGTGGAGCATGATGCAGGGCTCGATCCCATGACCCATGAGATCATGACCTGAGCTGAAACCAAGAATCAGATGCTCAACCAACTGAGCCACCCAGGCACCCCCTTGGGAAACTATTTTTAAGTAGACATACCATAACACATAATGATTGCTGAAAAGTTTACCCAAGTCCTTATTCCATTTACATTTATTGGAACCAGTTGCTCTTAACAGTTATGTTGCACTAGTTGTTCTTAACAATTTTGTCGGGCGCCTGGGTGGCTCAGTTGGTTAAGTGACTGCCTTTGGCTCAGGTCATGATCCTGGAGTCCCGGGATCGAGTCCCGCATCGGGCTCCCTGCTCAGCAGGGAGTCTGCTTCTCCCTCTGACCCTCCCCCCTCTCATGTGCTCTCTCTCTCTCTCTCTCTCTCTCTCATTCTCGTTCTCTCAAATAAATAAATAAAATCTTTAAAAAAAAAAAACAATTTTGTCCCACTCATGAAACATCAGACAAAGTCGGCCATCACTCCAAGCTATTTTTCTTGCTGACAAATTTTGTAACATAGATAAGACAGACTTATATGAATAGTAAACCCAGGAAGAGCAAAAGTACATGCCTATTTAGTTAAACCAACAAACTTAATCTAGCTTTTATTCACTGAAGATTATCCCAGAGCACATGAATTTGAAAAACATTTGGGTTATTTTTATATTTCTGAATTTTAGGAATACTTAATTCATAAATGCTTATCTTTAAGCCAATTAAATACCACTCTTTTACAAATTAATATTGGTCGGGAGCCTGGGTGGCTCAGTTGGTTAAGCGTCCAACTCTTGATTTCTGCTCAGATCATGATCCCAGGGTTGAGATTGAGCCTTGCTTCAGGCTTTGCGTTGGGCATGGAGCCTGCTTTGGATTCTCTCTTTCCCTCACCTTTGCTCCTCCCCACCCCTCTCTCTTTCTCTCGCTCTCAAAAAAAAATTAATATTGGGGGCGCCTGGGTGGCTCAGTGGGTTAAGCAACTGCCTTCGGCTCAGGTCATGATCCTGGAGTCCCGGGATCGAGTCCCACATCGGGCTCCCTCTCAGCAGGGAGTCTGCTTCTCCCTCTGACCCTCTTCCCTCTCATGCTCTCTGTCTCTCATTCTCTCTCTCTCAAAATAAATAAATAAAATCTTTAAAAAAAAAAGAAAATTTAAAAAAAATTAATATTGGCAATACCATCGGAGGTAGAGAAAAAAACATATACACAACATAAATTCATACATATACATGCAGACAGACACTGAGATCACAGCTTGCTTTTCTTACAAAATTTCAGCCATAAATCTGGTACAATATAAAACTCACTAGTTTGTTAATTATATTTGAATCCACATTGTGTCCGGCAAACAAGAAATTAAGGCTATCCTCTTTAATGGCTAAAGCTTTTTACTAGTATTTGTGCAGAAGACTTTTAAGATTTGTGTTTGTCTTTGACGAGCAATCTTAAGGAGGCTGTGGCTAAATTTTGGGCAAGAGAGCTTTTTAAAAAGATTTTATTTATTTATTTGAGAGAGAGCGAGCACAGTGGGGGGGTGGGGAGGGGCAGAGGGAGAAAGAGAAGCAGACTCCCTGCTGAGCAGAGAGCCTGATGCAGGGCAGGATCCCAGGACCCCAGGACCCCAAGATCATGACCTGAGCAGAAGGCAGATGCTTAACAGACTGAGCCACCCAGGCGCCCCTGTGCAAGAGTGTTTATAACAGTTTGCATTTTAAAAGGCCTCTTTTGCATTTTAAAGGACTTCTTTTCCTCTTTTTTTCTTTCCTTCAGTCTCAGGCACATTGTGGGCAGAATTTTAGGCACCTCCTGATGGTATTTACGTTTCAAAGACTTGGTAAGATGTACATCTTCAAGGGAACTAGAAAAGGAATGCACGTTTCCTCCCAGGAGATTAGGGCTTTTGGGATGGTTTTGGCAGTCCCCCCAAAATGTAGTAGTGCAGCCCTGTAATTAGGGGGAGCCCTGGTAAAAATAATTCTCTGGACTCAGTGTCAAGTGGGGCCCCTTCAGGGTTGGAAATGAAGAGGGGGTTACTGGAATCACTATGGTCATGGGAATGAGAGACCCATTAGACCATGCCCTTTGTTGCACCCAGGAGTTGGGCCTCACCTTAATGTTTTCCATTCACTGCGAGCCTTAGCAGCGATCACTGTCATGGCAGGACAGGCATGGTGCCGGGCAGTGAATGTCCAAGGGAAGAGAGGGAGGGCCCTGGTACCAGTATCAGTGCTTCTGGGAGCCTTTGCCTTCCCTTTCCCCTTTCCTTCTCACTAGAGGCCTCCATGACCCTGTCAGCTTTTCCAAGTGGCAGGGACGCCATTTCTTAGTTCTGCCCCATTCAGGGGAAAGCCAAGGGGACTCAGCATCTGTGGTATCTCAGAGGAAATGAGCACATGGCCTGGATGGATCTTTAAGAAATTTCTGGCTTTTAACAATAGAAGTACCCTACGACCCAGCAATTGCACCACTAGGTATTTATCTAAAGGATACAAAAATAGTGATTCGAAGGGCTACTTGCATCCCAGTGTTTATAGCAACATTATCAACAATAGCCAAACTATGGAAATAGCCCAGATGTCCATCGACAGATAAACGGATAAAGAAGATGTGGTGTGTGTGTATATAACACACACACACACACACACACACACACACACACACACACACACACACACAATGGAATATTACTCAGCCATCAAAAAGAATGAAATCCTGCCATTTGCAATGATGAGGATAGAACCAGAGGGTATTATGATGAGTGAAATAAGTCAGAGAAAGACAAATACCATATGATTTCACTCATATGTGGGGTTTAAGAAACAAAATAGATGAACATAGGGGAAGGGAAGGAAAAATAAAATAAGATGAAAACAGAGAGGGAGGCAAACCATAAGAGACTCTTAACTCCAGGGAACAAACTGAGGGTTGCTGGAGGGGAGGTGGGGGGGGGATGGGGTAACCAGGTGATGGGCATTAAGGAGGGCACCTGAGGTAATGAGCACTGGGTGTTACATGCAACTGAAGAACCACTAAATTCTGCCCTGAAACTAATAATACATTATATGTTAACTAAATTGAATTTAAATTTTAAAAAAAGAAAAAAATAAAGCTATGGATTTTTAGGGTCTTTAGAAATACCAGCCAGGTGACACATTTTGGCAGCTGTGAGTAACAATTCAGAGCCTGTTTCTAACAAACAAGAAAATTCAAACTAGCGAATTAGCTCCCCTCTCTCCTTCCTGCTGCATAAAATCTTTAAGAAAGATTTGAATTTCAGGTAAGGTATAGTTTTTGATCTCAGTTTCCACTTCTTGTTTTTCTCCTGTTGCCTTAATCATATGTGCTGTTACTGGCAAGTTTTGGATGATGTCATCGTGAGCCCTCTTGGTAAGTGGCCACTTTCCCGTCCAGGGTGTTCCAAGAGACCTCTTCAGGAGGGAGGGTCTGCCTCCACTAGTGTGATATCTGCAGGGTCTTTGGGAACAGCCCTTAGACCTCTGGAGTCTTAGCATGTTCGTGTGCATGGCCCAGGAAACACCCGTGGAGTTTTGCATTTACCAAGGAGCTGCTGTACCTTCCCAGGGTTCTTAGATGGCAGTGGCATCAGATGTTCAGGACATAGATATCTGTCCATTAATTTTTTGGCAACAGGAGCGCCTGGGTGGTTCAGTTGGTTAAGTGCCTGCCTTTGGCTCAGGTCATGATCTCAGGGTCCTGGGATCGAGCCCCGCATCAGGCTCCCTACTTGGTGAGGAGTCTGCTTCTCCCTCTCCCTCTGCCCCTCTCCCCCGCTCGTGTTCTCTCTCTCTCTCTCAAATAAATAAATAAAATCTTAAAAAAAAGTTTTTTGGGGGGCGCCTGGGTGGCTCAGTCATTAAGCATCTGCCTTTGGCTCAGGTCATGATCCCAGGGTCCTGGGATCGAGCCCCGCATTGGGCTCCCTGCTCGGCTCTCTCCTGCTCCCCCTGCTTGTGTTCCCTCTCCCGCTGTGTCTCTCTCTGTCAAATAAATAAATAAAATCTTTAAAAAAAAATCTTTTTTAACATCATGCCAGGGATTGGACCCATAAATGCCATGGGGTCAGGAGACCAAAGATTAAGAGCAGCTCATGAAGTGGTGGTGGGAAAGACCACAGGCTTTGGTCATGCTCTCCCACTGCTGGTGCCATGGACTTCTCATCTCGAGTCTACTTCATTCCTCTGGGTTAAGACACATAGTCCATGCATGACCCACTGACTCAGTGGATCATCATGGCGCTGTGACCTTTTGGGTTGGGTACTGTAGGCAACATGGGACAGAAGCAAGATGTGGAAGCACAGAGCAGTGTGACAGACCCCAGCAAGCAGTGCTCCTTTCCCAGACGGTGTTACCCACCTGAGTTGGGTGGTTAGTAAGCAAGTCGCAGGTAAACGGAATTCCCCTCCATGAATCTCAAGGGCAGTTACACAATCCCACCCACTATGCCAATTTTTCTTGCCCATCAGTAATCAGTGTTGTGGTTGAACAGGCCCTTGAGGTTTTTATTACAATTGCAAGATGTCCTTCAGCAGTAACCATCAGAAACTTGGAAAAAAATCAAGATTTATTACTTACAGGATCTGGGAATTACACAGCACACCTGAGGCCGTACAGCGAGGTTTCGAGAAGAGAGGAAACCCATGGGTCTGGGGTTCTGCTTTTATTGGGGTCTTAAAGGTGGTGGTCTAGGGGTTTGTGGGCTCACTCTTTATTGGTGAATTTAGAGCAGAAGAGCAGAAATTTAAAGCATGGGAAGAGAAAAAAACAAGTGGCCCAAATGGTCGGTTACCAAAATCAACCAAGATCTCTAAAACCAGAGTGCCTGGCTGGCTCAGTTGGTTAAGCGTCTAACTTTGGCTCAGGCCATGATCCCAGGGTCCTGGGATTGGGTCCCACATCAGGCTCCCTGCTCAGTGGGGAGTCTGCTTCTCCCTCTGCCCCTCAACCTGCTCATTCTCTCCCTCAAATAAATAAAATCTTTAAAAAAAAACTTTAATCTTGCAAGACTGAAACTCTAGACCCATTAAACACTGACTCCTCATTTTTCCCCTCCCCCCAGCCCCTGGCACCCACTACTCAATTTTCTGTTTCTATGAATGTGGCCACTCTGGGGACCTCATATAAGAGGAATCATGCAGCATTTGTCCTTCTGTGTCTGGCTAATTTCATTCAGCGTAATGTCTTCAAGATTCATCCATTGTGTATGTGTCAGAATTGCTTTCCTTTTTTTTTTTAAAGATTTTATTTAACAGAGAGAGACACAGTGAGAGAGGGAACACAAGCAGGGGAGAGGGAGAAGCAGGCTTCCTGCGGAGCAGGGAGCCCAATGTGGGGCTCGATCCCAGGACCCTGGGATCATGACCTGAGCCGAAGGCAGACACTTAACGACTGAGCCACCCAGGTGCCCCTGGAATTGCTTTCTTTTTTAAGGCTGAATCATATTCCCTTGTATGGCTAGACCACGCTTTGTTTATATATCCATCCCCTAGGTCAGTTTTATCCATTCACTCACTCAATAAATTTTACTTGGTACCTACTATGTACCTAAGACAAGAGCTACAAATAAAACTGACAAAATTTCCTGTCTTCAAGTGTTTCCAGTCCAGAGTGTTTGGAGACAGATGATAAATAAACAAGGAAAGTATGTGGTACATCAGATGGGTGGTAAGTGCTGTGGTCAAAAATAAAGTAAGGAGGGGGCAAAGGACATGCTGGGCAGAGGGGAGGTCTCCCTGAGAAGGAGAGTATTTGAGCAAGGACCTGGACGAAGGGAGGCTGGGAGCCATTTGGATATACTGAGGGAGAGTATTCTGCATTCCAAGCAGAAGAGCGAGCCAGTGCAAAGGCCCTGAGGTAGGTGGGCATGGTGTGTTCTCAAACAGCAAGAGGAGGGAGAGGTAGGTGGACTTGAGTAAGCAAGCTGGACTTGAGTAAGCAAGAGGCGGGAGAGGCAGGTGAGGAAAGAAGGCCTTTCTCAAGGTCACACAGCAGGTAGGCAGCAGACCTACAACTTAAACAGGGCCTGCGTGACCTCAGAGCTCAAGCTTTTAACCATAACATCATTTTGTCTCACAAATAATCCAGCAACCACTCCCATGCAGTGGTCATTTACTTTGTGCTTCCTGTGCTCATACATGACAAGCATTATTATGTATGGCTTGGTACATGATACAGGAACTCCAAGAGGTGAAGGAACTGGAAGGGCAGAATTGAAGGCGAGGCTGTCTAAAATTTAACTCCATGCTTTTCCTGGGTATTGCTTCATTGACACATGGAGCTATGGAGTCCTTAAATTATGGAACTTCATCATTTTAGGATCTTGGGGCCACAGCTGACATGCCTGTAATGTTGGTAAAATATCTAAGTACTTCCCAGGCTGGTTGGTAAATAGCCACTACCCCAAGGATTTCCCCATATGGCTCCCATATGGCTCCGGACCGCCCCAGAATCCAACACCTAAAGGGTTAACACTGGGCGCAGCCTCCCCACCCTACTCCTGCCATCTATCAGATGTCTAATTTTATTGTACAGTTGTCAGACACTTGTAATACCACGCCTAGTTGAGCCTATGATGTGTCATTTCTGGAAGGAGGTGGGATCTTCAGCTCAAAGAATTAACATCAAGTTCACCTGGCAAAGGTACAGAAAAAGGGGCCAAAGCTGGAGCGTCTTCTCAGTAGACATTCCTGAGCGCAGATCTCATCTCAACCCACCTCCCAGGGCAAATACATCCTCGGCACCAAGCCTTTAATCTCCAGAGGAATTCCACCCTCATTACTGGAGCCTGCTAATATCTGCTGTGTTGTGCACCAAATTACTGCAGCTATCCGTCCATTCCTTCCAATGAAGGGAAGGATGTGGGCTCCTGTCCTGCTTCTTCTGGCCGACCCTGGTCAACACACTACACAGCCCTCTGAGATTCGCCGTGTTAGTGGTTGAGGCAGAGGGCACCTACAAACACCAATACTCAGCTTCCCTCCCCTCCCCCGGCACAAACCGGGACAACATTTCCCAGCCTCCCTTGTAGGGAGGCGTGGTCAAGTGATGCATTCTGGCCAATGGGATGTGAGCGGAAGTCGTGTTCTCTGCAGGTTGCAAACCTGCTCTCCAAGAACCTCCCACATACGGTGCTCTTTCTGTCTCCCCGCTGTTGCTGGCTGAGTGACAAGGACTCTGTGAACCGCAAGACGGAAGGAGCCTGAGTCTCTGAATGATCACAGGAAAGCCCACCCACCAACTACATACACCTAACTAGAATTTACATAAGTGAAGAGTAGATTTCTATTGAGTTAAGTCAATAGACTTTGGGAGTTTGTTACAGAAACTGGTGTTACTTATCCTAATTAATTCAGTTTTGTCAGGAACTTGACAAAATCATCTCGCCTGTCATCTATGAAATGGGAATAATGAAACGCATAGGTTGTTGAGAAGATTAAGTAGGATGGTGTATGAGTGGTGCACCTGGGTGGCTCAGTTGGTTGAGCGTCTGCCTTCAGCTCAGGTCATGATCTCAGGGTCCTGGGATCCAGCCCCTCATTGGGCTCCCTGCTCAGCGGAGAGTCTGCTTCTCCCTCTCCCTCTGCCCCTCCCTCCCCACTGCTCATGCTCTCACTCTCTCTTCTCTCTCTCAAATAAGTAAATAAAATCTTTTTTTAAAAAGCTGGTGTATGAGTATTGCTGGGACATAGACATTTCAGTTCATAGACATTTTCTGGACTCATCCTTTTCCTTCCTTCCATTTCTAATATGTCCATAATACAGGCTACTAAAAGTAGGGGACTTCCATAAGTGAGGTATCACAGGAGTCTGCAGATGTGGTGCTCTGTGGATGGGCAGGAGACTGTGGAGGAAGGGCCATGGCTGAAGTGATCTCTGGGGAACTCCATATCTGATGCTTAGAAATTAAAATATCTCCCCTGCGTCTAAATGAACAGAGCCAGGACAATCTCAAAATAGCAGGTGACTGCCAAAAAGTAGATCTTCCAAGAGACTGGAAAATTAGCAGCCCTAGTTCTTATCCTGGCTCCAGAATGAGCCTCTACATTCCAGAAGAATCAGCAGGAGAAAAGTCAGCAGGCATGAAAATGGATGGTGTTCTGGGGGTCTAGTGAGAAGTGCGGGTTACTTAGAAAAGAGACATGTAGAGAAGATGGTGGGAGAAGGGGCTGGGGTTTGAGGGTGCAAGTCTTCCGTGTCAGGCTGAGAATGCTTGTCATCCAAAGGATGATGGGGAGCCATGGAAGCTTTTAAGCAGGGAGTGATATGGTCTAGCTATGTTCTAGAAAATTCACTGTGGGTGGGCTCAGTGGATGGTAATTTACGACTCCACCATGAATTTGGGAAGACAGAAGGGGACAGCAGAGGGGCGCCTGGGTGGTTCAGTTGGTTAAGTATCTGAATCCGGATTTCAGCTCAGGTCATGAGCACAGGGTCCTGCAATCAAGTCTGCTTGTCTCCCTCTCCCTCTGCCCCTCCCCCTGCTCCAGCTTGCTCTCTCTCTCTCTGAAATCAATAAATCTTAAAAAAAGAAGAAGAAGAAGGGGACAGTAGAGGAGCATGAGCTCAGAAAACATTCATCTCCCTTTTCACATTAGACATTTGAGGACCAGGGAGAGGATGATACGCTGAGGAGGAGGAGGAAGGTATGGCTAGAGACACAGATGGGGTAGCCCATTGTCATCACCTGAACAAAGACAGTTAGTTGCTGCTTCTGACTGATGATTACCACTCCACTAGGGGGCTACTTTAGCTCAGGGGAAGCTGCATGGGGCTTCCAAATTCTGAGAAGAATATAGAGTATGGATGCATGCCATGTTGGGAAGGAGGAGTCCTTTGGATGACTTAGTAGTGGCTGGTTTCCTGGCTTGCCTGTCTAACCTGGAGAACTGGGGGGTCAAGGGTGGGGAAGGAGCTCCCGCATAGCCACCTGTTGTTTTCATGTGAGAATCACTGTTTTAGAGAAACCCTATGGGGCTAGAGCCCTATGGGGTAGATGGTGGGAGAGGAACCCTGAGTCCTTGTAAGTAGGCAAAGGTTGAGGGGGGTGGGAGATACAGCAGGAGAACACCATGCAAGGCAACTTCTATTTGCCTTTGGATCCACTCTGTCCTCCTCCACCTGCTCTGGGCACCAGAGGCTGGTCTGTATGGACAGCCTCAGATTCCAGTTGGGTATGGCCAATGAGAAACCACAACAGAAAATTAGAGGGAAGGATTAGTGCTATGGGCTGGATTCGTATGTGGAAACCCTGCCCCCCAATCTCTCAGGAGGACCATAAGCAAAACAGGCCATGAGGGTAGGCCCTAATCCAATCTGACTGGTGTTGTTATAAGAAAAGGATGTTTGGACGCACAGAGAGACACCAGGGGCACATTCCCATAAAGGAAGGAGCACACAGCAAGAAGTCTGCCATCTGCAAGCCAAAGAGAAAGGCCTTACCAGAAACCAACCCTACCCACACCTTGATCTCCACACGACCTCCCAGAACTGTGTGAAAATAAATTCCAATTGTTCAAGCCACCCAGTCAGTGGTGTTTTGTTATGGAAGCACCAGCATGCTGACACAGTCCCTTTATGAAACTCTTCTCAACTCCCTGGCTAGAGGATGCAGCTGGTTTCCCACTAGAACCCCAACTGAGTCAAATAGTAACCAAGATTTCTTTATTTCTTCCTGTGTCTTTGGCTCTTTGCCGATTTGGCCAAAGAGGGTATTTTGCAATTACCGCTTCATGGAAGGGACGGTGCAATAGAAACAGAAGAAAGAGGAGTCGTTTCTTTGCTTTTGGGTTTCTAAAATCTAGCCCACAGTGAGCCCCATCTGGAGCCAGGCCAGGACTGGAGGTGTGTGGGTACCATGCCCTGGGTCTCCCCATCTCCATGCCCTGCTCCTCTGGGGCCTTGCCACTAGGTGTGGGATACTCCACCTGCCTTGCCCAGCTTGACTCCTTCTTTCCCAATGGTCTGGCCCTGGGGATGCTGGTTGTGGGGGGGTACAACACAATCCCAGTCTGTGGTAAGCTGGGGAATAGCCCCCAAAGACACCCACCTTCCGGTCCCTAGAACTGGAGAAAATGTTACCTTGGGTGGTAGAAAGGCCTTGACAGCTGTGATTGAGTCAAGGATCTCGAGGTGGAAGCTTATCCTGCATTATCAGATGGGCCTGGTGTAACCACTAGGGCCCTTGTCCCGGGGAGGCGGGGGAGCAGGAGAGAGAGGAAAGGGGATGTGAGCTTGGACGTGGAAGTTCAGAGTCAGAGGGAGAGCTTGTGGGTGCTGCGGTGCTGGCCTTGGAGATGGAGGAAGGGGCCACGAGCCCAGGAACACGGGCACCTCTAAAAGCTGGAAAAGGCAGGAAAACAGATTCTGCCCAAGAGCCTCCAGAAAGAATACAGCCCTGCCAACAGCTTGATTTGGGCTTAGGAAACCTGGTTTGGTCTTCTGACCTCCAGAACTGTAAGAGAATAAATGTGTATTGTTTTAAAAAAACAAAAACAAAAACAAAAGCTAGCCCACAGTGGGATAGAAATTATTTAGGGGAGAAGGCAGTCAACTCTGCCCCCTAAGTTGATGGAGATTTTCTGGACTCGAGGTGAGGAGCAGAAATGAGTGGGAGAACATTGGGCACCCCTGAAGAGGGAGAATTGGTGTCCTCTCTCCAGTCCACACACCTTCCCAGACATGGCTGTTCTGGTTCAGATAGAACTGGGCCCACACTGATTGGTCAGGACATGGGGCAGCCTGGGGGTGCCTCTGGCAGAACCCACTGACAGCCTGCACCAGGCCTCTCGCCAGGGGCTTTGGCCCAGAGATGGGGACACCTCAAGACCCGATTCTGATGCAGAAACTCTGAGGCAGAGGTAAAGCCCAAGGCAATGGCAAGAAGAAGCGACTGACTGGGTCAGAAGTTGACTTGTGGGGCGCCTGGGTGGCTCAGTCGGTTAAGCGGCTGCCTTCGGCTCAGGTCACGATCCCAGGGTCCTGGGATTGAGCCCTGTATTGGGCTCCCTGCTCAGCGGAGAGCCTGCTTCTCCTTCTCCCTCTGCCTGCTGCTCCCCCTGCTTGTGCTCTCTATCTCTCTCTCTTTGTCAAATAAATAAAATCTTAAAAAAAAAAAAAAAAAAGCATCTGCCTTCAGCTCAGATCATGATCCCGGGGTCCTGGGACTGAGCCCCACATCGAGCTCCCTGCTCAGCGGGGAGCCTGCTTCTCCCTCTACCTGTCTGCTTGCCACTCCCCCTGCTTGTGCTCTCTCTCTGTCAAATAAATACAATCTTTAAAAAAAAAAAAAAGCTGACTTGTGTCTCCATCCCTCCCACCCCATACTCACATGTCAAACTCCCAGCCCCCAGCATCTCAGAACATGACCGTATTTGGGAACAGGACCTTTGCAGAGGGCATTAATTAAGATGAGGTCATACCGGAGTAGGGTGGGCCCCAAATCCAATATGGCGGTGTCCTTCTAAAAGGGGGAAATTTGGACATAGACACGCACACGCGGAGAACGCCGTGCGAAGATAAGGGCAGAGATTGGGGTGATGATTCCTCAAGCCAAGAAATGCCAAGGACTGCCAGCAAAGCACCGGAAGCTGGGAGGGAGGCAGAGAGCGGGCTGTCCCTCGCAGCCTCTGAAGGAACAGGCCTTGCCCACACCTCGGTGATGGAGTCCTGGCTCCCGGAACTGAGAACATGACATTCCTGTTGTTTAGGCCGCCCGGTGTGAGGCACTTTGCTATACAGCGGCCCCAGGGGAGCAAATCCTGAGGTCCTTCCCAGATAGCCACTCCGAGGTCACCCACCCACTCCTTCATTTATTTCGCAACTATCCACATCACATCTGGGCCTCTTGGGGCTTGCATTCTTGTGGGAGTGACAGACAATACAAGGAGCACAGAGGAAACTCTGGACCAGATAGTGAGCCCTCTGAAGGAAACTAGAGCTTGGGGAGGCCGCCGCCTCAGCTGGGTAGTCAGACAAGGGGGTGACACATGGCAGTGGCCCCCAGCCACTGAGGGCATGAGTCATGAACACGCCCAGTGACCTGACAGGAAGGCCGAGCCAATGGTGACCTGGCCAATGGTGACCCCCAGTTTGGACTTTTGTCCCAAGAGCAATGTGGGGGCCACGGTCGGACCTGCATTTTGATGAGAATGCTATGGGCATGAGGGAGAGCAGGCGGCCGGGCAGAGGGCCACCGTTGGAGGCTGTGTGTGTCGGGGATGCCCAGTGCGGCCCTAGCAAAGCACCACAGCCTGGGTGGCCCGAACACCGGAAATGGGTTACCTAGAGGCCTGAAAATCAGGGTCGAGGGGCCGTCCCTCCTGAAGGTTGTGAGGGAGAGTCTGTCCCAGGAGTCTCCCTGGTTTCTGTGGTCAGGGGGTCGTCTGTGGTGTTCTTAGGCTTGTGGGTGCCTCGCCTGATCTCTGATCCCTTCTTCACGCGCTGTCCTCCCTGTGTGCCTGTCTCTGTGTCCCAATTTCCTCTCTTTATAAACACACACTCACATGGGTTTATAGCCAATGAATGACCTCATCTTAACTCAGTTATCTGCAGAGAACTGATTTCCAAATGAGGTTACATTCACAGACACGGGGGCGTCAGAGTCTCAAGGCCTTTCGTGGTGACACAGTTCAATCCACGGAAGTGGTGGAGACGCAGAGAAGTGGAGACATTGGAGAGGTGATTAGGAGGTAAAAGTCACGTGGCAGTGAGTTGCACCAAGGCAGGGGGAGAGGGATGGGCCGAGAGTGAGGCTGGAGCCGGTGTTCTGGAGGGATCCATGGCTGGCTGGGAAATCACTAAACATCCAAAGGGCTGGGAGTTGTTCTGATCTTGCTACTGTCGCAGGCAAGCATGTTGGGGCAGGAGTGCCTTTGTGTGGGGGGGTGGGGGAGGCCATCCTCAACAGGTGCCGGACTGGAGGTGAGGAAGCAGCGGGAGGTGCCCCCATGGCAAACTGAATCCTGGAATCTTAAAACAAATTTTCTTTTTAAGATTTTATTTATTTCTTTGACGGAGAGAGAGAGCAAGAGAGCACAAGCAGGGGTAGTGGCAGGCAGAGGGAGAGGGAGAAGCAGGCTCCCCGCTGAGCAGGGAGCCTGATGAGGGACTCAGTCCTAGGACCCCGGGATCATGACCTGAGCCGAAGGCAGATGCTTAAGCGACTGAGCCACCCAGGCACCCACAACGAATGTTTTTAAATCTTAAAATTAGAGACTCTTCCAACTGTGTGATCTTGGAATCCTAGTAACAAGTTGACATCGGCCAGAGTCTTTCTTAGTCCGAGCAATTTATATTTGTGACCTTGGTGAGCTCTCCCATTGTCTTCTAAGACG
This sequence comes from Eumetopias jubatus, assembly GCF_037043125.1. Classification (NCBI taxonomy): domain Eukaryota; kingdom Metazoa; phylum Chordata; class Mammalia; order Carnivora; family Otariidae; genus Eumetopias; species Eumetopias jubatus. Next base: position 52,232,443 of record NW_028274816.1, read on the forward strand.
ACCTCCCCATTTCCAGGAGGAGGAAACAGCACAGACGGAGTTGTCTCCAGCAGAAGTAGATTTGATCCCAGGTCTGCCCGACTCCAAGACCCTCGCCCATTAAGCCTTCCTCAAACTACTGCCAATATTAATACTTTTAACCACAATGATCATAACAATGACAAGAATGCTGTCATCATGGAACCTGCCGTGAGTCAGCACTGCCTGGGTGTTTGACCAACCTCGGGTCACTTAACGCCCCCCCCACACCACTTCACAGAGGAAGAAACTGAGGCTCAGCAGTGCTAAGCACCTTGTTCAAGGTCACCAGAAAGGAGGTGGCAGAGGTGTGGTCTGAATCCAAGCTGTGCCTGTCTCCAAAGTCCAGCTTAGGACCGTGGAGGCGGGGAGGCGCCTGGGGGGGTTCAGTCGGTTGAGCATCCGACTCTTGGTTTCAGCTCAGGCTGTGATCTCATGGGCCATGAGATCGAGCCCCCAGTCGGGCTCCACGCTAAGTGGGGAGTCTGCTTGCAGATTCTCTCCTTCTGCCTCTGCCCCTCTCCCCACTCGCTCACCCACTCTAAAATTAATAAGTAAATCTTAAAAAAAAAAAAAGAACAGAACAGTGGAAGGGATCTGCTAGCCTACCCTGATACTACAAAATGAAGGAACCAAAGGCCAGAGAAGGAAAGGTCTCACGCAAGGTGCAAGACCCCATTCAACACAAAAGCAACTCTCCCACGCACAACCAAAAATTCATTTACCCTCCTTCCCCAAATGACATCTAACCCCTATGGCAACATCTAATGAAGGAACTCTGAGCGAGGTGTGAGGTGCAGGCTACTGTGAGGTGTCAGTCGGATGTCCAAAACCTATAGCCGAGTGGCGACTGAAACCATGCTCCGTGCACCTGCAGTGGGTGGAACCTGTCTGTCAGCACCTCAGACGTCCCCCTTCTCTTTCTTCTGCCGATAAAGGCCTGTGTCCCACAAAAGAGCTTGGGAATGTTCATTTCCCCAGCAGTCCTTGTGGCTAGGGGTACCCATGTGTCAGAGTTTCGGTCAACAGGACATAAGGGGGATTCCTGCTATCGTGTTCCCCAAAAATGATTATTCCCCTTTCATAAAAAGAGAGTAGAACGTGAGTAAGTCCTCTTAAAGTGCAGGCTGCCCTCTGCTTGCTTTCTTTGGAGACAGCTGAGGGGCTCCTGGGTGGCTCAGTCCATTAAGCCTTCGGCTCAGGTCAAGATCCCAGAGTCCTGGGATTGAGCCCCGTATTGGGCTCCCTGCTCAGCGGCAAGTCTGCTTCTCCCTCTCCCTCCATGATCCCTCTCGCCCCCACTGGAGACAGCTGGGTAAGGACTAACGGTCAACGAAGAGGACGATGGAGCAAACAAATGGAGTAAAACACAGGTTTTCTAACTTTGTTGAGTTATCGAATGCGTTCTGACACTGCTTACCTCCAGACTTCTCGCTTTGTAAGAGAATGAACTACCTTTATTGTTAAATCCACTGTTGGGCCAAGATTGCTGTATCACTGCCACAGTTCAAGGTCACTGAGAGCAGACACCACACACACCAGGCTCAAGTGATACAGCCTTGACGTACAGCAAGGGAGGAGATGGAGTGCACAAGACCCCCCACGATCCAGGTCCCCATGACGGGGAGATCCACCCCACAGCCAACACCGGTATGTACATTGCACACATCCCACTTCATGCTGCACTGGAAGGACCCAGACCCCTCCCCCGTGGGATCTGAAATTCAGAAAGTTAGGGACCCACCTGAGGGCCACTAACACACGCCCTTAAGTAGAACAAGGGAGCGTTAAATCAGAAACAGAGAGAGACGTTTGCTCACAAGGCGGTAGGTAAAGCCCAGCCTCACCGGTAGGTGAGGGCTCTGGGCCTCTTGGTAAGGAAGTGTTCCAGGCCCAAGGCATGTTCTTCTGCCGCTGAATGGGTGTTGAAAGACTGCCCACGGGAGACTGACTGCCTTTCGCAACGATTCTGCTACTTGCCGCTGGAAATTGGCATTCTCCCTCTTCCACTCCCCCTGCTTGTTCTCTCTCTCTCTCTCTCTCTCTCTGTCAAATAAATAAATAAAATCCTAAAAAAAATAAATAAATCCCAAAGTTGCCATGTACCAGCTGCGTGACTTTTAGGAAGTGACTTCTCACTGAGCTTCTTCTATCCCATGGGGGATCATTACTATATCAATCTCCTGGTGCTACTGTGAGAATTCGTGGTGTTATTATATACCCTACATATATGAGCCCTCAAAATATTAGCTCAATTATCTTAATATTTTCACACTGATAGGAGCTACTATCTGTTCACCAAGCCTTGTATTGAATGCTTCCCCTATAATATCACACTGAGTCCTCATGATATGATTGTGATAGGTGTGTTTTATACAGAGATACTCATTTTATAAAGGAGGAACCTGAAGGGCAGACTGGTAAGGTTAGGTGGGTTACAGGTGATGGAATAGGATTTCTAAAAGTTCCCATCTGGGAAGACTGGCACCATTTCATGGCTGGAGGACTGATCGGCGATAGGAATGGAGAAAGTTCTCACCCTGTTTGTAGCCTCTCTAGATTTTCTCAATCACTCAGGTAGGTAGCAGAATCTCCACAGGAAAAACAAGGAACACTGTGCCCAGAGGCAGATCCAGCCCCAGAAACAAGTGTCCAGAAACATATATACCAGAGATTTCATCAGGCACTTTACATCATTGTCTCAGAATCATCCTAACAACTCAGAAGTTGATACTATGATTCATTTTATAAATGAATAAAAGCTCAGAAATAGTCAATGTTCAGGATCTCAGCTAGGAAGCAGCAGAGCAGAATTCAAACTCAAGGCTTATAATCATCATCCCCACCCCAGCCCCGCTTCCTGGGAGACAGCGCCGCCTAGTGGTAACAAAATAAAAAGTAAAAGCTAACAGCATTAGCCAGGCACTGTTCTAAATGCTTAATTTAGATTTAATTTACATTAAATTGTTTAATGCCTCCTCTTAACCCCAATTATTAATTACCCTTGAAGGCAGGTGATTAATAATAATCTCCACCCCTCCCCACGTTTATTTTTCTTTTCTTTCTTTGAAAAAACTATTTTTATTGTGGAAGATTTCACGCATATACAAAGGTAGATATACAATATATCCATCATCCCATTTCAGCAATGATCAACTCATGGTCCATCTTGTTCTCCCGACAATCCTCTCCCCCTACACCCCCTAAAATCAGGATTATTTTGAAAAAAAGCCCAGAGATTGTACCAACTGGTCTATAAAAATTTTTAGTTATGTACCCCTAGAAATATTCCCATTTTACTGTCAGGGAAACTGAGTCATCAAGAGGTTACATGACCTGACCAAGGTCTCTTTGATGTTGGGGTGCAGAGGTTGGATCAAACCCCGGTGATCTAGGTGCAGAGACCCCAACTTGAACTATGGTGATGCCTCGGCAGTGTGCAGTCAAACAACAATAAAACTCTGCCCTTTCTTTTCAAAGCTGTTAAATTGCTTCTCAAATTGCCAAAATTAGAATACAAACAGTAGAGGGGTGCCAGGGTGGCTCAGTCGGTTAAGCGTCTGCCTTCAGCTCAGGTCATGATCTCAGGTCATGATCTCAGGGTCCTGGGATCGAGTCCTGCATCGGGCTCCCTGCTCAGCAGAGCCTGCTTCTCCCTCTACCCCACCCCCACTTGTGCTCTCTTGCTCTCTCATTCTCTCTCAAATAAATAAGTAAAATCTTAAAAAATAAAGAATACAAAGAGTAGAGATGAAAGTATTGTATCAATGTTAACTTTACTCAAATTGATAACTATGGTAGCTGTATCACAGAACCTCACTGTTCCTGGGAAATACACACTGAAGGATTTAGGGGTAAAGGGCCATGTTGTGTGTAACTGACCCTAAATATTCAGAAAAAGTACAAGATAGATGAGAGAGAGAGAGACAGGACAAATTAGGAAATGGGATAAGATGTGAACTCAAGGTGAATCTGGGTAAAGAGTACAATGAATGTTATTTGTATTCTATTTATTCTTTTCTTTTAAGATTTATTTATTTCACAGAGAGAGACACAGCAAGAGAGGGAACACAAGCAGGGGGAGTGGGAGAGGGAGAAGCAGGCTTCCCGCGGAGCAGGGAGCCCGATGCGGGGCTCGATCCCAGGACCCTGGGATCATGACCTGAGCCGAAGGCAGACACTTAAAGACTGAGCCACCCAGGCACCCCTGTATTCTATTTATTCTTGAAACTTTTCTGCATGCTTGAAATTACTTCCCCTCAAAAGTTTTAGAATTTAGAAGAAGAATGCTTACTATAAATAATATATGATTCTATATGTGTGAAGTTTTCAAACAGGCAGAAGTACTCTAGATGACAGAGGTCAGAACAGTGGTTCCATTTGGTGGGTATCTGCTGGAGACAGGGCAGAGCACAGCTATCCAGGGTACCCCCAAAATTCTATTATGAATGTGTCTCATTAAGCTGTGTGCTTAATTAAAAGCTTTGCACTTGGGGCTCCTGGGTTTCTCAGTCGGTTAAGTGGCCAATTCTTGATTTTGGCTCAGGTCATGTTCTCAAGGTACTGGGGTCGAGCCCCACCTAGACAGCTGAGGGGCACCTGGGTGGCTCAGTCCATTAGGCGTCTGCCTTCAACTCAGGTCACGATCTCAGGGTCCTGGATTGAGCCCTGCGACGGGCTCAGTGCTCAGCGTAGAGTCTGCTTGGGATTCTCCCTCTCCCTCTGCCCCTCCTTCCGCCCGTGTTCATTCTCTCTCTAAAAAAAATAAATAAAATCTTAAAAAAAAAAAATTAGACCCCGAGAAGGGTCTTGTTGACCTTGAACTCTGAAAGTTAAGTGTAGGATTGTGTATTCAGAAACCCCTGATCCAAAGTTCTGACCTTGTGTTGGAAACCACAGTTGCTTCCCGATATCAGAGTGCTTAGATCCACCAGGCAAGGGGGGAGTGCTTCATTCTTCCCATCATAACTCCAAACAGCAAAACTTGCAATCATCTATGACTTAAAGGACAAGGTTTTCTGAGTAAGAAAGCAGTAGTCACTCAAGAAGGGAGTCGTTGTGACACTTCCGGTTGCAGGGTGACCTTGGGAGGAATACTGTTTCCTCCTAACATTGTAGCTGGCTTTATCCCGCGGTTACGCCAGCCTGCCGAATAGCCGGGCGTATTTTTACTCTCTTATTAGGAGCTAATTTTTACTTTCTCTATTGAAAATTCAAATATAATACTCTGTACTTTGCAGTGATAATGTGAAGATTTAGCAAGACATTGCCTCTCTGAGCCTCAGTTTCCTTCTGTGTAGGATGGGACTGACTCATGAGTGTAGTTCCCGTGGGATTTTGCGAGAATTACAAGGGACCACCTTATTATCGTTACTATTTCTCCCTCCGTGTCTTGCCTTCCACCTCTCCAGCCATTTCTTTCCCCGCATCACCGCCCCTCATCCCTCCACCTTTCCGCCTCAGCCCCACTTCTGGAGCCTACATTTGTGGGCTCACAGCGCCATCTGGTGGTCAGTAGGGTCTGATCCTTGTGGCAAGTGCAAGACGAGGTGCGGGTAAACGCGAGGGTGGGTGCTGGGTTGGAGAGGGTTATAGAGCGCTGGGACGTTCGTTACCTGTTACTGCTGGAAGAGCCATGGTCCGTTTGTAGGAGAGAGAGGGTGCCCCTGTGCACGCTGTGCTGAGTTTCGGTGGGTCTGAGCTCGGTGAACGCGTGGGTGCGTCCGTGTAAGGTAGTATGTGAAGGGCCCTTGAAAAGTCTGAGACATACCTGGAGGTTTCTGAGTATGAAAGACAAGGCGGGCGCAAGTCTCTCGGAGGGGGAGTATCAACGCTAGGTCTGGGCCCCAACTGGACATCTGTGTTGTTGGGACGTTGCGTGTAAATGTGAATATATGAGCGTACCGTATGGACGCAATACCTCCCTGAAAACAAAAAGAAATGCAAGACATCTTGAGTGGCTTTCATTAATGATATCATAATAATATTGATGCTGTTAGCAATGTCCACAATAGCCAAACTGTGGAAAGAGCCAAGATGTCCATCGACAGATGAATGGATAAAGAAGATGTGGTATATATACACAATGGAATATTATGCAGCCATCAAAAGGAATGAGATCTTGCCATTTGCAACGACATGGATGGAACTGGAGGGTGTTTTGCTGAGTGAAATAAGTCAATCAGAGAAAGACATGTATCATATGACCTCGCTGATATGAGGAATTTTTAACCTCGGGAAACAAACTGAGGGTTGCTGGAGTGGTGGGGGGGTGGGAGGGATGGGGTGGCTGGGTGACAGACATTGGGGAGGGTGTGTGCTATGGTGAGCGCTGTGAATTGTGCAAGACTGTTGAATCACAGATCAGTACTTCTGAAACAAATAATGCAATATATGTTAAGAAAAAGAAAAGAAGAAGATAGCAGGAGGGGAAGAATGAAGGGGAGTAAGTCGGAGGGGGAGACGAACCATGAGAGATGATGGACTCTGAAAAACAAACTGAGGTTTCTAGAGGGGAGGGGGTTGGGGGATGGGTTCGCCTGGTGATGGGTATTAAAGAGGGCACGTTCTGCGTGGAGCACTGGGTGTTATGCACAAACAATGAATCATGGAACACTACATCAAAAACTAATGATGTATGGTGATTAACATAATAATAAAAAATTTAAAAAAATATGCTGTTATTCTGAAACCATTAGATACAAATACACACTATGGATATATAATATTAGCATAGGTATATATAGATGGTATTGATACAGATAGACATATATAGTATAAAGGTGACATAGAATATAGATAAAAGGATAAATTATGTAGATGGAGATGACATAGAGGTAGACAATCTAAATAGAGGTGGTATAAATATGGCACAGACATATGATATTGATGCATAAATAGGTACAGGGGATACTAAGAACATAAAGCAGGTAATTGCGTTAATTCCATTAAGAACCAAGATCTTCCACTTCAGAGAAAGGGGGTCCTGAAAAGGCCAGAGAAATGTTTGATTCTTCTATTGCTTTATCAACTTTCAAATAATCAGTTGGTTCCTTAGCATCCTTCAAAGGTGACCCGTGAGGTTATTTTGAGTATCATGATGCTAATTCCCTGATATGCTTGATCAGAGTGAGAGTTTTACGGTTGTATCAGAATCTAGGGAGGAAGTACAAACAAGTGCTTAGCAAAGTAAGCAAAGGAAAGATAAGGCAGTTATTAACTCCAGGAAAAACCAGCCTGTAGGAGAAGGAAAATGTAGATGGAGGTCACTATCTGTGGACTCTATTACACAGTCATGATAATGTAAACACTGAATATTGATTTAACTAGAGATGGAGATAAATTCAACTGAGGGACCATGGGGAGGGGAAGGAGTGCTTGCAAAGGCACCCCAGGATTTGGTCCCGGAAGGAATTCTGTAGAAGACTGAAGTCCCTGAACCTGCTTTGTCCTGGTGTAGAGGGCTGGAAATACCCACCACCCCCATAGATGCCCACACCCTCATCCCCAAATGTTCTCCCTTACATGGTGAAAGAGACTTTGCAGGTGTGATTAAATTAAGGATCTTGAGATGGGGAGATTATTCTGGATCATCCTGGTGACCCAATATAATCACAAGGGTCCTTATTACGAGGGTGGCAGGAGGGTCGGAGTTGGAGGGGAGTGATGCAGCTAGCAGCCAAGAAATGAGAGCAGCCTCCAGACACTAGAAGAGGCTGGGCCTTTGCCTAGGCTCTCCCCATTCCCTTGTGCTTGGATGGAGGGTCCAATGAAGATCTAGGGTTCAGATTCATTCTGAGGCCTCAATCAGCAGTTAGTTTGTCCTTGGGGTCAGGACTCTGCTGACTTTTACCCTCTTGGAATGTCCAACAATGGTGAGATCATCCAGCCCCTGCTCGTTTAGTCCCTGAAAGAGAAGCCAAGCTGCTGTAGCATCTGGCTTGGGCTTCCCTGAAATCACCTCAGCCATGCCCTTGCCTCCTGGAGGAATTTCCCAAGAGATTAAGGAACTCGTTCAGCTACTGGCATTAAGTGTTTATCTTCAAAAGAAACTGTGCCAAAGTCCTTGGTATCAGAATGCCAACAGGGAAAGGCTCCCAACCATGCCTCCAGCTCCCACCCCCCCCCCCAAATCCTTGTACCTGTTATGCCTGAGTGGATGACATTGTGCGAGCTACTCCCTGACTCTGGTCCCAGGCTCTCCTTTGCAAAACAAAGGTGATGGGTAGGAGGGCCTCTAGTGAGGTTCCAAGGTTAAAATCCTACAGTTCTGAGAACCTAGAGTGCCCAGGCAGTGTAGCACAGGCCTTGGATTCAGACTAGAGCTCAAGCCTTAACGCCTGCCAGTTACTGGTTGGGTGCTCTTGGGAAAGTGACTGCACACTCCTGATTATCAGTTTCATCTGTAGAATGGGGATTAAACAAGGCAATGCCTCTGGAGTGCGTGACACAGAACCTGGCACCACGCCCTCTCCATATGCCATTGCTGTTGTTTGTAATGGTTAGTTATAACTAGGTCTGTGCTGGTGGTGCCCAGCAACGTAGGGCCAAGCATCCATCAGCACACATAGTCCTGGACACTCTGGGTTGTAATAAATTAAGCGTGGCCAACTCCTTTATTAACCAAGGGCATAAGAGATCAGAGTGTAACAACAGAAAACACAGACTGCTCTTCAAGGTGGAGACTGGTCCTTAATCTAGAATACATACACACCTGCAAGGGTTCGTGAAGATTTTCCACCGGATAAGCAGACACAGGGACAAATGAAAGGAAATTCATCCCCAGATCCTCATTTTCCCAATGGACAATTCCCTAAACAAATCTGCCTGAGAAAGTCCCTGGTTGTGTAGGACTTAGCCAGCCTATTTCCTATTTCCGTCCTTCACCCACCTTCTTAAAATACAAACAAACAAACAAACAAAACAAAACAAAACAAAAAACCTGACTTTCCTCCCATCCTCGATTCATGCTCTCGGGGGAGAAAATCCTCTGTGACCAAAGAAAGATTTAGAACGCTGACACTGGTGTTGAGAAAGGGAGGAACTCTAATGACTGGATAATGAATCCTTGCGCAAGTCTTTGCTTTTCAGGTTTTTGCTTCCAACATTTTTCATTCAACAAATTTGGGGGAGGGCTGGACAAACTGTCAGCTGAGAAATCATTATACTATGTTTTGGAGATAGATCAGAATTGATGTCTGGCATACAACTTAAGAGTTCAAAGAATTAAGGGACACCACTATACTGATACGTGTTGGATTCCCACCTAATTTAATGGTGTGAACACATTTTCTCCATGCTTGCTTAAAAAGAGAGAGAAAGGGGACATACTCATTTTTCCCTGGGTATCTCCTATGTATACATAAGATATACGTGTTAATAAACTTCTGTTTGTTTTTCTTCTGTTTAAGAAAAAGTGACAGAGAAAGGAATGAATTTTTTTTAATATTTATTTATTTGACACAGAGAGAGCACAAACAGGGGGAGCGGCAGGCAGAGGGAGAAGCAGACTCCCTGCTGAGCAGGGAGCCCGATGCGGGACTCGATCCCAGGACCCTGGGATCATGACCTGAGCCAAAGGCAGACGCTTAACCGACTGAGCCACCCAGGCACCCGGAATGAATTTTTTTTAAAACAAAAACAAACATAAGAAAGAATACCAGACCAATCTCAAGCCAAAAAATATTTTTAAAGATTTATTTATTTATTTATTTATTTATTCATGAGAGACAGAGAGAGAGAGAGAGAGAAGCAGAGGGAGAAGCAGGCTCCCTGCCGAGCAGGGAGCCCAACGCGGGACTCGATTCCAGGACCCCGGGGATCATGACCTGAGCCAAAGGCAGACACTTAACCATCTGAGCCACCCAGGCGCCCCTAAGCCAAAAATTTTTGAAAAATAAACTAAGTAGACAAATACCTGATAAAATAATAATAACAAGGGGTGCCTGGGTGGTACAGTCGTTAAGCAGCCAACTCTTGGTTTCAGCTCAGGTCACGATCTCGTTCAGTCCCACATCGAGCTCCGCGCTCAGCCCGGAGTCTGCTTAAGACTCTTGCTCTTTCTCCCCCTCCCCCCATAAATAAATAAATTTTTAAATAATAACAATAATAGAACTTGCCAAAACTGACATAAGAAGAAATAATAAACATGAATAGTCCTACAATGATTAAAGAAATTGAATCTATAATTAAACACTTTCCCCCTAATGTCTCTGAGAGCCTCATTAGTCAATTTTACTGAACAGGTAAGGAAGAAATAATGCCAACCTTATACAAAGTCTTTCAGGGAATAGAAAAAGAGCAGCTTGGGGCGCCTGGGTGGTTCAGTCAGTTAAGCAGCTGCCTTCGGCTCAGGTCATTATCTCTGGGTCCTGAGGTCAAGCCTCTGGTTGGGCTCCCTGCTCAGCAGGGAGTCTGCTTCTCCCTCTCCCCTTGCTCCTTCTCTCTCTCTTGCTCACTCTCTCAAACAAATAAAAATCTAAATATATATATATATACACACATATATATACATATATATATTTATATATATATTTAAAAAAAGAAATACAAGTTCAAAGAGAGAAAAGAACATGCAAAACTAAAGAAAAAATTGCTATGTCTTTTTGTAAATGGTTAATAGTAGATCTCAGTTCTCAAAGACTCCACTGGCTATATTTTAAAAAATGGCATACCTTTTATTTTTTAAATGTCAATATTTACAAAACACCAATGGTAACAATTTAAACTGATGGGAAAAAGTTTTCCATCTACTTGAAAGTGTGAAGATATAAAATTCTAAAAAGAATTTTTATGTACTACATAAGCAAAATAGTGAGACTACTGCTTTTCAGGTATCTGAAAAGGAACTCGGGCAAAATTGTGGCACCAAATTCAGGGATTCACAGAGCAGGATCCCCAAAGCTATGCTTTTGAGCATTAGTCAACTCTGCTTATAAAACTTACAGTATTGATAAAAACGTCCTCAAAAACAGTAAGTGAAGGTAGAAGCATCTCCAGGGATCCCCAAGGCTGGCACAAAGTCCTAAAAAGATAAATTTGAATGCAAAATAAATATTAGCCACACATCATTTTTGAAAAATATTACAAAATACAAATTCTGAAGGGGAGTCGGTTGAGAACCTGTGCTTCCACTCGCTGCTGGTGGCAGGTGGACTTCTTCTCATCCTGGGCCCTCATCCTCAGTTCCTTGATCCCCCTTCCTCCTCTGACCCACCTCCAAAAGCTGGGATTCCTGGGGGCTGGAAGCCATGGTCTCTCTCTCTGTCTCTCTCTCCTGGTGAGTCCAGCCATTCCTAGGCTTTGAATGCCACCTCTGTCCACTAAGTGTGGGGCATCCCGATGCAGTTAGTGAAAGAATACACCCCAGGCAGAACAAAGGGGAGAGAAGTTATTGAATATACTGCAAGGGAGCAGCGGGTAGGACAGAAAAAGAGACTGTGTGCCACGTGGCGGTGGTGAGGGGCTATAGTTATAGGGCCGAATGGAGGAGTATGGGAATGTATGGAATTTTCCCTTTTTCTGGTAATCTTAGGAACTGTGCCTGGTTTTAAGTAGCCCCTTGGTCGGTTAGGGCCTATGGCTTAATGAGCTTGTTGGCACTAGCTCAGTAGTCACTGTGTGGGCCCTTTTGCCTTGCTAAAATTTCCATTGCTCAAGCCTATTGCCTAAAAGCAGCCTCTTCACTAAGGACCCCCAAACCTATGTCTGCTTACCAGATCTGGCATCATCTGGCCCCTGCCTGTTCCCTTACCACTCCAACCACAAAGGCCTTGTTGGGCCTCCAGGCTACCCCTTCAGGTCTCAGGACAGAATGTTTCCCCACCAAGGATGTTCACTCCCTCTTTCCGCCCAAGCCCTGCCCTCCCCGGCGGTGAAAAACCAACTGCCCTGCCTGCTCCCCAACACACTGTGCTGGAATCATCAATGACAACCCTGAGTTCCTCTAATCCCCTGCGCCACCCTCTGAGCCTCCCAACAGGCTGTTCCCTCTACAGGGAACACTCTTGCCCATGATCTTCCTCTACTCATTCTTTGGATTCACATATGCCTTAATTCTGGGAAGCCCTCCCTGACACCACCCCCTTCCCAGGCTAGCAGGCACTTACTCTGGGTTCCCACAGTCCCCTGTGCTCCCCAATCCCAGTCCTGATCACACTGGGCAGTAAATGGTGACTGAACTGTCCTCCCACTGAGCTCCATGAAGGCAGGGCTGCCTCTGTCCCCACTGTGACCCCAGCATCACCCAGCCAGGCCTGGACACAGAGCTGGCTGGCATCCGCTCTGGATGTAACGACCTGAGGCCTGGGGTCTCCAGGGCCTCCAGCATCCAGCACAGGCAGAGGGGCCTTCTGCATCCTCACTTTCTCATTGCCTCCACTTATTCTGGAAGCTAGAGCAAGTTGAAATAAAACAGGGGATTGCATGGAGATGGAATTTACTGCAGATTTGGAGACACAGGTGCACATAGGGGAATGTGACTTCCCCAAAGTAACACCAGGAGCCAGTAACCCCATGAGCCTGGGCCCCACCCTTTGTCAGCTCTCCAATGGTGGGTCTCACTTTGTGGGAAGATAGAAAGCAATGGAACCAGTCCAGGCTGGTTCTTGCAGGTGAACTGAGAACATCAGTGACTTTAGGAACTCCTCGCAACGGGGGTAGGAACAAGGAGCGAGGAGCTGAAGGGATAAAGGGACTTCTTGGGGCACCTGGGTGGCTCAGTCAGTTAAGTGTCTGCCTTCAGCTCAGGTCATGGTCCCAGGGTCCTGTGATCAAGCCCCACATCGGGCTCCCTGCTCAGCGGGGGTCTGCCTCTCCTTCTCCATCTGCCTCTCCCCCAGCTTATGCTCTGTCTCACAAAAATAAGTAAATAAAATCTTTTAAAAAGGGGGGGGACTTCTTTTTCTGTAGTCTTGGAAATTTTTATGAGCCCATAATCCTCTACTACGTGTATAATTGACTACGAAAAATTATAGGAGATAAAGGCACTGCGTTCGGGCTGGCTGTCCTACGGGTTGGGCACCACGCCCGGCTCATAGCAAACACCCAGAGCAAGATAGCAGCAAAGTGTAGCACCCTGCTGGTTGTCTGCCAGGGTTGGTCATTAATCAGGTGATGCCCTTCATCCTCTGAGGGTGGCACTAATACACCGTTCCCATCCTACTGAGAACTGGAACAGAGGGAGGTCAAGTCGCCCGCCCAAGGTCATACAGCTCGAGGCCAGCGCGGGATTCGAACCCACGTAGCTCCTGGCCACACAGGGCAGGTGAAGAGGAGGACAGGGAGCGGTCAGTTCTCCTCGCCTCCAACCCACAGCAGTGACCTGTCCGGCAGAGGGCGCCCCCTGGTGGAGCGGCGGAGGGAGGACGCGAACAGATGGGGGTGCAGCCGTTTGGGGTCCCACCAGGATATGGAAAGGGTGGGCGTCAGAGCGGGGCTCACTCATTCATTTCTTCAGCACCACGCAGATAGACCGGTCTGTACCGGGCCGATTGGGAGTAAGGGTGGAGCGAAACAGTCCTCTCAAACCCAGAGAGGGGACATGGAGGGAAGGGCAGGAGTGGAGAAACAACCCAGAACAGTAGGTGCTTAAGAGCTGGGTGACCTGGAGCAGGTAACAGAACTTTCTTCGGCCTCCATTTCCTCGTCTGAGGTCGGGAATATTTTAGCACCTCCCTCAAAGCAGTAACCTGAGGATAACAGGATTCGTGCCTTTTGTTGGAGGCGCTCCAAGGGGATTCCTTAACCCAGCCAGGGGCTGGGAAGAGTGAGGGGTCGGGACTTTAAAGCCTGCCCAGTCCCTACTCTCACGGGCTTACCAAAAAGTTGTGTGTTGTGTGCAGGATTCAGGGCAGACTAGCACCATTGTGGCATTTGACCATATGCCTCCTACATCCTTGGGAGGCAGGTGCAGTTAGGAGCCCATGTACCAGCGGGGAAAACTGAGAGGTTTAACTTGGCGGAAACCACACAGAGACATGGCAGGGGCAGGGCAGAGTTGCATTCAGCTGACTCCTGTTCCCAGAAGTTCCCTCCAAAACTCCCTGCCCTCCTCCCACACACACCACCTCCCCGAGCATTTCCTGTTCCTTTTTTTTTTCCTGAGTAAAGCTCTATGCCCTACTTGGGGCTTGAACTCAGGACCAGATCAAAAGTCTCATACTCTACCAACTGAGCCAGACAGGAATGCAAAACCTCTAAGCTCACTCCCTTGCTGCCCTGGCTCCAACCAATCAATTCTTAAGCTGCCCTCCACCCTTCTTCCACTCCCCTGCCTCCACCAACCGGCTGAGCCACATATTGTTTCCTCCCCCAAGACACTTCTTGCCCTATGAGAATTCCAAAGCCAGCTGCTGAAACTGGGATATTTTCATCTCACTTAATGTGTCTTCCCGGTCAGGTGCCATGGCAGGCAGGGCGCCCAGGGGTGAGGAAGATGCCCTGTTCCCACCCTTGTCCAGCTCTGGGCTCGGGGGTACATCCAGTGTCAGGCACATGATCACAGATGTGCAGTTTTAAGGCCCCCAGCTTCAAGTGGAGAGTGGAAAGAAAGAAGAAGGAAGGAGAGCCTGGGGAGCCTGGAGCTCTGGGAAGGGACTGGGGTGGACTGGAGAGGGGGTGGCAGGAGGAGGCAGAGTGAGATCAAATGCTGTAGGCTTAAGGAACCAGACCCCCAAGACTGGACATTTGAAATGAGGAAGTTCTCAGGGTGCCTGGCTGGCTCAGTTGGTAGAGCATGTGACTCTGGATCTCAAGGTTGTGAGTTCGAGCCCCACACTGGGTGTAGAGATTACTTAAAAAAATAAATAAGATGAAATGAGGAACTTCTCAGCTAAGTGAAAGATGCAGTGCTGTCTGTAAGAGGGAAAACTGAAATACCCCAGAAATTAATCCAAGGGGGAAATGGATGGAGGCTTTGCATCAAAGCCATTCCCTGAAATACCTCCCAGGAGTTAAAACAAATGAACCAGAGCCGCATGTATGGGTATGAACAAATCTCAAAAAGTGAAGAAGAAAGGCCAGTTTTTAAACCTACAAAGGAGGGCGCCTGGGTGGCTCAGTTGGTTAAGCGACTGCCTTCGGCTCAGGTCATGATCCTGGAGTCCTGGGATCGAGTCCCACATTGGGCTCCCGGATCAGCAGGGAGTCTGCTTCTCCCTCTGACCCTTCCCCGTCTCATGCTCTCTCTCTCTCATTCTCTCTCTCAAATAAATAAATAAAATCTATAAAAAAAAAAAGAATTTAAAAAATAAACCTGCAAAGGAATGCTTTCCCAAATATGGTATGTGGCTGCACAGATATGTAGTAAAAGATAAAAACTAAAAAGGTATCTCAGGCATAGAGGTATTAACTATAAGAGAACGGTGTCCTGGGGGAGGGAGGGAGGGAGGAATATGACATCTGGCAGGGGGTACGAGAGACTCCAACTCACCTGGGATTATTTTATTTCTCTAAATAAATAAATGGTTAAAATGTCAGGATATAATAAAAGTGGGTGTGCACACACGGTTTAGCATTGTTGCATTCAGCTGACAATTCCTCTAAACCTGTCCTGTCTTTGTGTTTGAAATAAATTTTTTATTTTTAAAAAGATCTCATTTATTCCTTTGTCGGGGGAGAGAGAGAGAGCACAAGCAGGGGGAGCGGCAGGCAGAGGGAGATGTCTCAGCAGGGAGCCCGACGCGGGGCTCCATCCCGGAACCCTGGGACCATGACCTGAGCCAAAGGCAGATGCTTAACCGACTGAGCCACCCAGGTGTCCCTTGAAATAGTTATTTTTAAAACAGAAGAAAGGCTGGCGGGTATGGAACCCACTGATAAATGGATACAGACAAGGAGAGGGAGCAAGGATCATCACGAAGACCTGCAATTTTATTTTGCTCATCCTTTGGCTGCCTTCCTGATGCGAATTTGTGGGAGCAGTGCCTTATTTTTTTTTTACCATCAACACCATCCTATCTCCCCAGCACCCTCCCGCTCCCCACAGGTTATGGCACGTAGAAGGTATGCAAAAACAGGGGGTGGGGTGCTGTGGAGGAGGAATAGGATCTGGGGACAGCAGTAGAAGAGTTGTGAAAAAGAAAACCACAATGGGGCACCTGGCTGGCTCAGTTGGTAGAGCATGTGACTCTTGATCTCCAGGGTCCTGAGTTCAAGCCCCAGGTTGGGCATAGAACTTACTTAAAAAACAAACAAAACAAACAAACAAAAAAAACCCCAAAACAAAAAACCACACACACAAAGGCTCCAAATGGTGTCATTTAGACCAAGGTCCTAAACCAGGGCTTGATACTTAACCTAACTGCAGTTTCAACCTCCCCCCAAAATGTAGATTTACCCTGTCCATCAGGAATTTTTCAATGAGCGCCATGAGTCAGCCACTTAGGCCCTCGCCAGTCCCCAAAGAAAGACGAGGTAATCAGCACGATAAGACTCTTGCTTTTCCCAAACAATGTAACGATGCTAATAACTTTCTTGCCCCACCCTCCTGTAAAAACCTTCCATTTTGTACATTTCCTTGGAGCGCCCCTGTATTTGCTAGATGGGATACTGCCCGATTGACGAATCATTTAATAAGGCCAATTAGAGCTTTCAAAATTACTCAGCTGAATTTCTGTTCCTTAACAGATTAACGGATATTGCTGTTTTGCTTCCTGCGACTGTCCATTCCCTGATGTTACTCACAGCCAAGGATGCTCTTAGAATCTAGGGAAGCATGAGGGCAGGGGTGCCAGGAAGGAAGCAAGACTCATCTTTAACTTCTCCTTTTGCCCAGTTCTTGGTGCTGGGTGGGGCGGCTTTGAGGGAGGGAAGGGCCAGGAGGAGAGAAAGTCAAGGGGGAAGGCACATGGGCCAAACACCACGCAGGTAATGGCTTATCCCCGCACAAGTCAAGTTCTAGAACCATAAGGCTTGGAGGATCCCAAGCAAAATAAACACAGACACACACACACCCAGCAATTTCCAGAACCCACCCATCACTCAGCCTGCTGGATCCCTGGGGATGGCAGCCTGTAGAGTGATCTAAGAAAATGCATGGTAGGAGCTAAATTTAAAGAGGGTCATGCTTCAGCCTCACCCAGCCCAGATCAGAGGGTGTCTGATGAGAAGTAGCTGGTAGGGGAGAAGGGTCAGTTGTCGGCCGCCCAGGGTAAAGAGAGACTGGGATCAGCCAGAGATGATTCTGTTACTGTGCAATCTATATTGGGAACCAGACTTCTTTGGTCTTTAGACTCAAGAATTTGGAGACCTTGATTGCTCTTTACCCGAATTTGAGAGACTAACAAATTGTATTCATTCATTTAACAAAATATTTATTGGACATCTGCTGTGTGCCAGACACTGGGAATATATCTGTGAACCAGACAGAAGTCCCTGACCTTCCTGGAGAGAACATTCGGGCGGGGGCAGGCAGAATAAAAATGCAAACGCATATATAACATGCTTTTAGGTAGTGATAGAGACTATGAAGAAAATTTTTACATATTTAACAAACACATTGAAAGCTTCCTATATGCCAGGCACCATGGTAAGTGCTTTAAAAACTTGTTTAATATTTATTAAATGCCTTATTTAATGAATTAAAGTAGGATCTGGGATTGGGAGAGAGAGCTAATTCCGTTTGTGTGGTCTGGGAAAGTGTCTTCTAGAGGGAACTGGCCTTGAGCTGGGAACAGAAAATGAGCCAACCTCAATCTCCAGGCCAAACATTTCAGTCTGAGAGCTAGTGCAAAGGCCCTGAGGCTGGCTTTGGTGTTCAAGAAACTGAAAGGCGGCCAGTGTGAGTGGAGTCTCATGAGCAGAGAACAGAGTGGGCCAAGGTGATGTCAAACTTAGCAGCCAGTGGACAGATTCTGAAGGGCGATGGCAGCCACCATTTGGGGCTTGAAGTTTATTACCAGGGTAGTGGTTAAGCCTTGTCTTGGAACCTTTAGAATCTTGGGGACTTGGAAGTTTTCTTATCTACAGGATCTTGTGTAAAAATGAATAAAGGGCAACCTCACTAAAATGGGAGTCAGGAGGTTGGACAGGGAGAGCTCTCACGCCCTACCACTCAAAGTCAATTACAAATCCAACAGGAAAAGAAGAACCTTGCCCGTGGATACTATGGAGGGAGAAAGGAAGGCTTGGCTCCTCCCCACCTCAGTAGCCCAGCCAATGACAGACAGTCACAACCAGCCAATGAGAAGCCACTCTACTTCCAACTCCCAGTGTGCTCCAATGGACTTTTTGTTTAAACAGCCTTTCCGACGCCCCCACCCCTTCCTCTATAAAAAAGCATACCTCCAGCTATGTTCCCTGGATTTGCCTATCTGTGGTTTTGCCATAGCCTGCTTTCCCTGTATTGCAATTCTCTGCTGTCCCCAAAGAAACCCATATTTTGCTAGTAAAATACTTGGCAGTTTTATTTTTAAGGTTGACGTTTGTAATCTAAGTCATCTTATAACATTAGACTCCTAGAACCTTGGCAATCTTCTAATTTCTCTCCTAGGCCAGAGCTGCGTCCCTCAAAATGTAGCCACCGCGTTCCCTGAGGTCTCCTCTGGTCTTGATTCTAGCCTCTCGCATCCAAGGGGTGTGCCCTGAAACCGGGGAAGAGGAGGTGGGGAGGCTGGCCTACACTTTGTTGCTACAGAGTAGGTGCCAGTTCTCATTTCCTCCTTTGCCTTGTTCTGGAGAGTTCCGGGAGGTCCCCAAACGAATCTCTACCCTTTCTGTCCACTGGGGCTTTAGTCCTGGGACAGCCAACCGGCATCTCAAACTTAATGAAACCAAATGAGAATTCCTGATTCCCTGACCTCCCGCAAAACCTGCTCCATCAGCTTCTCACGGGTTCCTCAATCTCCTTTCTAGCCTCTAGAAGAGGCATCACCATCTTTCTACTTGCCCAGGGCAACAAATCTAGGAGTAGGAGTAAAAAAATTTGTTTCACTAGAAAACATCCTCCTGGGTTATCAGATTCTGGTCTTGTTTCCTGTCTCATGCAGTAGTCTCTTCTCTCCCCTGTAATAGCCTTCTAGCAAAAAATCTCTCCTTACCTGACACCAGAACTGTTTGTATTTGACAGGTTGACCTTGATTTCTTCCTTTGCTGTCAAACCCAATTTGACAGCAAATCCTGCAGGCTCTACCTCCATAGACATCCCAAATTTATCCATTTCTTTCCCTCTCCCCACTGCCGCCTACCTGGCTCCAAGCCACGGGTATCACTTGCCTGGACCTTGCTTACCCTAGGTTCTTGGCTTTTTCTTCACTTGCTCCCCGGTC
The DNA here is from genome assembly GCF_037043125.1 of Eumetopias jubatus. NCBI lineage: Eukaryota > Metazoa > Chordata > Mammalia > Carnivora > Otariidae > Eumetopias > Eumetopias jubatus. Next base: position 52,251,726 of record NW_028274816.1, read on the forward strand.
CACCTGCTGCCCTAGTCATCCACAATTCATTCACCAGAGGGTAGCCAAAAAGATCTCTTTCAATGCGAAGGGAAGGAATGCCTGGGTGGCTCAGTCGGTTAAGCGTCTGCCTTCCGCTCAGTTCATGATCTCAGAGTCCTGGAATCAAGTCCTGCATCGGGTTCCTTGCTCAGTGGGGAGCCTACTTCCCCCTGCTTGTGCTCTCTCTCTCTCGCTTGTTCTCTCTCTCTGACAAATAAATAAATAAAATCTTTAAAAAAATAAATTCAAAGAAAAAACTAATCTGGGAGGGGGCAGGCATTGATCGGTGCTGGGGGCGGGTAGGGGGGTTTGACTGAGAAAGGGTATGGGGAGATTTCTGGAAAGACGGTAACTGTATCCTAATAGGAGTTGGGGTCACATAGACGTATGCAGTTGTTGAAATGCATCTTGGGGCACCTGGGTGGCTCAGTCGTTAAGTGTCTTCGGCTCAGATCATGATCCCAGAGTCCTGGAATCGAGCCCCACATCTGGCTCCCTGCTCAGTGGGAAGCCTGCTTCTCCCTCTCCAACTCCCCTTGCTTGTGTTCCCTCTCTCGCTGTGTCTCTCTCTGTCAAATAAATAAATAAAATCTTTTTAAAAATGCATCTTAAGCGCACTTAAGATTTGTGCATTTCACCGTATGTAAATTTACCTGAGGTGGGGGGAAATGCCCTGTAAACAAATACTGAACTCTAGCAAATGATGCATGCTGTTGTGCTTAAGAGTGAAGTGTCCTGGCATCTGCAACTGTCTAAAATGCATCCAAATAATAATAATAATAATATGGATGGATGCAGCAAGATGAATAGGTAAGCGTCACAGCAAGGATAGTAACATGTTATTGGTGGAATCTAGGTGGTGAATATACAGGTGTCTACTGCATGTTTGAAAGTTTTCATAATAAAATGTTTAATGAAAGTAGAAAGGAAACTAAGTAACTATTCTGCTGAAAACTCCCACACCTGTTTCCTTTTGCAGGAGAAATACAATGCTGATTGTTTTCCAGGTCCCTGCATACCTCCCCGCTGACTTCATCTCCTACATTCAATCTTCGATGCAACAAATATTTACTGAGCACCTACTGTGTGCGCAGCACTGCTCTAGACACTGGGGCTAGAGCTTTGTACCAAACAGCATGGACCTAACATTGTAACTGTCTTCCTCAACAGAGTTCATTGCCCTGGCAAACCTTTGAACAATTTGAGATTATCTTAATTTATGACTTCATTTGCATGTCAATACGAGCTCAGGGAAGGCAGGGCCCACCTCTCTTACTCAAACCTGTATCTCCAGGTCTAGACAATCTTGTTTATAGTTGGACCTCCATAAAGGCTAGTTGAAAGACTATTAGCTAACATTTACTTGATAACTCGTTATCTACGCACCTGGCCCTGTTTGAAGTTGTTTGCACATGAACCCATTAATCCTGAAAACTAACCCCATTTTACAAGAGTTAACAGAGGCACCCAGAAGCTGGGCCGTGAACTCAAGCAGTCTGGCTTCAGACATCATGTTCCCAACCACTACAGGAAACTGCTAAGTGAAGGAATGATTCAATCATTCGGCATGGCCCGAGTTCAAATCCCAGCTCTGCTGCTCATTAGCCGCGTGGCCCGGAGCCAACCGATTTATCTCCCTGAACCTCAAGATTCTTTCTTGTTAAAGGTCAAGTCCTCCTCCTAGTTCATGGCGAGGATGAAGGATGCTGGAGGAAATTGGCTCAAAGACGCGCACACGCCGAACTCACACCCCGACAGCCGTGAGCAGGGAGGTGGGAGCTGGGGAGGGCGGCGCCGGGTCACCGCTCCAGGCACGGGGTGTGGCCTCCTGGAGGCAGTCTCCGGCTTCCAGGTTCCTCCAGTGTGCTCACGCCCTACCTGGGGCTCCAGGCGCTGTCTCCGCCCCCCGAACCTGGGTGATCCGGTAGACAGCCGAGCGACAGCAGGTCCCCAGGCAGGCGGCCGTGGTGGTCTGCGGGAAAGAAATCCGGCGGCGGGGAAAGAATCCTGCCTGTAGGTAGCGGGAGGGGCTGGAGGCCCCGCCCCCCTCCCCTCCGCCCCCCTCCCCTCCGCCAGATTTCATCCAGAAGTAGCCGCCGGGCTCCCGGCCCCGACCCGCCCAGCCGCGTGGAGCGTCTGGGAACCGCGCGGAGGAGCCGACCCGCGGCGATGGAGGCGGCCGGGACCTGGACGGGGCCGCTGGTGCTGCGGCTGTTCTTGGTGCTGAAGCTGGCGCTGCCCCGGACCCGAGGCCACCTGCCCCCGGGCCCACGCCGCTGCCGCTGCTGGGGAACCTCCTGCAGCTCCGGCCCCGGGCGCTGTACTCGGGGCTCTTGCGGGTGAGGGCCCGCGGGGACGCCCTGTGCTGGGGGGTGGGGCAGGGCCAGGGTGGGCGCGGGGGATGCCCAGGGAGAGAAAGCAGAGCGCCAGGATACAGAGGCCCTGGGGTATCCTAGAGGAGGCAGGCCAAGGGTGCAAGGGCAGAGGGGCTAGGGGCGTTCTGGGGTAGGGCGGGAGCAGGACTCCAGAGCTGAGAAGGTCCAGTGGAACGGGGTGGGGGTGGGAGGGTCTGGGGAGAGAGGACCCCGGTGTGCTGGACTCGGGCTAGGAGGGGCAGAGACTTCTGCCCGCGGCATCCTGGAGAGGATGAGAGCAGGGAAGGAAGCAGGATCCGGTGGCAGGGGTACCGGGCAGAGGGGCCCACAGAACCCGGGGAAGGTGCTGGAAGGAGGGGATTAAAGCCAGAGGCAGGAGCCCTCCCGCAGAAGAGAAGCTGATGCTGGGATGCTGGCGGGTTTATCCCCCGGGGAGAGGTAGCTGGGGAGAGGCAGAGAAGAAAAGCGGGAGGGGTCGCTGGCAGGAGGTGGAGGCTTGGCTGGAGGGTTCCAGGTATATGTCTGCAGAATCCGGCCGCCGGAGTTCTGTGGAGCTCAGCTAGGAGGGAGCTGGAAGTCCCCGGGGCAGCAGGGAAAGAAGACAGGAAGGAAGGCTGAGTTCTAACCTTTGGGGCAGGAGGGGGAGGAAGAGGCCAGAGGTTCTCTGTCGAAAGGAGTCTGGGGGACTTCAGGACATGGGGAGGGGGTGGGGGTCTCAGGGAAAGATGGAGCAGGTGCCCAGCAGTAGCTGCTCCAGAACTTGAGGGTTTAGCCGAGTGATAGAAAAGGGTGGCTGGTTTTGGGGTGGGGGAAGAGCTGAGGAATTGGGAGAGGACAAAGTCTCAGCTACCCATTTTTGCTGCCATATATCCGAGTTGGGGGTTAGGGGTGGTTCTCAGTTGCCCCAGGGTCCAAACTTGGGGCTCTGTAGGAGGTAAGGGGTTGGGGACTCTATGGGGAAGGGAAGTGGGAGACTGGTGCAGAAAGAGAGCTGAACCTCCCAAGGGGGTTATTTCTGTCTGGGGGCGGGGGGAGGGGTTCCTCTTAGGTGCCTCGTCCAGTGACAGGGCCATGATGGGGACACCTAGACCGAAAGAGGCAATAGCCTGCCGCACAGCACGCGCCCCTTCTCCCCCGCTGCCCCCGGCTGAGTAAGAAGTACGGACCAGTGTTCACCGTGTACCTGGGATCCTGGCGGCGCGTGCTGGGCCCGGTCGGGCACGAGGCTGTGCGGGAGGCCCTGGGAGGTCAGGCTGAGGAGTTCAGTGGGCGGGGGATGTTGGCGACGCTGGACGGGACCTTTGACGGCCACAGTGAGTCATGAGCAGAGCTGGGGACTGCTGGCTCCTTCACTCAGAGCCTGCCACCGCTTACCAGTGTGACTTTTGTGCATGGCTCAGTGTCTCTGGGCCTGTTTTCCCCATCCATCAAGTGGGGTGATAATAATGCTTATTACACAGAGTCATCTTGAGGATTCAATGAGGCCTGGGTGAGGTGTCGTGGTGTTCTCGCTGCTCCAGGTGAAGCCCCCAGGCCTGGGAGGAACAGGGAGAGCTTTCTACGCACTGGGAATGGATGGAACCACTTAATGTGTACAAACTATTCTCTGCTAAGCCCGAAAGTAGAAGCCTGGTGTTGGGAGCCCTGTCGGGGCCCAGCCATGACCCCGAGCTTGTTGGCAGTGGGGAGAAAGACCTATCACCAGGCTAGGACGGGGAAGGCAGAAGGGTCAGGGCCAGGCTAGGGGAAGTCCTGAACTGCTGGGACCAGAGGAGGTGTCTGACCCAGCCTGTTCTGTGGGAGATGTCCGGGAAGTCTTGAAAGACCATACAGGTTGCCTGGGCACTGACTCCTAGGATGAGCAGGAAGGGTGTTCCAGGCAGAGGAGTAAAAAAAGCATGGAGGGGAGAGAAGAAGCATTCATTCATTCAGTTGACAAATTTTTATCATGCCTGGCCCCATAGCGGTTACTGGGGACACAGAGGTGACCAAGACAGATGTGGTGTCCTGTCATACCATAGGAGAGATGGACGTGTCATGGGCCTGGAGGCAGGGAATAGAATTCTAAAATGAGAGGTACAGCGCTAAGAGCAGGACACAGGGGAACTGTACTGGCCCAGGTCAGGGGAGGGGAGGGAGAGAGGGAGGAATCAAGGAAGGCTTCTCGGAGGAGGTGACAATTGCAGTGAGACCTGAGGATGAATGGAGTTAGTTCAGCAAGGATGGAGAGGTGAGTCGGGGGGATCCTGAAACCACTGAGGAAGTGAGAGGCCAACGCAACTGTAGCAGGATGAGTAACGAAGCTGGAGAAGTGGGTCATGCAGGGCCTGAGTCACACCAGAGTGCTCAGCTTTGGGATTTTTCCGGGGGCTATAGATGGAAGCAGGGAAGACGTAAGTCAGAGCTAGAAGGATTCTCGGGTCGCTGTGCGGGAGCCCACGGAGGGGACTGTGCTGTTCTGGGGCTGAGGGTGTGGGGAAGGGAGGGGGTGGTTGGAAGAGGCATCCAGGGCTCTGGCCGGGGGCCAGGGGATGGTGGGCTGAGACAGGAAGGAGGTGAGCTGCTGAGGCCAGTTTGGGACATGGTGGGAGGCTGGGCAGGAGGCTTCCAGGAGGCCCCGAGGGGCCAGGTTTGTACATGTGAGACCCTGGGCTCAGAGAAGCAACGTTTTGTCCAGAGCAGAGCCTTAGCTAAAGGAGGAAAATGTCAGTTCCATCCTCCTCTCTCCTGGTTCAGCTTCCAAACGACATGGGGCAGGGAACCCAATAGTACTCTGTAAATGTTGGGAAGGAGGGAGGGAGGGAGGAAAAAGGAGAGGGAGGAAGGAAGGAACGGAGGAAGGAAGGAGGAGAGGAAGGAAGGACGGAGGGAGGGAGGGGGTGTCTGAAGAGCGAGAAGTTGGGGGGCGGCCGTTGGGGGGCGGCCGGCGGTGCTGAACTAACTCCATTCATCCATCTCCTTTCTGTGAAGGAGAAAATGAAGGAAGGAAGGAAGGAAGGAAGGAAGGAAGGAAGGAAGGGAGGGAGGGAGGGAGATGGATGGATGGATGGATGAAGGAAGGAAGGAAGAAGTCTTCACTCACCCGGGTTCATCACAGAACACAGGGAGCCTGGATAATCCCAGTTACCAGCTTCTCAGGAGAATGTCACCCTCTGCCCCAAGGCTAGGCATTTATGGAGCACCTACTGATTCCTCAACCCTGGGCTAGGCTGGAATGGACTCAGCACAGGGCCTGCAGAGTCCCCCTCCGGCACCTCCCTGGGAGGGAGGGAGTAGTCCCGGGGAATGGGGAGAGGGGCCAGTGCCTCCCTGAGTCTCGCCTTCTGCACAGGGGTTTTCTTCTCCAACGGGGAACGGTGGCAGCGGCTGCGGAGATTCACCCTGCTGGCCCTGAGGGACCTGGGCATGGAGAAGGGAGAAGGCAAGGAGCTGATGCAAGCAGAGGCTCAGAGTCTGGTGGAGACATTCCGGGGGACAGAAGGTCAGCAGGGTGGGGTGAGCCTGGGGTCCCCTGCGGCATGCCTGAGTGGGGGGAGTCGGGGCTGGGCTGAGGGCTCTGTTCACCCGCACCTCTGGCTCCTCCTCTACCTTCCCCATCTCTGTCCTCCTGTCTCCCCGGGGATCTCTGTGTCCCCAGTACTGTCACTTCACTCTTCCTGCTTCATTTCTTTCTTTCTTCTGTTTTTCTCTCCTGTGAAGGTCTATCTTTTGCCCAGTCTTTCCCAGTCTGTCTCACTTTCCATGTGTGTTTCTCTGTCTCTCCCTGTCTCTTTCGCATCTGTTTCTCCATCTGTCTTTCTTTCCCTGTCTGTCTCTCTGGATGCTGAGTCTGGCCCCCGCTCCAGCACGGCCCTCCCCCCTGCCCTCTCCCCCTCAGGATGGCCCTTTGACCCTCCCTGCTGCTGGCTCAGGCCACCTCCAACATCATCTGCTCCCTCACCTTCGGCCTCTGCTTCCCCTACGAGGATGAGGAGTTCCAGGCCGTGGCCCGGGCGGCTGGTGGCAGGCACCGTGCTAGGGGTCAGCTCCCCCTGGGGCTAGGTAAGTGGGCGGGACCCCTGTCCAGCCACCTTTTCCAGGTAACCCCCAGAGCACCCCTCCACACTGGTGCAGGGCCAGGCCCCATGGGAACAGCTGCCCTTCTCTCCGCAGACCTATGAGATGTTCTCCTGGCTCCTGAAGCCCTGCCGGACCCCCAAACAGAGCTCCTGGGCCACTTGAGCATCCTGGCCACCTTCGCCATCCAGCAGGTGCAGTGACACAAGGATATCCTGGACACCTCAGCCCCCCTGTGCGACATTGTGGATGCCTTCCTGCTGAAGATGGCAAAGGTAGGGGAAGGTCAGGGGTGGGGGGGGCCTCCTGAACGGGGCTGGTGGCCTGGCCAGCCCCTATTCAGGTATAGCTGGGAATCTGTCTGTTGTGTAGATGATCTCCAGAACTTTTCTCATCTGCTCAAACTGAAACTCTTGACTTGTTAAACAGCAGCTCCCCGGTCCCCCTCCCCAGCCCCTGGCAACCACCTTTCCGTCTCTATGAGTTTTCCAACTCTCGGAACCCCATATAAGTGGAATCCTACAGTATTTATCCTTTTGCAACTGGCTTATTTCACTTAGTGTGATGTCCTCAAGGTCCATCCGTGTCGTAGTGGGTGACGGCATTTCCTTCCTTTTTAATGCTAATCTTTATTCCACTACATGGATAGATCACATTTGGCTTATCCATTCATCCATCAGTGGACACTTGGGGTGCCTCCCCGTTTTGGCCGTTGTGAATAACGCTGCTGGGAACGTGGGTGTACAGATACCCCTTTGAGACCTTGCTTCCCGCTTGTTGGGGGACACGCCCAGAAATGGAATTGCTGGATCGTATGGTAATTCTATTTTAATTTGTTAAGGGACCTGATACCATTCTCCATAGCGGCTGCACCATATGACAGCCTCACCGATGGGGACAGGGCTTCCGTTTGTCCACATCCTAACCACATGTCATACTCTGTTTGTTTTTTAAAGTGGCCATGCTCTTTCATTTTCAAAAAACATTGCAGTCAAAGAGAACTAATATCAAGAGTCCACTTCCCCGCTTGCCCAAACATTTATACAAACCCCCTGATAAAGCTTGAACTTGCTCTGTCACACCCCAGGCTTGGCTGGGCTGCGCCTCTATTATTCCCCGCAGCCTGAGTTCTCTGAGCCCCTCTGCTTGGTTTCTCCCAGGAGGAGCAGGACCCAAGCACAGAACTGACTGACAAGAACTTGCTGATGACAGTCATTGATCTGCTGTTCGCTGGGACGGTCACGGTCAGCACCACGGTCCGCTAAACCCTCTTGCTTCTGCTGAAGTAACTTCAGGTCCAAGGTAGGAGGCTTTTGCACCAGCCAGCCCTGGGGACGGAAGTGAGGGCTCAAGAGGAGAATGTTCAGGAGAAAGGAGAGCCTGAGCCAGAGCCTGGAAGCGAGAATGAGCCCGGCATTGGGGGTGTCTGAAGAGCGAGAAGTTGGGGGGCGGCCGGTGGCAGCATGAGGCTCAGTGAAGTGAGAAATGGGGCAGGAGACCTCTCAGGGCCTTGTCGCCTTAGTGGTACCTTGTATGCCTGATCCTGAGCAATGGGGAGCCATGGAAGGATGCTGAGCAGGGGAGGGCAGGGTCAAATTAGCATTTTAGAAAAATCCTTTGGGCTGAAAGAGGTAAGGTGTGCAAGAGGATGCCGGGAGCCCCGGGAAGAAGACGGGATAGGGACCTGGGCAGGAGAGGACAGTCCTGGGCCAAGTGTGGGGAGGGAAGAGGGGCCGGGTGGGCAAGTAGAGCATGACCCAGGAGGCCCACGGGACGGGCAGATGAGGTCGGGGGGGGGGCCATGGGGCCACCCTGAGATGGGGACGGAAGGAATGAGGAGCTGTTTCAGGGGAAACACTGAGGCCAGTTTGGGACAAGTGTAAAGAGCCTGGGGCCACCTGCAGGGAGGCATCTAGGAGGCCACAAGACACCTAGTTCAGAACTGGAGATAAAAAACAAACTGGGGTACTTGCTCTCAGGGTCCTGAGTTCCAGCAGCATGTTGGGGATAGAGTTTTCTTAAAAGGGGGAGGACATCTAGCTAGCTCAGTTGATCAAGCATGTGACTCCTGATCTCAGGGTTGTGACTTTGAGCCCCACATTGGGTGTAGAGATTACTTAAAAAAAAAAAAGCTGGGGTCATCGGGGCCTAGGCAGGAAGTGAAGCTGCGGGAGGGTATCTGGCTGAGAGGCAGAGCAGGGCTTGAGCTCCAGGAAAGCCCAGGATTTTGGGGTCAGGCACCTGCATTAAATGCTGTCAAGCCAGTGGGGTGGGCTGACCTGGAAGATGGGGCTTAGGGTCTGGTGGCCTCCTAGGGGGAATGGCCTCCACTGTGACTTCAGCTCTCTGGGCCTCAGTTTCCTCATCTGGGAAATGGGGATGGATAATGGTACCCACCTCACAGGATTGCTGTGGGAATGCGCCCGGCAGGAGGGACATCAGGGACCCAGGCTCAGCGAAACCTGGGGGGACTCCTCCTCCCCTCCTGCCAGCGCCCCCCCCGCCAGGCACTGCCACTTTGAGAAGATGCAGGTTCCCAGGGTAGAGTCGCAGGGCCCCCACCCCACCTCTGACCTTCCGTTCCCCTCTTCCTGGGTGCAGAGCGTGTGCGGGAGGAGCTGACCCGGGAGCTGGGGGCCGGCCGCGCACCGGGCCCGGGGGACCGAGCCTACCTCCCCTACACCGACGCCGTTCTGCAGGAGGCGCAGCGGCTGCTGGCTCTGGTGCCCATGGGAGTGCCCCGCGCCCTCTCGAGGACCACCTGCTTCCGAGGGTGCACCCTGCCCCAGGTGGGCTTGCCCTCGGCCACGCCCAGCGGCTGTCTCCGCCTCCCGCCTGAGTCTGTGGCTGGGTGTCTGACTTGTTCTGATTATTGGTCTCTGTCTCTCCTCTCTGACATCTCCTCTTTCTCCGTGTCCCTCTCTCTGCACCTCTGTCCCGCTGTCTTTCTTTCTGTGTGCCTTTCTCCTGCCTTTGATTCTGTCTCTGGCCCTCAGTTTCCCCATCTGTCCAACGGATATCCTAATTCTACCTCCTTCCAAGGTGGCTGGGACAATCACATGCCAGAGTTGACAGGTGACACACAGCGAAGCAATTTGAGAACTGAGGGCAGAAGGATTCTCAAAATCAAACGAGTCTCTCCCCTTCCTTCCCTCCCTTCTTTCCGCCCCGCCCCCCGCTCCGGCCATCCATTAGAGAGCAACTCATCGCCAGCACCACCAGGGGGCGATGTCCTCCCGGAAACCCCAGGTGCCTTCCCGCAAGCGGCTCCCTCCTTGAGCTTCGTTGTAGAATCAGACCCATAGCAGTTATGATCTGGTCCTGGGGTTTCCTCGCTGGGATCTTGGGCAAATCACTTCACCCCCTGCATCTCCCTCTACCCCTCTTCTAAATCGGGAACAGTAGTAGTATTAACTTGGGATCTCAAGGAACCTGCGAGATAATGCTTGCAAAACACCGGCTCAGCTCTTGGTGCAGGGAGCTGGGGGTTCCCCCCGGGTTCCCAGCTCCTGGCAGCGGCAACCATTGCTAACTCAGTGACTGTCGCCACTCTTGATAATGATTACAGAACCACGGGCATCAATGACTTGAGCACTTGCTCTCCACGAGGTATTATTCTAAATGCTTCACGAACATAGTACCTTGTTTAATCTTTGGAGCAACCCTACACTATTATCATGCCCAATTTATAGATGAGGAAACTGGCCTTGAAGGCTGAGAAGACTTGCTGGGTTCGCCCAGCCTGCAATGGTAGAGGCAGGATTTACACCCAGGGCCTATGCTCTAGCCACAGCTGTCTGCCTTATTTTAATAGCCGTAGGATGACCCTGTCTTCTCCTGGAGCCCCCCCTGCCCTACCCAGCTCAGACCCTGCTAGCCACAGTCCCTGGCAAACTAGGTCCCTCTCCCTCGAATCTCCTCCACTGAACAGCCCTGGGATCACAGTCACTGACCTCGGCTGCCACTCAGGGACCCGGGCTGGGGAGCCTTCACGGACAGCCCTCACCTACCCACCCTTGGCTTTACCTCTGGAAGAGCCCAGTGGGAAAGAGCCAGACCCGGGCCATGTGGCTTAGGACAGCCACAGATGGATCACAACACAGTTTAAAAACAACATGTAAAAAGAACTAGCCCCCTCCCAGGTCCAGATGCTACGTTGGGCAAGTTGTGTAAGTTTGGGGGACCTCAGTTTTCCCACCTTTCAAATGGGAATCATGTTAGAAATGGCTTCGTAGACTTGTTAAAAAGATTTACTGAGTTTGAGGGCATGTTTGTGTGTGTGAGAGAGAGGGAGCAAGAAACATGTGCCTATTGCATAACAGAGAGTATATAGGAAATGCTTAATAAAGTGCCTGGCCCGTAATATGCCCTTGAAATACGCGGATGCCCACGGATGCCGTGGTGCTTTGTGAACTGATGTCCCTCTTGTGTTCTGCCCTCGGGCCTGGGTAGGGAAGAATATTTGTAATCTTATTATTGCTCCCCCTGAGGGCACTGAGGTCTTCCCCCTCCTCGGCTCTGTCCTGCGTGATCCTGAGGTCTTCGATCAGCCAGACGAATTCAATCCAGACTGATTCCTAGATGCGGACAGACGGTTCCAGAAGCAGGAGGCATTCTTGCCCTTCTCCTTAGGTACCTGCTGGGCCAGGCCCTGCTCACCTGCTGGTCCCTCCCCACGCCTGGGTGTGAGGAGGGCTGACCCAGTCCCATCTCCCTGTTCCCTCCAGGTAAGCGTGTCTGCCTCGGAGAGGGCCTGGCTCAGGCAGAACTCTTCCTCCTTCTCACCACCATCCTGCAGACCTTCTCCCTGGAGAGCCCCTGCCCGCCGGGGGCCCTGAGCATCCAGCCAGCTGTCAGCGGCCTTTTCAGCATCCCCCCCAGCCTTCCAGCTGCAAGTCTGGCCCCACTAACCTCCCCACCTGTGTGCACCAAACGAAGGAGGGAGGGAGCCGTGGGAGGGGGTGACCTCCTCCTGGAAGTGGGCGTGCACATGGTTATGTCCCCAGAGCCGGCAGCCACACTCGCACACCTGTAGCTGTTCTAGAGTCGGTCACGCAGACGCTCGGCCGACATGTCCCCAGGGCCCCGCTCACTCAGCCCAGGCAGCTGTTGAGACACGCAGCCACGAGGGCCACGAGGCAACTCTGCCACACAGGCTCTCTGGAGACACAGATTTAGCTCGTCTGGAATCACGATCACAGGCCCAGATAACACACCATCCCGTACACAACACAGCCCCCCTGGGTTCACAACCCACGTGTGGGAGTTCAGCCCCTTCCTTCACAAGCCACGGAAACGGCCACTGTGTTCAGGGCCCACGAGCCCTCTTCCTCCAGCCACCTGCCAGCTCTGGGAGCCCGGTGCAGAGGTGAACATGCCCCTTTCTGGGTCATGTCCCCACACAGAGAGAGACCGTCCCTGTCTTCAGCCCCAACGTGCCCTCTCTCGTGCAGCCACGCCACGGGCCAGGCACGTGACCATCGCCGTCCGCATGCCCCCAACCACCGAAACACGCAGCCAGCCCACACATGACACCGTCCCGCTCTCAAATATCCTCCCAGGGAGACACCCCATTCCTGGGGAAGGGGGGAGGGCACAGCCCCAGGCTCCTCCAGACTTTAAGCCCTCAAGGACAACCCTTTCCAAGCACCTTGATCCTCAAATTCTCCCAAAGATAAATATACATCCAGCGGGCAATTGTGCACACAGCCCTGGGAACCAAGTAAACTTGGACACACGGGACCCTCTGATCAGAAAAACACCTCCCCCTCCTGCTTACGTAACCATGTTACAAGTCTTCCCGGCCTGCCCCCCCTCCACACACACTCACTGACCCACCTCCCGTCCTCAAGTCCCAGTTAGACCTGGTGGAAGGGGCTAGATGACCAAGGAGGGACCCCATTCCAGCTCCCTGTGTCAGGCAAGAGGCCAGCTCTGACGTCCTTGTGACTCGAAGGTCCCCATTTTGCAATAAAAGCTCATTTCTGGCCCCCGGTCTGGCCCATGGCAGGGCCTGGTGTGCCTGTGACAGTGTCTGTCACTGTGAGTAAGGGGTGGGGATGGGGGGTCCGCCCCTCCCTCGAGGCTGGGCGGGAGCTAAAAATCAGGGCCCCCGCCCACCCTGGCTGTTGACATCAGTACCAGATGTGGAGGTGGGGGGAGGGGAGGCCTGTCCTGGGCCTCACTTCCGGTGAGGCTGATGTGGGGAGGTGGGTGTAGGCAGGGAGAAGGTAGCCGGCAGAGCTGCCGGCCTGGGGTGGGCTGGGGAAGGGGAGGAGGGTGCCCAGCCAGAGAAAGCCTGCAGGTGACGCTCCTGATCCAGGCCCTAGGAACTCTCTCAATCTGAAACTGCCGGAGCGCGATTCCTAACCCAGCTCTGTGTCTTCCACAGGCTCTTTTCCTCCTGCCTTCGCTCCACAAGGAAAGCAGACACATCTTTTTATTTGTCAATTACCTAGTAAGAAAGTTTTCAAGCATGCAAAAGTGGAGAGCCTAGTACAGTGAACCCCTGTGCCCATCACCTGGCCTCATTCGATAGCCTGTCAACTTTCTGCCAGTTTCATTTCTGCTATCACTCTCATAATTTTTTTTATTTTATTTTTTTAAGATTTTTTTTCTTTTAGCTTTTAAGTAATCTCTCCACCTAACGTGGGGCTCAAACTCAAAACCCCGAGATCAAGGGTCGCACGCTCCACCGGCTGAGCCGGCCAGGCGCCCCTGTTTTTGTTTTAAAGCAAATCCCAGGGGCACCTGGGTGGCTCAGTCAGTTAAGCGTCACCTCTTGGTTTTGGATCAGGTCATGATCTCAGGGTCATGAGATTGAGCCCCCGCATCGGGCTCCAAGGTCAGCAGGGAGTCTGCTTGTCCCTCTCCCCCTGCTCCTCCCCCCACTCAGGTTCTCTCACTCTCTCTCTAGAAATAAATAAATCTTTAAAAAAAAAAAAAAAGCAGGGGCGCCTGGGTGGCTCAGTTGGTTAAGCAACTGCCTTCGGCTCAGGTCATGATCTCAGGGTCCTGGGATGGAGCCCCGCATCGGGCTCCCTGCTCAGCGGGAAGCCTGCTTCTCCCTCTCCCGCTCCCCCTGCTTGTGTTCCCTCTCTCGCTGTCTCTCTCTCTGTCAAATAAATAAATAAAACCTTAAAAAAAAAGCAAATTCCAGAAAATCATTGAATATGCATTTCTAATAGTAAAGGACATTCCCCCCCCACCCCCAACATCTTATGACAGTTTTCCAACATGCGGCAAACCCGAGGGAATGACACAGTGGGCAGTCCGCCCCGCTGCTGAGCACACTGCCGTCCACCTGTCCCTGCAGCTTGCTTTTTAGGTTTTTCAAAGTGAACTGCAGACGTAGGTTCGTCTTCCCCTGGATGCTTCAGCAAAGCATATATGATTACCTTAGAAGTTTCCATGTTTCAAAAGCTTTTCAGGAGGGGCGCCTAGCCAGCTCAGTCAGTGGAGAGTGAGACTTGATCTCCGGGTGGTGTTTGAGCCCCACGCTGGGCGTAGAGATGATTATAAATAAATAAATAAATAAATAATAAAAAAACAAACAAATAAAATTCACACTGAGGGAAGTCTGGAATCAGAAATAACATCAGACTCCCTTAGGGAGGGATGGACTGTGTACTGCATCAGTATGAAAGCTGCCATGAGTTAGGATCGTTCCAGGAGCAAGTAAAAGAAAAAATCTAAACTCAGAAGGGCTTAATAGGAATTATTGGACCCTTATAGGAATTAATAGGAAAGAGAAAATGTAGAATTAGTGCGGCCTTCAGTTCTGTGTGTGTGTGCTAAAATACATATAACATTGATCATTTTAACCATTCCTAAGTGTCTAAGTCTGTGGCATTAAACACATCCACAATGCTGTGTAACCATCACCACTCTCCTCAAAAATGTTTATCATCAGGGATGCCTGGGTGGCTCAGTCGGTTAAGCATCTACCTTCGGCTCAGGTCATGATCCTGGGGTCCTGGGATCAAGTCCCACATCGGGCTCCTTGCTACTCGGGGAGCCTGCTTCTCCCTCTCCCTCTGCTGTTCCCCCTGCTTGTGCTCTCTCTCTCTCTGACAAATAAATAAATAAAATCTTAAAAAAAAATGTTTATCATCCCCCAAAAAGACTCTTTACTTACTAAGCAGTAATTCCCCCTTTCAAATTTTTTTTTAAGATTTATTTATTTGAGAGAGAGCACGAGAGCATGGGGTGGGTGGGGCAGAGGGAGGGGGAGAGAGAATCTCTAGCAGAACCCCCCACCACCCCCCTGCTGAGCGTGGGGCTCTAGCTCAGAATCTTGAGACGGTGATCTGAGCCCAAATCAAGAATAGGACATTTAACCAGCTGAGCCACCTAGGCGCCCCTCCCCCTTTCAATTTTTTTTTTTTTAATTTGTTTGACAGAGAGAGAGACAGAACAAGCAGGGGGAACAGCAGAGGGAGAGGGAGAAGCAGACTCCCCGCTGAGCAGAGAGTCCAACATGGGGCTCGATCCCAGGACCCTGAGATCACGACCTGAGCCAAAGGCAGACACTTAACCAACTGAGCCACCCAGGGGCCCCTCCCCCTTTCAACTTTTTAAAAGGCACAATAAACAAGCATTTCACTCCTCTCACAGTTACCGAACCTGCAGTCTCCATATTCACGTTTCCCTCACGGTCTCATAAATGTACTTGGTAGTTGGGTTTGTTCAAACAAGGATCCCAAAACTCACCACACAGTGCCTTCCTGTGAGCCTCTCATGTCTTTGAAATCTGTTAGCCATTCCTCAACTTGTATACGCCACTTGTTTCTTAAGAAACTAGGTCACTTGCCCTGCACAAATTTTCACATCCTGGATTTGGCTGACACCATCTTTGTGGTGCCACTCAAGATGTCTTTCCATTCCACGAATACCCCGTAAAGTGGGAATTAGGGACGCCTGGATGACTCAGTGGGCTAAGTGTCTGCCTTCCACTCAGGTCATGATTCCGGGGTCCTGGGATAGAGCCCTGCATCTGACTCCTTGCTCAGCAGGGAGCCTGCCACTCCCCCTGCTTGTGCTCATTCTCTACTCTCTGACAAATAAGTAAATAAAATCTTTGGGAAAAAAATAAAGTGGGAATTAGATCAGATTGGGGCTCATTCTGGCAAGAGCTCCTCACTGAAGGTGCTGGGTCCCTTCCTGGTGCATCATGTTGCCGTAATCTATGGCTCCATATATAGGCTAGGTCCTAATCTCTCTCTGTTAGAAAGTTTCCCACCAACCTTTCACTTACTGGTCTTAGAGGGATCCTCTAAAACCAGATCAAACCAGGTCTCTCTCCTGCTCAAAGCCCCCGTCAGTGGAGAACTCTCCCACACTCTTGGTGGGAAGTTAAATTGGTATAGCCATAATGGAAAACAGTGTGGAAGTTTCTCCAAAAATTAAAACTAGAACTACCATATGGCCCCACAATCCTCCTTCTGGGTATATATCCAAAGGAAACAAAATCAGTATCTCAAAGAGAGATCTGCACTCCCGTGTTCATGGCAGCATTATTCAGAGTAGCCAAAACAGAAACAACTCTGGTGTCCATCAGCAGATGAATGGATAAGGGAAATGTGTTAAATATGTCTATGATGGAATATTATTCAGCCATGAAAAAGAAGAAAATCCTGCCATTTGCAACGACATGGATGGACCTTGGCAGCATCATGCTAAGTAAGTCAGACAAGACAAATACTGTATGATCTCACTTATGTGTGGAATCTAAAAAAAGCCAAACTCCTAGAAACAGAATATAATATACAGGAGGGAGCCTATGGTTAACAATAACGTAGGGGCGCCTGGCTGGCTCAGTCAGAAGGGCATGTGGCTCTTGATCTTGGGGTCCTGAGTTTGAGCCCCACGTCGGGGGGGGGGGCGTAGAATTTACTTTAAAAAAAGAAAGAAGGGCGCCTGGGTGGCTCAGTCGTTAAGCCTCTGCCTTCGGCTCAGGTCATGATCCCGGGGTCCTGGGATCGAGCGCCGCATCGGGCTCCCTGCTCGGCGGGAAGCCCGCTTCTCCCTCTGCCTCTCCCCCTGCTGGTGTGCCCTCTCTCGCTGTGTCTCTCTCTGTCAAATAAATAAAATCTTTAAAAAATAATAAAAAAAAAATAATAAAAAAGAAAGAAAATACCGTATTGCGTATTTGAAAGTTGCTAAGAGAGTAGGTCTTAGAAGTTCTCATCACGGGGTGCCTGACTGGCTCAGTTAGAAGAGCGTGCAACTCTTGGTCTCGGGTTATAAGATTGAGCCCCGCGTTGGGTGTAGAGATTACTTAACAATATAAGTCTTTTTTAAAAAAGACGTTCTCATCGCAAGATAAAAAATTTTTGTATCTGTGTGGTGGCAGATGGTAACTGGACTTACTGTGGTAATCGTTTGGAAATAGACACAAATATCGTTATCACTATGTTGTGCACCCGAAACTAATGTTCTGTGCCTTCCTTGCTGGGCCAAGGCCCTCCCTAACCTTATCCCGTCCAGACACCGGTTTCCTTGAAGTTCTTCACATGCCTGCCTCCAGGCCTTCCTACTAGCTGTTCCTTCTGCCTAGAATGCCCTTTCCTCCGTGATTCACTTGCTAATTTACTTCAGATCTTTTTCTTTTTTTTCTTGACAGAGAGAAAGAGAGCACAAGTAGGCAGAGGGACAGGCAGACGGAGAGGGAGAAGCAGGCTCCCCGCTGAGCAGAGAGCCCGACAGAGGACAGACGGATGTGGGGCTCGATCCCAGGACCCTGGGATCATGACCTGAGCCAAAGGCAGATGCTTAACCGATCGAGCCACCCAGGCGCCCCATGAGGGCAGACGTTCATCTTGCCTACTGTGGAATCCCCAGCCCCCCTGACAGGGAACATTTCTGTCCACCTGTCTGTCTCGTTTTTTCTAAATGCATTTGGAAGTCAATTGCAAGCACATAATAGGTGCTCAGCAAATTGTTCTTGAGTGAGCAAACACAGATTCCAGTTGGCAATGCACACAGCCAGGTAGGTGCGCAGAGCCCCAGGCGTGTAGGGGACCCCAGCATATTTAAACAAGTGGGCAGAACTTTGCACAAAATTTGCACCAAGAAAAAAAAAAGCCACAATAATTAATTGGCCCCTTTATCGCGGGCCTTTTATAGGCTGGTGGGGATGCAGTGGTGATATACCCCAAGATATACCCTGTCCCTGCTCTCTCAGAGACCACAAAGCAACAAGGGGAGATGGACAGGAGACACATAATAGTGCCAGTAAATATATCATGACGATCTGTGCGGCATTGCCAAAGAAAAAGACAGTGTTGAGGGTGGACAACGGGAGACCTAGGTTAGACTGGGAAGGGCCTGCAGAGTCGTAATGGAGGGGGGACGGAGGACATGGGGCTGACAGATGTGCAGGAGGTGGGGACAAGGCTGCAGGAAGATGCCCCAATGCCTGTGAGCCAGGAGAGAAGCCTGGGGACAGGAAAGGGAGGCTCAAGTGGACTTGGGAGGCGAGAGAACCTGAGGTAAGCTGTCTGAGATTTTATCTTGGAAGGTTTGGGGCAAAAGAGGGAAAAGGTCCGATTGGGGATTGAGAAACATTTGTCTTGTCTGGCTGGTGACTGGGAGACCAGGGAGGAGGCCAGGCTGGACCAGGGTGAGGTCATGGGTGGCAGAGAGGTCTGTGAAGCTGGGTCCTCCACAGGGACTTAGTAACTTACTGCTGGGCAGGGGATGTCCAAGAGGACGCTGAGGGCTGCTGAGGCTGGCACTGAAATGGGACAGGCATGAGACGGCTCAGGGAAGCTCCTGGTGAAGAGCCCTGAGTGCCAGGGCCAGGCTAAGGAGCTGGGAGCCCAGCCCCAGCACAGTGGGGAGTCACGGTTAAGAGAGAGAGGGATAGCGTCAGATGTGAGTTTCAGAAACACGCCTCTGAAAATGAAGCGAGGGAAATCGGAGGGGGAGACGAACCACGAGAGACGATGGACTCTGAGAAACAAACTGAGGGTTCTAGAGGGGAGGGGGGTGGGGGGATGGGTTAGCCTGGTGACGGGTAGCAAAGGGGGCAGGTACTGCATGGAGCACTGGGTGTTATGCGCAAACAATGAATCATGGAACACTACATCCAAAACTAATGATGTAATGTATGGTGATTAACATAACATAATAAAATAAAATTTAAAAAAAAGATTAAAAAGAACTGTGAAAAAAAAAAAAAAAGAAACACGCCTCTGGCAGAGTGGAGGCATGGTGGCCAGGGAGGAGGCCAGGGCAGTAGCCCTGTGGGGAAGGATGGGGCTGGACGACAGGGGTGGGGCGGAGCGTACCAGGACCCAAACAGAATGGCCCAGCACGCAGAGACGAATGTCCATGCAGCCCTCACCCCTACACAGACACTCAGGCTTGCAGAGACCCACCCCCCTGTGCAAAACACAGAGGGGCACGAAAAACGGACAAGTCAACACATGGGCACCAGATCTATCCGCAAGGACCAGGATGCACAATCCCACCAGAGGGAGACGGCCATGCGAGACACAACAGATGAGGAACAAACAGACCAGGCGCAAAAACTCAAGGGCACCTTGTCAGCTATGTTACCGCGTGCGAAGAACTGCCCGTTCCTTGACCTAAGACATCCTCCCTCTGGCCTACTAAGTGGGTTCTATTCATATTCCCATCTTAGAGATGGACAAACCGAGGCCCAGGGAGGCCAGTCACTTGCAAGGTCACACAATTAGAAGTAGAGCTGGGCTTCCAACCCAGGTCTTTGGGCACCCCTGTGAGCCACCCAGACACTGGTGTCCTGTCTCTGTGCCCACGTGGGTCTTTTTTGTTATGAGGACCCACGTCTGCCCGAGTCTATCCCCGGGGATGCCCACCCAGCTAGGTCCTCCCGTTTCTGGTTTCCGAGTTTCTGCCGGAACGGAGTTCCTGATCCGGCTTGTCGAGTGGGTCCGTGGGCCAGAAGCGTGCCCCTGCATGCCTTCTGCAGTCCCAGCCTCTGTGTGTGTGTGTGGATGACATCTGAGTGTGTGTCCTCGCCAGAGGAGCTGGGAGTGTGTGTGTGTGTGTGTGGGGGGGGGTGCCTGGCTGGGGCTGGGCTGGGGGGTGGAGGCAGGGGAGGGGGCAGTCGAAAGGACTGAGAGAGGAGTGGAGTTCTGGAGGAATGTTTACCAGACTCTGAAAGAGCCCAGAGGGACAGCGCCCAGAGCCGGGATAGAGAGCCGCACAGCCTCCCTGCCTCGCTGGCCCAGGACTCGGGGTGCAGCCCTCGGGGGGGGGGGCCCCTTCCCCCTCCTCAGCCTCCCTCGGGGCCCCTTTAAGACAGGGCTGGTCCTCTCCTCGCGGAGTTAACCCCTCCAAGCCCAGGTGGCCCCCTGGGCTCCGGCCCCGGTGGGCGGAGGCAGAGGGGGAGCCAGGGGCGGGGAAAGTGTTGCCCAAAGTCTGGGAGGGAGAGTAGGAGGCTGGGGAGCAAGGAAGGCGGACGCTGAGCAGAGCCGGCGAGGGCCCCCCCCCCCCGCCGTAGCAGGCGGGCAGTGCCAAATCCGGGGAGCCCGGAGCTGGGGGGGAGGGCCGGGGACAGCCCGGCCCTGCCCCCTCCCCCGCAGGGTGCCCAGCAACTTCTGGGGAAAGTTTGGCATCGTTTGCGTGGTGCCCCGAGGATGGGCAGGGTCCTGCTGGCCTGGTGCTTGGCGCTGTGCTGCTGGGGGTGCGTGGCCCCCAAGGGTGAGTGATGGGGGCCTGTCGGGGAGGACCACCCGGGGCTGGGCTGGGACAGGAGGGAGCGGAGTGGGGGTGGATGGCAGGTGTTGGGGGGAGTCTGGGCTGGCTCGAGGAGCGTCTTTGGGACAGCAGAGAGGGAGACAGGGAGGCACCAGTCAAACGGAGAGAGGCCGGGGAGAGAAAGGGGCTCAGAGAGGAACCTGACAAGAAACAGAAACTGGGAGGGTCAGAGACGGAAAGAGGTGGACACAGAGGGGGACAGACAGACAGAAAAGCTGGGGGCCAGAGTGGGGCTGGACTTGACTGGGGGGGGGGCCTTAGGGAGAGGGGCTGAGCTGGGGGCTGCCCCGGAAGGAACCTTCCAGAAAGGAGTACGAAGTCAGGCAGTGTGATGAGGAGGGCTCTGGAGCTCTAGGGGAAAACCCTCGTCACTGTCACCCCCCCCACTTGTCCTTACCCCATCACTGTCTGCTCCGTCTCTGGGGCGGGGGGTCTCTGGTGCTGGTTCTAGCTCCACCATCTCTGTGGGGCTTCATTTCTCTGTCCCGGTCTCTGACTTTCTCTCTCCCTACTTTCTAGGTGTCTCTATAATATCTCTCTATCTCTGTCTCTGTCTCTCTGTTTGCCTTTGGTGTCTCTCCCCCAACATTTTTCCCCTCTCAGGGGTATCTCTCTCCTCATCTCTCATCCTCTGTGTCTCTCCGGTCTCTGTCCCTTGCTGTCTCTGACTCCTCATGTCTGACTCTCTCTGTCTTCTCTCTGTATCTCCTTCCCTGTTTCTCTCTCTCTCTCTCTCCTCTCCCTCCCCACCTCTTTTTCTTTGGCACCATCCACCAGCCCGATCTGTCAAGTCTCTAGAGACCCTAAGGGTGGGGGGGGCAGGGGCTGGCCCTGCCGGGCAGTTCGGGGCGTGGGAGGCTGCCAGATCCCCAGCCTACTACCCAACTGACCAAGGGTCGGGGCCCCTAGGAAGGATGGAGGCCGGACCCCAGTCCCCTGGGAAGGCTCCCATCCTCCCCCAAAGCCTCCACCCTCCACCCCCCCACCCCCACCCCACCCCACCCCCCACCCCCACCCCCCCACTGAGGTCACTTTACAACTATGTGGGCCTAAGGGCCTGGCAGGCTGGGAGGAAAGCAGGGGTTCCTAAGCTAACTCTTCCCCATCTCCCCCAGGCGCACAGGCTGAGGCAGACCCCTTTGTGGGGAGTCCAAGGAACATCACCGGTGCCCGGGGACTCATGGGGGCCCTTCGGTGCGAGCTCCAGGTTCAGGGGGAGCCCCCCGAGGTGACCTGGCTTCGGGATGGACAGACACTAGAACTGGCGGACAGTACCCAGACCCAGGTGCCCCTCGGTGAAGACGGGCAGGATGACTGGAAAGTGGTCAGCCAACTCAGGTGCCCAGCCTCCCCCTGACCAGCCGCATCCCTCCTGATCCCTGTCCCGCCCCCCTACCCCTACCCCCGACCTCCATCTCATGGTGGGTGAAAAATTATGGGCAGGAGCCCCACCTGGGCTGGAACCCCAGTGAGTCCACTCATTAGCTGTGTGGCTTGGAGCATGTGATGTAACCCTGGGTTTCACTTTCCTCTTCTGTAAAACGAGTTAATAATAGTACCCACTTCTTAGCTCTGAGGAGTTTCTAGGCCAGACCCCCCCACCCTTTCAATTCTGATGACCCCCGCCCAGTGTCCAGCGCAGACCTTGAACCTTTCTGTCTCTCCTCTTGCCCTGTTAGAATCTCCTCCCTGCAGCTCTCGGACATGGGGAGGTACCAGTGTGCCGTGGTCCTGGGAGGAAAGACCTTCATGTCTCAGCCTGGCTACGTTGGGCTGGAGGGTGAGCCCTGGGCACAGGGGTCGTGGGCAGGCAGGAAACCTGAGTGGTCAGAGGGTGCTGGAGAATTCAGGGGACATGCAGCCTGGGAGTGTCAGAGACCCTTAGCGGGTCGGGAAGCTGGGGAGTCTCGGAATTACTGGCGGCAGGCCTGGGTGAGATTATATGTCCTGGGGGAGAAAACATCTTGGGAGTTAATGACATGTCCTAGGGTCGACATGGTTGGGGTAGGACATTCTGGGGATCGGATTAGGGATCAGAGGTACAACTTAACCCTCTCCCCAACCCCTGGGGGCCTCGCTTTCCTCACTGGGATTCAGAAGTCCCATGGGTCCGATGCTGGTGGGGGCGTCAGGTACTGGGATCGTGTTTTCTTGGGGTCAAGGCGTGAGGGGTCGGACCTCTGAAGCAAGTTCTGGTGTCCTGAGGGATCAGATCTAGGGGTCAAAGAATCTGCAGCCTGCAACATCCTAACAGCAAGGCAGACACCTGGGGGGGCTCAGAGGGACCTTCAGCAACTACCATGCCCCCAGGCCTGCCTTACTTCCTGGAGGAGCCTGACGACAGGACTGTGGCCGCCAACGCCCCCTTCAACCTGAGCTGCCGGGCCCAGGGACCCCCAGAGCCTGTGGACCTACTCTGGCTCCAGGATGCTGTCCCCCTGACTCTAGCCACGAGCCACGGCCCCCAGCGAACGCTTCGAGTTCCAGGTAAGTCCGGGGATGTGCTCAGCCTAGAGGGCCAGGCAGGATGGGAATGGGGAGCAAGGGAGGCTTTTATGCCCCTGTGTGAACGTCTGCCCGGCCCTCTGTCCTCTGACTGTTTCTCTGTCTCTTTCTGCTTCTCTGCGTGTGCCTCTGTCTCTCTTCATTCCCCCCAGCCTATCCGAATAGAATTCTTTGTCCCAGGTTTCCCCTGAGCTGTCCCATGGCCCAAATGTGTGTGTGGGCCTGATGCCCCTTTGTCAGCCCTTGACCCCAAGCCGGGCACCGGAAGCAACCAGGCCCTCCTCTCCTCCACCTCCTTCAACCTGCCCCCTCTGTATTGGAAGAGCTTCCCTGGGGGGACAGAACCGAAAGCAGAGAAAGAGGAGAAAGTGGAAGACAGAGAAGGACAGTTACAGGGAGAGAGAGAGAACAAGAGATGCAGGAAGGGACAGACCACGGAGGTAACCTAAGGTGGAGAGAGACAGGACAGGGAGGTCGGAGTGACAGCAGAAAGCCTCCTAGCTTCAGGGTGACCATCCCCTTCTGCACCACAGAGAGATGGGGCAGGGCCTAGCTTGGGATCACAGAACGGTCAGAGGCAGGGCTAGGGCCCCTGGACACAGAGGTTTCTCCCTCAATGAGGAAGGAGGGATGGAGGAACACAGCCAGGCGAGGATCAGTCAGAGGAAGGCAGCTGGACCCTGGAGGGCATCAGCTTCCGCACCCCCCGATCTGCAACCTCCATCTGCTGGGATTGGGGGGAGGATCTCCTCCTGCCTGAGGGTCTCCCAGGCCAGAGGGAGGTGTCCACATTCTCAACATTCCGGGGGCCCTGAGTGTGCAAGGAAGAGGTTGGTGAGCATGCCAGCCCCTAGAGGGGTGACTCAGGCCCGTGGCTCTGGGGTCTGAGTCAGCCTGGTGGGACCCTGGAGATGGGAAGGGAGAGGGGGATGGGCCACCCAGCCCAGCCCAGGAAGGAGAAATTGGGGGCGGGGGCAACAGGCATGAGAGGGCCTGTGTGTGTATCAGTGTGTGGTAGAGCTGTAAGGGGAGGGTGTCTGTCTGTGTGTTTCAGTGTGTATGTGAGGTCTGGTTGTGTATGTATCCATGTCCCTCTGGATCTGGGTCTCAGTGTGTCTGTCAGCATCAACCTCCTTCTTGGGTTGTGCGTGCTTCAGGGAAGGCCAGCTTATATGGTGTTTAGTGTGTGTGTGTGTGTGTGTGTGTGTGTGTGTGTGTGTGTGTGTGTCTAAGAATACTGGTGTCAGCCTGGTGTCTGTCCTTCTTTGTGTTTGTGTGTTCCCAGCTGTGACTCACTGCGTGAAGGTGGAGTGTGTATGTGTGTGTGGGAGGGGGGGGAAGATGGCAGAGTGCGGGGAGGCAGTGTTTTGTGGCTATTTTCCATATAGCTCCCTGTGGAGAAGTGACAGTGTCACCTCACAGGTGTGCATCTATGGATGTGAGTGTGTCTTGGTGTGGGCACCTGTTTGCTGGTGGAGGCAGGATGTATCAGTGGACGACTTGGTGTTCCTCGGTGTGTTTGCACTGACTGTGGCTGTCCGTGTGTATTTGTGTCCATGCGTGTCTCTGTGGTTTCCATGTATAGGTCCCAAGGTGAGGGTGTTGGTATGTGACTCTCACATGGACCCCATATCTGCGTGTGTGTTTGTGTGTGTGTGAGAGAGAGAGAGAGAGAGAGATTCACAGCAGGCAGTAACGACTCGCTCCTGCTTCTGTCCTATCTTCCCTTGTATCAACCCCAGCCCTGATTGTCTCTCAGTAGATAGACTTACCAACCAGTGTGTGTGTGTGTGTGTGTGTGTCTGTGCCACCTCTATGCGCATGGCAGTTCTGTGTCTCCATCAGTGTTTATACAAGCATGTGTTTTGTATAGTCTGCATCTCCGTAAGTGTGTCTGAAGCAACCTGAGTGTCCAGCTGTGTTTGAAGGACTGGCTGTCTGTTTGCAAGCAAGTCAGCATTAACCTTATTCACGTCCTGGTACGTATCTTTTGGGCCACTTCAACCTCAAGGTCTGTGTGTCGCTCGGTGTGTGTATTTCAGCACACGGGGCTGGGTGTTTGTCAGTTTCAGCGGGGCAGGATGTTGCGTTGCTAGGTGTTCGCAGTCAACGAACCCATGGTTGGTTGTGTGTTTATGTTTGTGGACATATATGTGTTTCTCTGTGTATGTATGTGTATCAGTGTCGCCCCGGTGTGTAGATGCCCACAAGTCACTGGGTGGATATTGGTGTCACTGCGTGTTTGCGACCACATCGGCCCCTAATGTAGCATAGCCAGTGGCCGGTTTTCTGTTTTTGGGCCAGTAACGGCCCCTGTATGTTAAGTGTGATTCATTGTGTGTGCGTGAGGGTGGGGGGTTGGTGCTGTGTCTAGGAATTCTGTCCGTTTGTGTGTGTCTGTCCCTCGATCTGACTCAGGGCGTGCCCCCTCTCCTTCCATCCCTCTGATTCCCTCGGAAAAAGCGCGGGGGTGGGGGGAGGAGGAGCGGGAGCGGAGAGACAGAGGGACAGTGCATCTGGAAAGCACATCTGGAGTGGGCCGGCTCCAGTCGCGGAGGGAGAGCCCGCTGGAGGGGCGGGGGGTGTCCCAGGCCCCTCCATCCCTGCTCTCCTCGTCCTCAAGGTGCGCGCTGAGGCCAAGGACGGGGGATCCTGGGCCGCGCGCGTCCCCCCGGCCGCCGCCGGAAGTGCCGGAGCGGGAGGGGGGCCGCCCGGTGACTCACGCGGGGGCAGGAATGCTGCGGTCGGAACAGGACCCGGCTCCAGAACTCCCTCCCGCCCCGGGGCTCCTCGGGCGGGCAGCGCCAGCCCCCGCGCGGTGACCCTGGCGGGCCCCCACGTGCCAGGTGGCTGGAAGGGACCCAGGTTCCCCGCCCCCTCCGGCAGCCGGCCCGGGGCCGTCCTGCCCCTCCCCCGCCGGCGGGGGCTGTGGCCGGGCACCTGACCTTGGCTGCGAGCTGCCGCCTGGGCAGCGGCGCTGGGGAGCTTCCCTGCCCACCCCCTTCCGGCCTCGGCCGACTTTCCCTCATTCCACTCCCTCTGCCGACTGAGAAAAGGAAACTTTGTGTCTGCGGGTAGATGGTGGTGGTGGTGGGAACACACACGCCGACGGAGCAAGAGACACACACACAAGCCTGCAACATCCCTAGACACACACAGAACTGCGGTCACACGTGCAAACTCAAGACTTGGTCCTCTTACATCCTATCACCCGCACACTGTGTGTGTGTCTATATTTCCCTGTGTGTGCATCTCCGGGTGCCATATAGCTGCGTGTGTGTGCGTGTGTGTGTGTGTGTGTGTCTGCCTGTGTACCCACCACCACAACACTGGGGAGGGGAGGCAATCTACCCCCAGACACCCAGAAACACTCAAGACACATATTGAGGCGCTTGGGTGGCTCCAGTGAAGGTCTGCCTTCGGCTAAGTTCACGATCTCAGGGCCCTGGGATCTATCCCTACTTGGGGTTCCCTGTCCTCTCTCTCTCTCTCTCTCAAATAAATAAAATCTAAAAAAAAAAAAAAAGACACATATTAAGTCACTTACCCATGGAATTACACAGGCTCATATTTCTACATACATACCCAGAAACACTCATAGATATGCAAAGGCATACACATAAAGTCATTCACTCGTTTAACAAGCATTTATGGAGCACCTACTGTGTGCAAGGCCATCGTGGGCCCTGGGGCACACAGCAGGGGACGGAACAGACAGAAACCCCAGCCCTCCTGGAGCTGACATAGGGCGGAGTTGACAACCAATGAGCAAGACATACAGGTAATAGGTAAAGTATGTCGTGACAAGAAGAGCCAAAGAGGAGAAGTAAAGCTGGGGAGAGGTTAGATTATGGACGTGAGGTCCTGGCTCTGAACAGGGCGGCCAGGGACAGAGTGACGGAGAAGGTGGGGTCTGAGTCCTAAATGTGAAGGAGGACAGGAGGGAGCCATGTGCACATCTGTGACAAGACAGAGAGAACAGAAATGCAAAGTTCCCGAGATGGGAACGTGTCTGATGCCTGAGTTCCAGAAACACCCGGGGGCCAATGGCGGGTGGAGAATGGGGACAGGGGTTGGTAGGAGCTGAGCTTAGAGCTTGTAAAGGAGCAGACACCTCTAGCCCGACACACACCCAGGAAGGCCTGTTATCTTAAGTGTTTGTCTACTAGGGATATATGCTCCTACGTGTGTCTGTGTGGGTCAGTGTGACCGTGTCTGTGTGCAAGTATGTGATTGTGTGTGTGTGTGAATGTGTGTGTTGGTGTGTGTCTAAGTATGAGTATGTGTGCTTTTGTATGTGTGTGTATAACTGTGTGTTGGTGTGTGTGTGTAACTGTATCCCTGTGTACACGTATGAGTGTGTGTGTTTCTGAGTATTGTCTGTGAGCATATGTGTGTGTCTCTGCCTAAGTGTGTGTGTGTGTCTGTGTGTGAGTGTGTATATATGTATGAGTGTCTCTATCTGTCTGTGTGCCCTTGTGTGTCTGCATGTATGTGTGTCTGTGTGGTGGGGCATTAGGATTGAGGCCACCAACCTGTCCTTGTGTCTGGGGTTGGAGGCCTGTGTTCCCAACTCATCCCCTCCCCTTCAAGCAGGTGCCCGTGTGGGCCACACTGAGTGTCAGGCAGGGCATGGTAGGAGGTGGCCCAGCATGGCCTGGGAAACCCTCCTTCCCCTCTCTGACACTGGGCCTCTCCTTCTATGACTCCCAGGCTTGAACAAGACGTCTTCTTTCTCCTGTGAAGCCCATAACGCCAAGGGGGTCACCACATCCCGCACAGCCACCATCACAGGTGATAGGAAAGGGAGCTGGGGAGCTGGGTGTCAGAGGGTGTGGGGTCTGGGCCAAAGGTCAGAGCTGGGGTAGAGGGCAGGGGGGCTGGGGGGAAGAGCTTTGGGCAAAGGCCCCCCCAGGGTCAGTCCCTCTCCTCATCTCTCCACAGTGCTCCCCCAGCGGCCTCGCGACCTCCACCTGGTTTCCCGCCAGCCCACAGAGCTGGAGGTGGCTTGGACCCCAGGCCTGAGCGGCATCTACCCCCTCACGCACTGCACCCTGCAGGTGAGACCTCAGACTTTGCTCAGCCCTCCTTCCGCCACACATAAGCCACCAGCCCCATCCTGGGAAAGCAGCCCTTCCCAGCCATTCCTGTGTTGAAAGGCAGTAGAGCCTCGAGTCATGCCAAATGCCCTGGCTTCAAATCCTGACTCCACCAGCAGTGGCTGCAGGAGCTTGGGCCCGTGACTTAACCTCACTGGACCTCAGTCCTCTCACCTGTGAAATGGGCAGATAAGCCTGTTGTAAGAATTCAATGAGTGAATGCCAGGAGCAACCTTAAAATAGTATCTGGAACACAGGAAATGCATAATAAACTATCAGCTGTTTTAACTTTTTTTTTTTTTTTAGGATTAGTAATATTGACTCTGGCCAGAGTGGGAATCCTGAGACAGCAGGGCTCAGAGCCATCTCTGTCACCCCCGGGTACCCACAGCCCTGTGCTTCTCCCATCCCAGCCCTGATCACTCTGGGTTGTCACTGTCTGGGGGTGAGTCTGTCTCCCCACCGGACTGGGAGCCCTGGGAGGGCTGGTCCTGGCCTGTCTCAGTCGCCGCTGGGTCCTCACGATTGCCCAGCGCAGAGTCAGACCTAGAGCAGGACACGTTTGCAGGAGGAGACCTGAGTCTCAGTCTTGGGCACCAAAGTCGTGTCTGTTCTACGCTAAGAAAAACAAACGCAGATCTCTGAATACGAGACCCAGTTCTGGCCTGAAGTTCTTTGAGATTTGGAACTTGGAGTGAGGGTGGGACAGTGCGTGCCATGACAGATGACAATAATTAGTAATGACCAGCTTTTATGGAGCTTCAGCTCTGTGCTGGGCCTTATTTGGTGGCTTTATGCACACCCCTTTGTGTGTTCATGGAGCAGGGTCTGTGGAGACACCCGCTTTCCAGATGAAGAAACTAAGGCTCAGAGTAGTTAAACAACCTGGCCAAGATCACGGCCAGGAAGAGGCCGAGGTGGGATTCGAATCCTCATCTCCCCAAACCCAACCAGCCCCCCTCACCTCCTTAGAGACCATTCAGAGCCAGCGCTTGATTAAGTAAGAGCTGTCATTCTGGTATTTACGTGCCCTGGACATTATCTCATCCACTTGTCACTTTAACCCTAGAAAGTAATCTGTGAGCCCTCCCGTTTCCAAGGTAGGGAACTGAGGCCCAGAGGGGGGAAGTGACCTGCCTTCCCCATGGGCTTAAAAGGATAAAACTGATTAAATCCCCAAGGCTGGGCCCGCTTGGGAGACCTCAAATGCCAGGTCAGGCATCAGCTGTCCCCCCCCCAACCCACATGCGTCCAGTGCCCAAGAAAAGCAGAAGTGTGACCTCTTCCTTCTCCAGGGCTCACTTCCTGCTGTGCCTGGCCTGGGGCAGGAGGGTTCAAATGGGAGGGTCAGAGGGAAAAGAGAAGTGGGAGTGAGCACCGGGAGGCTGACTGTCTGGGCCGAGGTCCCTGTGTCCCCTTTGTCCTAGCAGAGGTTCCCCTCTCATCTGTCACTGCAGGTCAGAGAGCAGGCGTGGGACAGCTCCCCCAGCCCCCCCATCCTGTTACCCCCCATCTGCCCATGCCCTCCCAGGCCTTGCAGTGCGATCCTCTCCCCACAGGGGTCTGTGTGACTTTGGGCAAGCTGCTGAACCTCTCCGGGCCTCTGTTTCCTCATCTGTAAAATGGGAATGAAAAAAAGAAAGGGACCTCAGAGGGTGTCGGTAAAAAGGTTGTGGGTTCATCAGGATTGCACACTTGCCAGGGTGCATGACACCGAGTTGGCACTCCAGAAATGTTAGCTGTTGATAGGCTGTGCACACCGGCTTACGTGCAGCGTGTCATTAAGCCTCGCACCCTGCCAGGTAGGGGCTCCTGGATGCCTGTTTTCCAGAGATAGGAATGGAGACTTAGAGAAGTAAAGACACCCACTCTAGGTCACACAAAAAATGATACCCAAGCCAGGACTTGGATATCCAAGATTCTTTGGGTGCGCACCTGTAAGCAGTAAACTCCTTGTGAACACGCGGTGTGGCAGTGTGGTTGGGTCTCTGGGTTGCTCCGCCGGGGTTGGGGGGGGTGGGGGGCGGGGACCGGCAGCCTCTTTGCAGTGTGGGGCTGCGATGTGTGGCTGTAGAGGGTTTGTGGTTCTGTGTGGCAGGGCTGTACAGATGTCTTCCCCCGCTGTGGCCCCTGCCATGCTGATCACGCTATTCCCAGGGACCAGGCAAGCGTCCCACCTTGGGACGCCGTATAGGGCGTGCACTTTGACACTTGCAGCCCGGCAACCTCTCACGCACACACACACAATAATAACAATAAACACTCAGTGTGCGCAAGCTCCTCTAAACGCTTACACGCATCAATTCAGTCAACCCTGCAAGTTAGGGAGCCATTGTTATTATCCCATTTACCAGACGAGGAAACTAAGGCACGGTGCTAGGATCTGGTAGAGGCTGGAACTGAACCCCAGATCCAGCGTCTGTGCTTAGCGCGAAGCTCCACTGCCTCTCTGAACAGAGAAGTATTGTTACTATCGCCGATGTTCTTATTTTTTTTTAAGATTTTTATTTATTTCTTTGAGGGAGAGAGAGTGAGCACGAGCAGGGGAGAGGGGCAGAGGGAGAGGGAGAAGCAGGCTCCCTGCTGAGTCTGGAGACTTACGTGGGGCTCCATCCCAGGACCCTGAGATCATGACCTGAGCCGAAGGCAGACGCTTAACCGACTGAGCCACCCAGGCGCCCCAAGGCAAAAGTTTTGAAGACAGGTTGGGGTTTAGTTTCCAGCTTCATCAGTGACAAGCTGGTGACCTTGGGCAAGTGATTCCATCTCTCTGAGATGCACTGTCCTCATCTGTAAGTGGGGATGCACACGGTACCCACACACAGGGCTGAGGTCAGGGTCAAATGAGTTCAGATGTGTAAAGGGTTTTTCTCTTTTATTCAGATATCCATGATATGCGTAATCTTTGGTGTACTCCTAGATTGTTAAACACGAATATTCACCCATGTCACCACACTCCAGATCACCACCCACCAGCTCCCCACAAGGGTCCCTCAGTTCCCAGAGGTGCCCACTCTTCTGACTTCTCTTGTAAGATATTGCTTTGCCTGTGGTTGAATGTCATTGTCATTTTATTGATGCTGACCACCTGCCATGTGCTGTGCGGCTTCTCCGACGTTCAGCCTTTAGGCAGTCCTGGAAGGCATCCACTCCTCCAAGTGCCCATGTTCCAGATGAGGAAACAGGCTCAGAGAGGGAAAGTCTTGCCAGAGGTGGCTTTTGCAAGTGATGACAGAGCCACGTCGTGCAACTGGGGGGGTCTTCTCACTTTGCAAATGCAGGTCCCATGTTACACCAGCATGGAGCTCTCTCTCTCTCTCTCACACACACACACACACGCACACACACACACACACACACACCCTTGCAAAGTTGTATCATCACCCTGGGACCACCACCGCCGACTTGTGTGAGCCCCTCTTGAGATTTCATGGCTGTCCCATCCTCCGCCCCATCCCTCTCCCCAGGCTGTGCTGTCAGACGATGGGGTGGGCGTCTGGCTGGGAGAGCCAGACCCCCCAGAGGAGCCTCTCACCTTGCAAGCATCCGTTCCCCCTCACCGACTTCGGCTGGGTAGCCTCCATCCTCACACTCCTTACCACATCCGGGTGGCCTGTACCAGTAGCCAGGGCCCCTCACCCTGGACCCACTGGCTTCCTGTGGAGACACCAGAGGGAGGTAAGAAGGGGCTGGTGTGAGGCAGATGTCACTGCTCGCCTCAGTGCCACCCCCAGCATCTCCTATCACCCCTTGACCCCATGTGGCCTCAGTCCCTCCCGCCCAGCCCTGGACTCCTCAGCGTGGCCCACCGGCATCTCTCCCAGGCCTCTTCCCCATGCTTCCGCTCATGGGAGGCCTGCACGAGGTGCCCACGCGCATGCCCTTTGCACCCTGTCCCCGCTTCCTAAGAACAGGGGAGGGGGTCAGGAAGAGGTGGGGGTGCCAGCTTCCCCTCTCCCCTGTCCTCCAGTGCCCCTGGGCCCCCCCGAGAATGTTAGCGCTATGCGGAATGGGAGCCAAGCCCTCGTGCGTTGGCAGGAGCCAAGGGCGCCCCTGCAGGGCACCCTGTTGGGGTACCGGCTG
This sequence comes from Eumetopias jubatus, assembly GCF_037043125.1. NCBI lineage: Eukaryota > Metazoa > Chordata > Mammalia > Carnivora > Otariidae > Eumetopias > Eumetopias jubatus. The sequence goes on from NW_028274816.1 coordinate 52,283,614, forward strand.
GCCTATCGAGGCCAGGACACCCCCGAGGTGGGTGCTGCTGGCAGGGCTGGGGCGGAATGGCTGGGAGGAGGAAGATGGGGAGGGGATGGCAAGGCAGACTGGACAGTGGTGCGCGTTGGGGTAGTACGAGATCATACTGCACCTAGGAGAGCACATTCTGGGGAGGCTTAAGGGGTCCGGGGAAGTTCTACGATTCTATAGCAGATAATCGTAGAACATCTTGAAGAACTGGTGACTTTTCCTAATGGGCGCAAAGGTGGTCTTGGAGCTAGCAGCACCCTGGGTTGGAGAAATGGGGTGGGAGAGGGGGTGGGGGGTTAGGAGGGGATAGAGAAATGTGGGTCGAAAGATGAGGGTTCAGTCCCTCCCTTGCTAGCACTTGACGATGGGCGATAAATGAGGCAAAGCCCCGGTCCCGGTGGAGTTGATGGTGGAGCGGGCATGGGGGTGGAGAATGGAGGTAGGGGTGGTGGCAAGGGATGAAGCTTAGGAGGAGGTAGGGGGCAGGGGCTGCGGGGGAGGTGGGGGCTTTGAGAAAGATGGGGACTTCAGGCTGAGGGTGAAGTCTTAAGGGTTAGGGGCGGGTGGGGGGGCTCTACCCTGATGCTACATCTGGATGTCCTAGGTGCTCATGGACATAGGGCTAAAAAGAGAGGTGACCCTGGAGCTGCGGGGAGACGGGACTGTCCCCAACCTGACGGTGTGTGTGGCAGCCTACACTGCCGCTGGGGATGGACCCTGGAGCCTCCCTGTGCCCCTAGAGCCCTGGCGCCCAGGTAACTCCACGGTCCTGTTCAGCCCTCTTCAACCAATTCACAAGGACCCTGTCTCACGCAGATACCCCTGACTTGCTCCCTGTACCTTTCAGTGTTACTTACCCCAATCTAGGCTCTTTTCCCACCCGGAAGCTTAACAGGAGCCTCGCCCATGTCACACCAGTCTTACCCTCTCTGAGTATGTCCTGCCTCTGTCCTTTCTCCTCACAGGACAAGGACAACCAGTCCACCAGCTGGGTAAGGCTTCGCACCCTCTCTCCTCCCTCCTTTCCCTCAACGCCCACTGAGGACCCCATCACTACAAACATACCCATTGCCATTGCTTTCATGTTTCTCAAACTCATCACTCTATCTCAAACTCATCACATCAATCTTCTACTTCTTGGGTTTGTGTGGTCCTTGATGGAGTTACCTGGAATGGCCCCGCACATTGTAGGTACTCAATGAATGGTGGATGGATGGATGGATGGATGGATGGATGGATGGATGTGGGATGGATGGATGGATGTGGGATGGATGGTTGGATGGATGGGCAGACAGATGAGTTATCCCCTTCAAATCCATGCCTCTCAAATATTTCTCCAGCAATTCTCAAACATTCCTTCTACACCCATTGTACCCTCCTGGTACTATATGACAGCTCACCTCTTGTAACTCTACCTTAGGTATTCCTTACGTGCCTTCCTGCATTTCTTTGCATACCCTTTCTACACTAATCCCAGCCTCCTTTCCCTTTCATCCTATTGCAATCCTTTGTTCCTCACCCATGCCTCCAAAACCCAGTGCACACCCACAATTCTCATTCACAAACTCTGAATACTTTTCACACCCTCACCATATATCCCACATTGCAAATACTGGGAGGCTTTGGGTTGACACTATCCCACACTCTTCAGTTCTCCTTGTACACCCATCGATACTCCTCACCCCTTGCCAATCATAACCCATTCCCACTCTGTACACACCCACACCAAACTCCTGGTACACTCTGCATGTACCCATTCCCATCTTTTTACACACCATTTCAGCCCATCGCATGCCCACACTCCTCTCACACCAGAGTCACATCTTTATTAAATCACTGCTCACTACTTGTATCCAAAACTCCTTGACTACTCCTCACTCACATGCCCCAAACTCCTTGAACACTCATCTGACATTCTGTGCACCTTTCTTTGCATATGTATTTCTCTCCCATCCTTCGCTTTGTGGGAACCCCTCCATCATCAGCGCACACTCCTCAAGACCATTCCTTGGCCATTTGTCCACAAGTCTCATACTCCTTGTGCACGCCCCACACACCCATCCTACCCTCCATGCATTCTCTCCCCCGCTCACCTGCTTTCCACACCCAAGTCCATCTCCTTGGATAAGTGAATGCACCCTAACACATGCCTCATTAGATATTTCCACATCTGTCTCCCTCTAACATCCCATCTTTGGGGCCCGGGGAGCAGGATCCAGGGCTTCCCCCATGACCTGTGTGCCATACTCCCTGACAGTGAGTGAGCCCCCAGCCCCTGCCTTCTCATGGCCCTGGTGGTATGTACTGCTGGGAGCAGTTGTGGCCGCCGGCTGTGTCCTCATCTTGGCCCTGTTCCTCGTCCACCGGCGGAAGAAGGAGACCCGCTATGGGTGAGTTGGAACTACGTAAGTAGGGAGGTTTGTGTGGACTGGGATGGAGAGGCTGGAGTCAGGGAGGCCATGAGGAGGCTGGTGTGGGACAAGAGATTTCCAAGAATCAGGATGAGATCAAGGATTGGGTGATGGATGGAAGGCAGGGGGTAGAAATCCAAGACATGCTCAGCAAATGCTGGAGGGGAGGGTGGGCAGGGCTTGGGGTTAGGGTGGTGTTCACTTTCACTGCTGTCAGAAGGAGCGGGCTGCCCCTGGTTCTGCCCTGCCCTCACCTCCTGCCCATTCCCCCCCAGAGAGGTGTTTGAACCAACAGTGGAGAGGGGTGAGCTGGTGGTCAGGTACCGTGTTCGCAAGTCCTACAGTCGCCGGACCACTGAAGCCACCCGTAAGTGAACCTCACTCCTCCCTGCCCTGGTGGGGGGATGACGAGTGTAGACATTGGGGCCTGCTGGGCTCCTGTTGATGCATGAACCAAAAGTTTCCAAAGACCTTGGAATGCTAGGACGTGAGAACCACAGACCCTAAGAACAACAGAACTGTGAAACCACACAGACCCTTAGAATAATAGGGTCTTAGACAAAAAATCATAGACCAAACCTCAGAGCCACAGGATACTAGAACAGTGTAATGATGATTAAATATGACAATGATGGCAATGAAGAGGACAGGGTGGTAGGATGAGTGTGAAGCCAGTGATGATAGCCAACCTAGCACTTCCTATGTGACAGGTGCTACACATGTCATTTAATTGAATCCTCACGACAACCCAAAATGGTAGGTTCGTCACCCCACCCCCTACTTCATAGACGAGGAAGCTCTGGCAAAAGAGTGGTGAAGTAAGTTCCTCAAGGCCACACAGCTTGCAAGTTGGACAGCTGGGCTTCAAAACCAGGTCATTTTGCTCTGAAGTCCATCCTCTGAACTGCCTCTTGGGATTATAGAATGTTAGAGAGGTAGAGTCGATCTTGAATGAAACAATCACAGGCTCAATACTATAGACCTTTAAGATCTTGAAAACCATAGGCTCTTAGAACTCTAGACTCTCTCTAAGGCTGTGGAATTATGGAGGGTCCCAGCTCTGAAGGGACCGCAGAGGCCACCTCGTCAAACCTCTTCATCTTTCCAGCTGGGAAAGCTTAAATCCAGAAAGGAAAGGGACAGAGTGATGTCTCTCCCCAGCACACCGTGAGAAGGCTGCCGGGGCCCCCGGGAGATATCAGAAGGGGCTGGGAAAGACATTTATTTAAGAGAAGCAAGAATAGGAAACAAGGAAGTCATGGTGCTCTAGTGGAGTAACGTGCAGCTGAGGTTCTCAGAGTGTGAGTTGGGTCCCAGGGGGTCCCTGAGACCTCTGCAGGGGGTCCATGAGGTCAAAACTATTTTCATAATAATTCCAAGATGTTATTTGCCCTTTTACACTCCCATTCTCTCACACGTGTTCCGTGGAGTTTTCCAGAAGCTCTCTAATACGTGATGATGTCATCACTCTGTTGGTTGACGAACGTGTGCTCGTTTTTTCTTGTGTTTGAAAACTCTGTCCATTTTAACTTTGAATACACTGAGTGTTGATCCATATAAGCCCCCTGAACGAAAGCTTTTTGCCGTCCTCCGTAATTTTAAGAATGTGAAGGGGTCCTGAAATTTGAGAATTGTTGCTATAGAGCAATGAAAATAAATTACAGCTACACAGGAGAGCTACATTGTGGCTGTCTCATAGACACCGTGTTGAGTGAAAGAAGCCAGACACAAAGGAGAACATAGTATATGATTCCACAGTGATAATAATATCTCCAAACACAGAAGGCCAATCTATGGTAAGAGAAATCAGGAAAGTGGCCACTCTTGAGAGAGCAGGGCATGGTCTGTTCTTGACCTGGGTGCTGGTTACACTGTTGTGTTTCCTTTGTAAAAATCCACTGAGCTGGGGTGCCTGGGTGGCTCCGTTGGTTGAGCGTCCAACTCTGGGTTTCGGCTCAGGTCATGATCTCATGGGTAGTGAGATTGAGCCCCGTGTGGGGATCCCTGCTCATCGGGGAGTCTGCTTGAAGATTCTCTCCCTCTGCCCCGCCCCACCCCACTTGCATGCACGCTCTCTGTAAAATAAATAAATCTTTTTAAAAACTGGGGGGTGGGGAGCACCTGGGTGGCTCAGTCTGTTAAGCAGCCAACTCTTGATTTCAGCTCAAGTCATGATCTCAGAGTTGTGAGATTGAGCCCGGTGTCGGGCTCCAGGCTCAGCAGGGAGTCTGCTTGGAATTCTCTCTCTCCCTCTCTCTCTGCCCCTCCTCCCAATCTCGCACGTGGGAGTGTGTGCTCTCTCTCTCTCTCTCAGAAAGAAATCGCTGAGCTGCTCCCTTATGATTTGTGCAAATTATAATTCAATAAAAAGTTGCTAAAAATATTTTTAGCAACCAGTATGGCAGAACACTGATTAATCGGGGTGCCCAGTGGTGCAAGATTATGTTCCAGGCTCTAACCCTTCAGCTGCAGGTTTGGGAGAAGATTCAGGGGGTCTACAGGAGGAGCCAGGGTGGGATGTATGCTCAGGGCAGTAGCTGGTTTTGAATGAATGCAGAAGTATTTCAGTATTTTTTTAAGATTTATTTATTTATTTGAGAGAGAGAGAATGAGATAGAGAGAGCATGAGGGGGGGAGGGTCCGAGGGAGAAGCAGACTCACCACTGAGTAGGGAGCCCCTTGTGGGACTCGATCCCGGGACTCCAGGATCATGACCTGAGCCGAAGGCAGTCGCTTAACCAACCGAGCCACCCAGGCGCCCAGTATTTCAGTACTTTAATAATGGGCACATCCCTCTTGACACCCAAATGTCTCCTGAGGGTCAGCCCTGCTCCATGGCTCTGTCCACCCTCACCACCACCGCCCCCGCCCCCATGCAGTGAACAGCCTGGGTATCAGTGAAGAGCTGAAGGAGAAGCTTCGGGATGTGATGGTAGACCGGCATAAGGTGGCCCTGGGGAAGACGCTGGGAGAAGGTGAGTCTGCCCCATCTCCCCCAGCACATTCCCCTGAACCATGAAGTCCTTCACTTCCCCACCCATACCCAGTCACAAGAAATCAAGAAATGCAGTCCCCACAAGCCCCCCTGAGGTCAATGTCTCCCTCCGGTTCCCCGCAGGAGAATTTGGAGCCGTGATGGAGGGCCAGCTCAACCAGGATGACTCCATCCTCAAGGTGGCTGTGAAGACAATGAAGAGTGAGTCTGAGCTTGCATGTCTGCTCAGATGGGATCCCCACCCCCTAACCCTAGGCCTTTTCTCTATGCCCTAACTAGGCAGGAGAGCAGAAAAGCGGGTAGCAAATTAGCCCTGCCACAGAATCTCAGGGTTTCCAGACAGGAAGTGGAGTCCATGCTAGGTACTTTGACAGGAAGAATTTAATATGGGGAGGTTTACTACAGAGGTGCAGGAATGACTGGGAGCAGTGAAGCTGGAGAGTAGCAGCAGCAGTACATTACTTCTACCCCAAGACCTGAAGGGCAGAAGGAGGAAGTGGTGTTACCATAGCCCACAGCCAGGGACGCCTGGTGGGATTTGGGATTGCAGATTTAGAGGCTACCTTGTGGGAGCTTGAAACATACAGCCACCATCAAGGCAGTGTTGGAAGCAGTAAGGGTCAAGGGACAAGCAGTAAGGACAAGGTGAAATACCTTGACTTCTCCTTCTCCGCCCACCCACCTGCCAGTCTCCCATCAGTGCTTCCCCTTGGCAAACTCCAACAGGAAAACAGTATGAAAGGGAGCCTGGGAAATGTAGTTTTTGAGGACCAGCCCCCTGTGATACCTAACAGAACAGGGGAAGGTCTGGAATGAGGCACACCTGGCTTCATCATTTATCAGCTGTGTGATCTCAGGTAAATGACTCTCCCTCTCTGAGCTGCATTCCTTTATCCGGAAAAAAAAAAAAAAAGAATCATAATATTCTTGCCTCCTAGGATGAGCTGAAGCACTTAATGCTAGGGGTGGTATGTAGTATGTGCAATTAATGTGGACTGTGACTATATTATTTACGTGGTCAGTAAATAACAGAGGGTGGGAGCCAGTCTAGGGTCACACAGCACAGGAAGTCCAGGGCCAAGTCCTTTCCATACAGGGAAGAGGCATTGAGGGTCAGGCTGCAGCTGGTGGTGAGGGAAGAAGGATCCTTTCTCTCAATCACTGGGGCTAAAAGCTTGGGTTATGGAGTCATCAGTGTCTCCCGATTCATTCTTTATTGAGCACTTCTTATGTCCCCAGTTACGCTCTCCACCTAGGTTTGAGTCCCAGCTGTGTGACCTTGGGTGAGTCGCTTTGCCTCTATGAGCCAGTGTCCCGAGTTATAAAAAGGGACTAATCGTATGGATCCCCAGGGAAGCAGCCTAGCATGGTGTGTGCACCTGGACCTCAGAGCTGGCCCACCTGGCTTTCACTTCTGCCTCTCCCACTTGCAAGCTGTGTGTGCCCTTAGGCAGATTCCTGAACCATTCCGTGCCTTGGTTTCCCCATCGTTAAAACAGGGAGAATAATAGTTGCCCCTCAGAGGGTTAAACGAGTTAATATATGTACATATAAAGTGCTGAGTGCAGCACCAGGTACTTAGTAATCATTTTGATGAAGATGATGATGATGAAGGAGAGGAGGGGAGGAAGGACTCTTCCTCCTCCTTATCCACCTTCCTCTCTCCCCCAAGTTGCTATCTGTACAAGGTCGGAGCTGGAGGATTTCCTGAGTGAAGCCGTCTGCATGAAGGAATTTGACCACCCCAACGTCATGAGGCTCATTGGTGAGGGAGGGGCAGGTTTAGAGAGTCTCCGGGTTCCATGGAGGCCACCCCAGAAGGAAGACCCCTCCCTCTGGCACTGGGAAGATCAAACCTCCAGGCTCCCTGCTCCCCGCCCTCCCTCAGAGTCAGCAAGCTCTCCCCCCTCCTTCTTTCCCTCAGCTTGGAATGTGACCTCTGACCTTTCCCAGAAATAGCTGAGGTCCCCAGGAGGGCTCTGGAAACTTCCCTGGGAACAGTGCTGGAAATGGCTTCTCTGAAGCTTGGTCCTTGCCACCGCCCCCACCCCCAACAATTTGGAAGCAAGATTTGAGGGGGAGGGAGAGACAGAGCTGAGGGAGGGGATGGCTTCCCCTCCTGCCCAGCTGGAGTGACAGGGCTGCCTGGGGGCGGGGCGGCAGGTGTCTGTTTCCAGGGCTCCGAACGAGAGGGCTTCCCAGCACCCGTGGTCATCTTACCTTTCATGAAACATGGAGACCTGCACAGTTTCCTTCTCTATTCCCGGCTCGGGGACCAGCCAGTGGTGAGGGACATTTACTTGTCTGGTTCCCAGGTACTAATTGAGCACCTGTCAGGTACCCAGCACCGCTCAGACACTGGGAAGACCATGGTGACCAAGAGCTTGCTCTCATGGAGTCGTCTGCCAGTGAGGGCACCAGGAAATAAATAAGTTAACAAATAAGGGAGCAAGAAAACTTTAAGCGCTAGGAAGGAAAGAGAGTCAGATGAACCACAGAGAGGCCAGGCAGTTAGTTTGGGTGGACAGAGAAGGTCTTACTGAGGAGGTGACCTTGAAGGAAGAGCCAACTGGCGGGAGGTGGGGAGATCTGGGGGGAAGCAGTCCTAGCAGAGGGCTCAGCCCACAGGCAAAGGCTTAGAGGCCAAAATAAGCATAGTTTGTCTGAAAACCAGAAAGGAGACCCCTGGCTGGAGCGTAGGTAGCACGTCCAGAGCAAGGACAGTAGGAGATCAACCTGGATGGGAAGGCAGGAGGGGATTATATAGGGCCTTGTCAGAAAGAGGAGCCATGGGAAGCCACTGCAGGGCAGAGATAGGCACACACAGGAAGGGAATGAGGGAGGAGGGATGGGTCTCAGGGACGCTGCTGACCTCAACTCCCTCCTGCTCTGCCCCCAGTTCTTGCCCACTCAGATGCTGGTGAAGTTCATGGCAGATATTGCCAGTGGCATGGAGTATCTGAGTACCAAGAGATTCATACACCGAGACCTGGCCGCCAGGAACTGCATGTGAGTGCTGAGCCTTCGACAGAACCCCCCTCACCACCACCCCCAGCCACTGTCCCCTCCTCAGGGGAGCTGCTTCCCTCCTTCCAGGATGGCAGAGGGGTCTAGACACACATACCCCTCAGGCAGGCCAGAACTCAGGACTGAGATAGAGAGGTCAGCAAGGGAATTAGAGGAGCCTTCCTGGAGGAGGGGCCCTGGAACTGAGATCCTGGAGGGGTATTTGGATGTGGAGAGAGGAGAGGCAAGAGGGCGGGCTCAGTGGGCGGCATCAGGTGAGCAGAGGGGCAAAGATGACCAACGACAGTGGGAACATGGAAGCCTCATCTCTGTCCCCCTCCATGCTGAGTGTCATGCCTGGGGCTGCCCTTAGGGAGGGGCCACATTGAATAAGGGGACCAGACACCCTCCCCCCACCGCCCGGCCGACAGACATGCCTGAAAATAGGCCAGACTTAAACTAAGGTGAGGATGGTGCATGTATATATAAACACAGGCTTCAACTATTAGTTTCATTATAATATGAACTCAGAAACTGGAGCTGGAGAATCGGAATCTTCTTCAAGTTGTGTAAACGTTCGCAACTCTCGGGAATATGAACATTTCTTTGTTTTTCCCCAATTCTTTATGTGGAAAGTTGAAAGACTTGTACAGTGGATGCCCATACACCATCCTGGTGGAGATTATGCCATATTTGTAACATAACTTCATATCCATCCAATCCATACTCAAATTCAGTTGTCCTCCGAAATGTCTTTTGGGGCTGTTTCTTTTTTGCCCCAAATCAGGATCTATTCAAGGTCCCCCCAACTACATTTGGTTGCTATGCCCCTTTGGGCCTTTTTAATCTGGAATAGCCTCCCCCACCACCACCTTTTTTTTTTTTTTTTAAGATTTATTCATTGAGAGAAAGTGTGTGCATATGTGCCGGGGGGAGGGGCAGAGGGGGAGGGAGAGGGATAAGCAGACTCTGCGCTGAGTGTGGAGCCCTACAAGGGGCTCAAAGAAGGGCACGATCTCAGGACCCTGAGATCATGACCTGAGCTGAAACCAAGAGTCGGACACTTAACCGACTGAGCCACCCAGGCGCCACCCCCCTTTAATATTTTTACAGCATATTCTTTTGGAAGAGACCATGCCCATTGTCTTGTAGGATATGACATATATGTCTGTTTCCTTGTGGTGGCATTTGCCTCGTTCCTCTGTTCCCTGTATTTCCTGTTAACTGGAAAATGTATGTAAAGGCTTCAATAGATTCAGTCAAAATGGAACTTCCTTTCCTTCTGCAACTTGGGCTGATCCTAGGCAAGCCCCCTATGAAAGAGTGACGCTGAAAATCAGAGTAGACAACCGATTGTAATGCACCTGTTGCTTTTTTAAGTCAAAATATTGAGGAGTGCCTGGCTGGCTCAGTCAGTGGAGTGTGCGACTCTTGGTGACCTGGTTGTGATTTTTGAGCCCCATGTTGAGTGTAGAGATAACTTAAAAAAATTTTAAGGGGTGCCTGGCCGGCTCAGTGAGTAGAGCATGCAACTCTTGATCTTGGGTCGTTGAATTCAAGCTGCACATTGGGCATGGAGCCTACTTAAAAAATAAATAAATAAAATCTTTTTTTTTTTTTTAAGAAAATTCTTGGGGCACCTGGGTGGCTCAGTCATTTAAGCGTCCAACTCTTGATTTTGGCTCAGGTCATGATATCAGGGTTGTGAGATGGAGCCCCGTGTTAGGCTCTGCGCCGAGTGTGGAGCATGCTTAAGATTCTCTCTGTCCCACTGCCCCAACTCCCCCTTAAAAAAATAAACAAATGAAAAGAAAAAAGAAAAGAAAGTTCTTTGGAAAAAAAAATTTGAAATACTTACTTACCTAGTTGTCAACTGGCCACTACCCCAAGCCTCCCAACCCTCTCCACAGCCACCAGCCTGGATGCTTAAGCATCACCCCTCTCTGCCTCCCTGCCATGATCCTCTGGACCTTCCCTGGACCCAGCAGCTGAAGGGTAACTCCTGCCATATGAGGGGCCTGTGGGGTCTCTTCTGATTGGTCACTGCCCAAGCCCATCACCCTGGCTAGAACTCATCACTTTTTTTTTTTATATTTTATTTATTTGACAGAGAGAGACAGCAAGAGAGGGAACACAAGCAGGGGGAGTAGGAGAGGGAGAAGCAGGCTTCCCGCTGAGCAGAGAGCCCGATGTGGGGCTTGATCCCAGGACCCTGGGACCATGACCTGAGCCAAAGGCAGATGCTTAATGACTGAGCCACCCAGGCGCCCGAGAACTCATCAACTCTTAAAAAAATAGAATCCTAGGGCTCCTGGGTGGCTCAGTTGGTTAAGCGACTGCCTTCGGCTCAGGTCATGATCCTGAAGTCCCGGGATCGAGTCCCACATCGGGCTCCCTGCTCGGCAGGGAGTCTGTTTCTCCCTCTGACCCTCTTCCCTTTCATGCTTTCTCTCTCTCTCAAATAAATAAGTAAAATCTTTAAAAAAAAAAAATAGAATCCCAGAAACTCAGATGCAAAAATTAGAGAATCTTTTATTTATGTAAAGCACAAAAGCAAGCAAAAGCAATCCATGCTGTTAGAAGTGAAGATTGTGGGGGTGCCTGGGTGGCTCAGTCGGTTAAGTGTCCGATCTTGGTTTCGGCTCAGGTCATGATCTCATGGGTGGTGGGATCAAGCCCCACATCCCACGTCCTGGCCCCGTCCTCAGCAGGAAGTCTGCTTGAAGATTCTCTCCCTCTGCCCCTCCCCCCCAAAGTAAATAAATAAATAAACAAATAGAAGAAAGGAAGATTCTGGCTTCCCTTGGAGGGCTAGGAAGGAGGACTGGTAATGTAATGTGTTTCTTTCTTTCTCATACTTAAAAAAAAAACAATGTATATTTTACATACACTAAGACACACCTTATGTTGTGTGCAGCTTAATGAATGTTTACTTGTCTATAGACTCATGTAAACAACCGGTACTGGATCAAAATAAAGAACATTTCTAGGCCCTGGCAGGCTCCCTAACGGACTTCCCAGTCACTGCCCCAAGAGAAACCCTTATTCTGGACTTGAGTCACCTGTTCTCAAATGTCATATAAATGGAATCATGCAGTTTGTACTCCTTTGTGTCTGGTTTCTTTCGCTCAGTGTGATGTTTTTGAGGTTAGCCCAGGTCTCTGTACATATTGGTTAGTTCCTTCTTTTTCTTTGCTCTGTGGTATTCCTTATCCAGATGATGTCCCACAATGTTCTGTTTCTTAATCTGGGTGCTGGTTACATGGGTGTGTTTATGAAACTTCATATGGAGGGAACAAGACATGACACATTTCCCTTCAGTCTGGGGTTGACAGATCCTCACCCCCAACAAGGACAGCCTGAGTGGGAGATGGAGATGTGTTTGAGAGGGAGGGCAGGCTTCCTGGTGGAGGGGGCAGTGTGGTCACCCCGTTCCTCTCCCCATTCTGGGCAGGCTGAATGAGAACATGTCTGTGTGTGTGGCGGACTTTGGGCTCTCCAAGAAGATCTACAACGGGGACTACTACCGTCAGGGACGCATCGCCAAGATGCCAGTCAAGTGGATCGCCATTGAGAGCCTGGCTGACCGTGTCTACACCAGCAAGAGTGATGTGGTAGGTTCCTCTCTGACAGGAGTGGGGATCAGTGACCTGTTTGTCTCACACTGCAGCTGGGAAGCACAGGGGCCTAACCGCAGGGGTTAGGCATGTTTGGGTGTGTGGTGGGCATCTGTGAACGGTGGTGTGGACACACTGGGGAGATGTACAGGTCCACGTGTGCATGGTGGCAGGTCCATATGACAGACGTGTGGACAGTTTAGGTTGGGGGAGGCGGTGGTATGTATATGTGTGTACAGCCAGGGTGTGGAGGGTGACACACGAGACCCTGTGTCTGTCTGTGAAGTGTGTAAACGTGTGTGTGGACGAGCATGTCTGTACGTGCACAAAAGTGACCTCTGTGAGCGTGTCCCTGTGCCGGCGTTGCTGTGAAGAGCTATGAGACACCTGCGCACATAAATGTGGATATGCCCATGAACCCATGTGTTTGGGGGGTGTCTTTGTGCAGGAGAGATCCTCTAATTCTCTCCCCTCTGCCCCCCACAGTGGTCCTTCGGGGTGACGATGTGGGAGATTGCCACACGGGGCCAAACCCCGTATCCCGGAGTGGAGAACAGCGAGATTTATGACTACCTGTGTCAGGGAAACCGGCTGAAGCAGCCTGTGGGCTGTCTGGATGGACTGTGAGGATCCTCAGGACCCCACCCCGCCCCCTGCCCCATCCCAGATTTCACTCCAAAACCCTGAGCACCCCCACATGGCCTCAAACCTCTAAAACCTGCACAGAAGCCCTCAGACTGTTGAGGAAGCCATGCTGAGACCCCCACACCCCAAATTCTAATTCACCCCAGATTCCTGAGCTCCTGCACTTCCCCCAATGCTCTTCAACACCCAGGACCCTCTACCAGCCCTCCAGTTTGCCATCTTAAGCTTCTCCAAACTCACAGGTCTCTTCTGAGATATCCTCAGGATCCTTTAGGACACAGCTTATCAAATTTTGCTGTCTCACAGCACACAGAGGAGAGCAGAACGTTCATCCAGCCCTTTGAGGGCAAAGTCTGCTCTAGCAAACCCTCACTAGAACACCACCTGATACCCAGAGAGCCTCCCCAAGACCCTTTCCAGCTCCCGAGTGTCCCAGGATCCGCCTTCGGAAACTCTTGAGAATTCCCAGATCCCAATGGAAGCCCCCAAACTGCTCATGGTTCCTTCCAGTTCCATGAAATGCCCCCAAACTCCCAGAACGCTCCCCTTCTGAGCTCCTGCTCAGTCTTCCACCCCTCACTTTGCTGCCCTAGGTATGCCCTGATGTCCCGGTGCTGGGAGCTAAACCCCCGTGACCGGCCAAGTTTCTCAGAGCTTCGGGAAGATCTGGAGAACACGCTGAAGGCCCTGCCCCCTGCCCAGGAGCCTGACGAAATCCTCTATGTCAACATGGATGAGGGTGGGGGTCATCCTGAACCACTTGGAGCTGCTGGAGGAGCTGATCCCCCAACCCAGCCTGACCCTAAGGATTCCTGCAGTTGCCTCACTGCAGCTGAGGTCCATCCTGCTGGACGCTATGTCCTCTGCCCTTCTACAGCCCCTGGCCCCACCCTGCCTGCCGACAGGAGCTCCCCAACTCCCCCAGGGCAGGAGGATGGAGCCTGAGACAACACTCCACCTGGGACTCCCTCTCAGGACCCAAGCTAGGCACTGCCACTGGGGGAGCCTCCCCCCCAACTATTTCCCCACTCCAGGCCCCACCCCCAACTACAGCCTTCTCTTCCTACCTATTCTGCTTCCATCCCAGACAGATCCTCTCTCTTCTCCATGCCTCAGTGTCCCCGGGTGTAAAAGGAAGGGGTTGGGCTGCAATCCCTATGGGTCCTCCCAGGTCTAGCATTCCAAGATTCTGGATTCTAAGGTTGAAAGAGTCTAGATGCAAAGGTTTGAGGTTTCAAAGATGCTATTAGTCTTCAGCTCTAAGGACCTAAAATCCCAAAGTCTCTAATTCTAAAGTGCTAAGGTTCCAGACATGGAAGTTGCAAGGCCTATATTCTAAGGCTCTCAGAGTCCGTGGCTCGAGAGTTTTCTGGTTCTAGAATTCTTGATACAGCCCGCAAGATTTTAGGTTCTGAAGCTCTAAGATTCTAGTTCTAGGATCTAAGGCTCTATGATTCTAGATTTTGTTATTCTAGGGTCCTGAGTCCTTAGAGTATAAGATTCTAGATTCTACAATTCTAGACACGGAGGTTTTAAGGCCTAATGTTCTAAACTTGGAAGTTGCAAACCTCCTAGACTGTAAATCTTTGGGCTATAAGACTCTACATCATAAGGCTTCAAGATTTTATCTTCTCAAGTTCTAAGATTCTAATAATGGTTAATTATAAGTTCTAAGGCTTTATGATCCTTGAAACTCTTATTATGAGATTCTGGATCCTAAAGAGCTAAGATTCTAGAATCTGCAATTGAAAAGTTCTAAGAGTCTAAAGATGGAGGTTCGAAGGTCTAATGTTCTAAGATGGGATGTTCTAAGACTTAGTCTAAGAACCTAGATTCTTTGTCTAAGATTCTAGACCATATGCTTCAAGATTCTAGATTATTAAACTCTAAGATTCTACTGTTGTTCTGTTCTGTGTTCCAAGACACTCTAGACTATTGATCCAAGATTCTGGATCCTTGGCATCTAAGGTATAAGACTACAGTTAGTTGTAGATACCAAAGTTCTAATCAATTCTAATGTTGGACACATTTAGGTTCTATGCTGCATTCCACCTTTCTAGGGTTTTAATTAAGGGTCCAAGAATCCACAGTTCTAAGTCTTAAGATCCTAGGCACTGTAGTTCTACGATTCAAACGTTGTCAGATTCTAAAGGTCTACAGGTCAAGAATTCCAAGGTATGATTCCAAGGTTCTAATAGTATTCTGTGTGACTCTCCCCTTCTGAGCCACCTCTGCTTCCTCCTCCCCTCATGTGGGGGCATGGCTCCCCTCAAGCCTGTGCAGTAATGCATTGGGGATGCCTCCTTTCCCCAGGAGACGATTTCCCTCCTTTTGGTCCATGCTGCCCCCCTGAGCCAATCCCTCAAGCCCCCCTGTACAGAGGTGTGAACTCCGGCACCTCTAGAGGGGCTCAGATCACATAAAACTTTATAACCACACTTCTGTCTCCTCTTGTTTCCACTCAGCTGTCATGGGTGGCCCCTCTCCCTGGCAGCTCCGTTTCCCCATCAGTAAAAAGAAGGGTTTGGTGGGGTCTAGGAGTTCTCCCTTTACAAAGAGGGTAGAAATGAGCATACCTGTAGACAACGTAGACAAAAAGACACGAAACAAAGAAACACAGACTCTCTGAGATCCCTAGTGAGGAAGAGGCACTTAGATACTCAGTGTTAGAGACACTCTCCCCCCCAACCCCAAAGTAACAGACCCATGAGGACATACTCAGGCACTTTGCCACAAATAAGAGAGACACTGAAATTCAGACACATATAGTAACAGACGCGAAAAATTACATAGATACAAACATATTTACAAACATCTGAGAGGCAGATATTCACCAGGAATAGGAAGAAACTAGAGTAACACAGATTACGAAGGGTAAACACAGAGAGACACACAGAGTACAAGTACTCACAGACTCAAATGTTCAGATTCACATAGAAACACAGGCACAGAACACCTCCAGTCGTCACGGGCCCACAAAGGGACTCCTGCCAAGACAAACCACAGTGCTTTGCACGCCATCGAGGGCCCGCGTGTCTGGGTGTATCCGGCAGCACATGGAGAAACCCTTGGCAGCGCCCGGACGCCCCCCGGTGGCGCTCCTGAAAACCGAGGACAGTTCAATCCGGGCCACAAACTTTTTTAGAACAAATCCTTGTGGGAAGCTGGGAGGAGAGAGGAAGTCGGACGTGGGCGAGGGGCGGGACGTCTGGACTGGAATCTCCGGGCCCACGTGAGTGTCTGCCCCGTTTCTGAGTGGGTGCTGTGTGTCGAGGCGGCCGTGTCAGCGTGTAGCGTAACTGTCCTTTGTCTTTCTCATTTGATGCCGCCTGTCTGTTGCGGACCTGAGTGGCCACATCGACACTGCCGTTTGGTGTATTTGTCCCCTTCATTGATGCATCTGATCTGACTCACGGCCATTTGTTTATCTGTGTCGTGTGTGTTTTTGTCTTAAGTAGTGTGCGGTTTTTGTGGGCTTACGGTATGGCTCAGTGGGCAGCGGGCGTTTGCACTGTGTATCCCGACTGTGTATCCCGACTGTGTATCTTTGACAGAAGTTTTGTGTCTTTTGAGTTAAGAGGCGACAGGTGGTGCACTGGTAGACATTGCGAAACTCTGTGGCGTTTGCATTTGTGGCGTGAGGCTGAACTACGAACCTTGTGTGCTTTAACTTGTCAGTACAGACGCCAAACTGCCAGAACTACTGAACAGCGGTTTAGAGGATTTGGGGTAGAGACCCGCGAACTTCTGGAGGTCTTCCCGGAGGGGAAGGCTCTATGGTCGCGTGCAGAGCGCCCATTCCACGTAAGATACCAACCATAGAGAAAGACGGCGGCAAAGCTAGGATCGTGGAAAGAGGCGCCCCTTGAGATGAACTATCAAAGGGAGGAGGGTGCGATTTCCTTCACAACTTTTCTCCCGTTGTCAGTTTAGCCTCTATATTCAAACCTAAGTCAAAAGACTCCTTTTCATAAAGGCAACTGAGTTTCTTCCAGTTTAAGGATAATTTATCTACTTTATCTCGTCGGCCTCCCTCCACAGCGACGTTTGTGAGGCAGGCCGCTGAAGAACGGCCAATCTGGCTAGCTTTTCCTAAAGCGATCCCACTGTACGAGCTTTAGTGAGATAAAACAATAATTGCGATTGGTGGGCCGATTGTTTTGAAACCGCCCTAACGGCAAGGGGCGGATCCTTCGCGAATTCATCTTTCCGGTTTCTTAAAGGCAACAGTGAAAGGAGGAGGGGGAGTTGGTCGGCCGACCCTCCATTTGATTGGTTCTAGTGGTTTTACCGCTTGGACTCCTCTAGGGGCGGGAGATCTAGACCAATCAGGGTATGTGTTACAGGAGACCCCAGTTTGATGAAAGGACCGCGCAGGAAAGGCCGAGAGTGTTTTGGAGGGGCGGGACGGATTTCATTCTGAGATCCCATCGCTGATTGGACCAAGTCTTTACTCCTTTTTCTTCATTTGACCCTACGGGAGCGGGCGCGCGGGTGCTACCCAATCACCGCGTGCTCCGCCTCCCGCCTTTTCCCGCCCTCCGCCCCGGCGGCGGCAGCGACGTAGGCCAACGCTTCCTCCCTGGCTGCTCCTGAGCCCTCTCATTGCCGTTCTTTTGAAAGCTGCGCTCTGATTGGCTGAGTCTCCCGGCCCGCGCCCGTTGCCTTCACGCGATGGCCAATTGGCACCCGTGTTGCATCGCATGGGGCCACGGAGGAGGGGGAGGCGGCGGCGGCGGCCATTTTGAGCCGCCGCCGCCATTGGAGCGGGCCCCCCCCCTTCCCCCTTCGCCTCCTGACAGGAAAGGTTTAAGGGGGACAGAGCCCTGGGAGGCCGGGCCGGGCTCGGGGGCCGCCCCGGGGGCCCGGGCCATGGATGTGCGCCGTCTGAAGGTGAACGAACTTCGCGAGGAGCTGCAGCGCCGCGGCCTGGACACTCGCGGCCTCAAGGCCGAGCTTGCTGAGAGGCTGCAGGCGGCGCTGGAGGCCGAGGAGCCCGACGACGAGCGGGAGCTCGAGGCCGACGACGAACCGGGGCGACCCGGGCACAACAACGAGGAGGTCGAGACCGAGGGGGGCTCCGAGCTGGAGGGGACGGCGCAGCCACCGCCGTCCGGGCTGCAACCGCACCCGGAGCCTGGCGGCTACTCGGGGCCGGACGGACATTGTGAGAGTGCGCGGGGCGGGGGTCGGGGAGCCCGGCGCCTGAGGTCGGGGAGATGGCCTGAGGATTGGGGGATCCCGCTACCCGCCGCTGAAAAGGATCTAGGGCCGAGGGCCTCGGGACGACCGGAGGGTGGACCCTGGCATTCGGGGCAGGAGAGATACTGGAGTGGGGGCACTGGGTTTGGGGGATGAGGAAGGTCCGGGGGGTGTAGAGGATTCCGGAGCCTAGTGCTCGGAGACCGGAAGCCGTGGTTTCTGGAGCCCAAGTGTCGGAAGAACAAGAGGTTTTCTAATCGCGGGCTGAGGAGGGTCTTGGAAATGACGATTTCAGGGTTTGGAGCTGGGTGGGCTTGAGAGCTCTGCTAAGCCCAGCGTATGGGCTGGGCGTCGGGAGCCGTGTTTTTAGAGCTGGGAGAGTTTTGAGAACAGAGGATCTTGGAGTTTGCTGCTGGGTGGGGTGTAGGGAATTCTCCTCTTTGGTACTGGGATGGGTTAGTGAGATGGAGGTGCTGGTGTCTGGCCAGGGGGAGGATCTGATGGACTGGGTGCTCTGGTATTTGGCTAGTGAGCATTTAGGGAATGTGGGAGACTACCATGTGTTTGGACTGTGAGGGACCCACCTCTGTCCGGGGCTGGCCTGGGGGACTCTCAGATCCAGGGCTGGAAGGCCAACGTTGAGGCAGGGCCAACTTGGGCATTTGGTGCTGGGAAATCTGGGGACCTTCTGGTTGACTTCCAGAGGAGGTTTAGGGAACCCTGGTCACTGGAGGCAGGCAGGGGAGGGAAGGATGCCTCCCTGGGCAGGGAACCAAGAGGTCTTGAGCTGGGTAGGTTCTGAGGACAGGTAATCCCGTGGCTACTGCTGAATGGTCTTGGATTAACAGTATGGAGTGTTTGAAGAACAGAGGTAGCTGGGGGTGGGGTGGGGCAGATAGCAAATTGGTGGAGTTTGAAGTTGAGGAAGGATCTGGGGGACAGATGATCCTTGTGTCCAGTACAGGAGTGTATATGTGGCTAGTAAATATGGGAGAGGGGAGAGTATAGAATGGAAAGAGAAAGAAAACTTGTTGACTTGGCTAGGGGCCTCAGGATAGAGTGAGGGAAGTGTTTCTGAGGCTGAGTGTCTCCTTCACGAGAAGGCTCCTTGGTCCCCAGAAAAAGTTACTTGTGTGCCCAGGGATTGGGGGTCTAAGGGTGTAGTAGGGAACCGCTGCAAGAGCCAGAAGGTATGACTCAGAACGAGAAGTTATAGGGTAGATCTATGATTGTCTGAAGAGAGAAGGCCCTGGTATGGAAGGGAGGAAATCTGGAGTTAGAAAAGTGTGGTTTTCTAGCCAGAGTGAGGATTGGAGAAGTTAAGGAGTAAGTAGAAAAGACTCTGGCATCCAGCGTTTGTGGTAGTTCTCTGAAAAGAGGGTGCCATGGGGTTAAGAGAATGAGGAGAGCAAGGGGGTGAGAGAAGAGACAAGAAATTGAGTTGGCATTGGGTGCTTACTGACTCGTTTATGAAAGGTGGGAAGTCCTGGAGTATAGATTTGCCGTGGGGGCAGCCTAGGGATTGTCCAGGGCCCACATGCCCTTGTGGGGAAGAATACTTCCCCTCGCAGAGACCTGTGAACGGAGGAGGAGTGGCCCAGTGTGCATGTCTAGGGCAGGAGAGGCCCTGGTAGGAATGCCTAAGAGGAATGCCCGGTGGCCAGAGGTGCCTCAGAAGAGGGCATGTTAGACTCAGACGGACTTTGTTTTAAAGATGGCTCTGTGACTTGGGCAAGTCAGTGTACCTCCAGGTGGTTTCGTTGTGTGCACAACAGGGATAATAATAGTGCCCCCCAGGATTGTTATGAATGAGGTCACGTGTAGGGAGCTTAGCACTGGGCCTGCCTGTTATTAGGAGGTGGATGTTTTAGAGTGGAGAAGGACCCCAGAATCATGGCTTATCCGGGTGCAGCTTCCTCTGTGGGCACAGGAGAAATTCTTGAGAAGAGAGATGTGAATATTTGTGGGAAGAAGAGCACTGTGCTTGGAGCCTAGAAGAAACCGAATGGTTTGAAAAGCCCTCCCTGTGTTCCAATTAAGGAGATACTCTATTTCTTCCCTTTTCCCTTTACCCCTGCAACAAAATCCTCTGAGCCCCCTTCATGCCCTGCTGCAACCCTTCCTTCAAGCTCTGGTAAACAGGGCTGTAGCAAACCACGTGATCTGTTACTTTCCTCCCTTTGGGCTGCACCTGGTTTGTGCCTAGATGTATTTGTCCTCTGAGAAAGGATCCAGTCAGTCAGCAAGTGGCAGAAGAGTCTCTCCTTCCCTGTGGTTCTGCCGGCCCTGGCATAGCCACTAGTAGGGCCCTAGAGGCACCTAGCAGAGTTTGCCCTTGGGTTGGAAAGCCTGCTTGCTGCTCATCCTGGGTTTCCAAACTTCTCTCTGGCTCTGGCTGCAAGGGTCTTCTTGAGTTTGCTACTCTGGTTTTAGTCTCATCTCTGAGCTTTCACATGTTATTCCAGCCCCACAAATGTTTCCTCTTTTCTCATCACTGAGCTCTCACCTATGTATCCTTTGAGTCAAGGCTTCTCTGTTACTTTCTGGGTCCCTGTCTTAATTTCTTCATAGATGTGAACACAATTAGAATTTGCTTTTTGTGTTTAAGTATTTGTTTAATGTATGTCTGTTTCACTAACCTGAAGGCTTCAGTGGGGCAAACTTACTCTTAGCTGTATCCCAGGGTCTGGTGTGTGGTATGCACTCCATGGGTAGTTAATATTATTCTAATAAGAATAAGCTTCTATTCTTAGTCTTATTCCATAAGACATTTTCTCAGGACCCTTCCCACCTAGCTCCAAATATTTCAGGACTTATTCCCTAACGAGTTTAAAGGCCACTGTTAGGACTCCTGTTTTCTTAACAATTCCTTTCCTTCTCCCTCCCCCCACCTCCCATTTCCCTTTCAACTGCGTTAGATACCCTTTATCTTTTCTTTCTTTCTTTTTCTTTTTTTTTTTTTTAAGATTTTATTTATTTATTTGACAGAGAGAGCACAAGCAGGGGGAGCGGCAGGCAGAGGGAGAAGCAAAGCAGTCTCCCTGCTGAGCAAGGAGCCCAATGCTTGGGACTCAATCCCAGGACCCTGGGATCATGACCTGAGCCGAAGGCAGGCGCTTAACCAACTGAGCATGTGCTATCCCACCCATGGATACCTTTATCTTTGCAGCTATTGGGGGGTGGAAGAGATTCGTAAAGAGGGTTGACTGTGCAGATGGGAGTGAATTGGGCCAGGCAGAGGACTGATTTGTGCCCTAAAGCCAACTCCCTACGCATTACACCATGTCAGAGGACAGCCAGACTGGTGTATTTTAAACTGCTACATGGAGTCCCAGGTGTCTGTAGGGTTGTCCCAGCCCTGGAGTCGGGACTTTGGGGGTAAGGCCAAGCTGGTATACCTTCTCTGATCCTCCTATTTCCTCACTTTAACCAGAGCACTTGTACCTCAGTTGGTTTTATTTGTTGGGATTCTGTACAACCCAGTCACAGATGCATCACCAGCCATTTGAGGGACAAGAGGGCATGTCCTCAGGCAGCTGGGTCCACTGACTGCCCAGATAGGTTTCCATCTGAAGATGTTATCATACCTTTTAGCCTTTGGCAGACTGTTCCCAGTGGGGATGACATCGTGTAGCACCAAAAAGCCACCTCCGGTCCCAAGAAGCACCCTTCTAACTGGCCATTTTTTGTTTTAAGATGTCATGGACAATATTACCAGGCAAAACCAATTCTATGAGAGCCAGGTCATCAAGCAAGAGAACGAGTCTGGCTACGAGAGGAGACCGCTGGAAATGGAGCAGCAGCAGGCCTATCGCCCAGGTGGGAACATGCACGTTGTACGTCTCTTTTGAGGGAAAGAGAATCTGTACGTGGCCCATGCCCTCTGCCTAAAGCCTGTCTTCCTCTTGGGCACTGTCACTCTGGCAAGGTTCTTCTGAAGGAGAGAATTTAATCCTGCTCCCAGGTGTTGAGAGAGGGGAGTCTTCATGGTATCTGTTTTCAGATGTTAGTACCAATACCCTGGAGAGTTTAGACTCAGAGGCCAATACTTGAGTCTTATTTAAAATCTTAGAATGTAGAATCCAGCAAGGACCTTCCAAATCTAGTCCAGTTGTTCCCATGTTCTGAAGAATATTGTTCCAGGAGATATCATTAGGGACTTCCCAGGAAAGGGTTCCTTGGCCAAAATATATCTGGAAAATGCAGCATGTGCTATCCCACTCCTGGGAGAATCACTGTACTCAGAGCATTAGAGGCCCTGAGAAGTCCTGGACTGAAAAAACCCTGTGTCATATTGTTTAAACCCAGGGTTTCCCAAGTATGTCTTTGTAGAACAAAGTGCCCTGTAGCATCAGTTTGGGAACACCAGATGTAACTCCGCTCTCACCTCCCATTTTACACACTGGGGAGGTGGCTTGTCTGACGGCAGAGCTGGGGTTAGAACCTGGGAAACCGGTGCCTGGGCCACTGCTCTTGGTTAATGAGCATTCCCAACCATTTTGTGTCCTACAGTTTGGAAAGCAAGGTCCCACTGTTGAATAATGACGGAGCCAGGACTGCCTCCCAGTCTTGTGTTCCTTTCACTGTGTTGTGGCCCCGGTGCCCTTTCTTAGTGAATCTAGTTGATTGTATCTAATTCCATTCTTGGTTCATCCACAAAGTGAAATCCTCAGGATTTTAATTTTAATGTAGGTTAAACTGCAGATTTGTGTCAGGCTCTGTGAGACTTGTGGGATCATTTGGCCCAAGGAGAGTATTTTCTGTGTGTTACCAACAGTTATCAGGGCCTCCTGTGAGCGCAGCTCTGTGCTGGGACCACGGAGGCTCTCTTCAGATGGGTGAGTGCAGTCCCTGCCCTGGAGGCCCAGGAGCCTTTTCTGTGTGTGCCGGAGCTAGGGAGTGATGCGAGGGGGTCTTGGGTTGAGTGCTGAAGTGAGGAGATGTGAGTGATCCACAGCACCAGGCATAGATACCGGTTCCGGTTTGCTCCTGATTAGGTTCTTAGATTCTTGGTTCTGATTCTTGAGGTCTGCCTGAGACTGGGCCTTTCCCGTGGTTTACAGCATGTTATCCCATCCTGACTTTCTGCTTGTGGTGTGACTTAATAAGGCCATGACACCTATGGGCTGGCCTAAGTGCAGACCCCCCACCCCTGCTTCTGCAGTGATTCTGGGCTTTGTGGTAGAGTGATTGAAGCCAGTGGAGTTAGCTGTGGGACCACAATGTCCTGTTGACTTGACACCCCCCGCCCCGCCCCCCACCCCCCCAGCCGCCAGACTGAAGAAGCTTTGTAAGAACTGAGTTGGAGAGATTCTCTGGGAGGAGAAATTGGAGAATGTCGGATCATGGGATCTCCATTTAAAGGGATCTTAGAAATTTTCTAGGGTTCTCTTCTACTTGGCCTGGGCCCAGGTAGCTGCCAGCTTTCATGGGGCCTTTGGCAAAGTAGCCAAAGGCAGCCATTCTACCTTTGGGTGGGCCTTTAGGAGAGCTTGCCTTTATTCAGTACTGAAGTCCCCTCTCCCTCCCCGTGAAGCCTGAGAGTTATCTGACTGACATCTGTCACCTCATCAACGGCCAGCGCTGATGGGCCTGGCTGGCCATCTCCAGCCCCCCTTTACCCTGGCCCTGTTCTCCAGTACGGCCTTCTTGGCTCCCTTGGCAGGCTTCCGTTGAACCCGGCAAGCTGCCTGTGCCCAGCCCATCATCACTGTAGTCAGGACCCTGCCAATATCTCCTGAGGTAAAAGGGACCAGAAAAGTGATAACTAGGGAGTTTCCAAGTGTCTTGACTGTCTGGATTTGTCCTGACAGTAGAAGTGAAGACAGAGATGAAGCAAGAAGCACCCGCCAGCTTCCTCCCGCCCGAAGCATCTCAACTCAAGCCAGACAGACAGCAGTTCCAGAGTCGCAAGAGGCCTTATGAAGAAAACCGGGGACGGGGGTACTTCGAGCACCGAGAGGATAGGAGGTGGGTGTGTGAGGCAGTAGTCCCCCCCTTTCCCAGTAGGTTTCTGTGTCTGTAGCCTGGTGCCCGCTGGGACCTTTGAACTAACGAAGTGGGCAGGGCTCTCCCTGCCCTTACTCACTCACTCAGCCCTCCCTGCACTCACTGCCAGATTCAGCTTTGCTAAACTTTTGCTCCTTCCCTCAGCTCCTCCCTTCTCATTACCTTCAGGATAAAGTCCAAAAACTTTGCTTTTCGCATGTGAGGTGCCAGCCTGCCTTTTCAGTCCTTTGCCTCACAGCCCTGTTGTCCTGCACGGTGTCCTATTCTTCGTGGCTGCTTAATATCCCTTGATGGAAAGATTTATTTCCTGACTCTTCTCCCAAACACACGCTTCCCTCTGTCTCCTAGTTTATTCGTCGTCACACTCATGCTCCTTTCACAAGGTGCTTGCCCTTGGGCTGGACACTGGGGACACGGATGATTTGGACAGTGGGTTTTGCTCTCTTTCGGTCCCAGTGTAGGGCCTGAGATAGACACACCAGTATGCCACAACCTAGTGGGGCCAGTAGGCCGGATGCGTGTGAGTGTCAGGAGATTAGAGGAGGGAGTGGCCTCTCTACCCTGGTCATTTTCCTTTCCTGACAAGGCCTCTCCACCCCTCTGGTCAGCCCCAATCCTACCCTCCCCTCCTTCAGCTTCTGGGTGAAGAGTTTTCTGATCACAAACTAGGAATGACCATTCCTTCTCTACTCATCTAGACTCGTTGTCTGACACATTTTATTTCCTACTTGGTGGACTCCATCCTCTCATGGCTTGTGACTCTGAGACAGGGCCTGGGTCTTTTGGCTGTGACTAAAGGTACGATGTGGAACCACTTCTTAGGAGTTTCTCCCAGTGCCTCCTGCAGAGCAGAGGTCTAGGTTGCCTGCCTGTGGAGAGCAAAGGAGGAATACTTGCTCCGATTTGAGGTTGGCAGGGAAAGTTTTCTAGGATAGACTTCTTGTGTGATGCGCTCCTTCCTTGTACAGGGCTCTGTGCTGGCCCTGGACTGGCAGGGCTGGAGGGGTACTCACCAGAGGGAAGCCTCCCAGATGGGCCTCGGCTACTTGATCCGGGCACACGGGACCCTGCGC
Organism: Eumetopias jubatus; assembly: GCF_037043125.1. Taxonomy (NCBI): domain Eukaryota; kingdom Metazoa; phylum Chordata; class Mammalia; order Carnivora; family Otariidae; genus Eumetopias; species Eumetopias jubatus. Next base: position 52,308,593 of record NW_028274816.1, read on the forward strand.
ATTGGGCCCCATTCTTCTACATTTCTCCTTTATTCCTATAAGTGGAAACCAGCAGTATTTTAACATTAGTCCCATTTTGGTGTTTTGGTAGGAGATGAGTCTCATTCATAATTTAGGACACTTGACAGAAAGAGACTGAAAAAATGGGTCATTTCAAACACTTGCGGATATAGAGTCTTAGGAAGATGTGGACAGATTGTGATGACTGGGGTGATCTGAGTCCTTGTATAGTCCCCTTTCTGGCCCAATCCCTGCTGAACTACTGTATCTTCCCATCGGTAACAGAGGCCAGTATGGAGGCAGCTCTCAACACGCACAGGGCGTGGCTCAGAATCTTGGGGTGTGAGAGGAGAGTCATCTTGGAACAAGCTAGTTAAATGATTCTGCTGGCCCTCTTGAGCAGAGGGCGCCCTCTCTAGTCCCTGTCCCCACTTTAGGAGTTAACAGTCATTGCTCTCATGGCAAGGGTGTAGGGTGGCCGAGTGCTTTTGCTAACCTCTGTGGGAAGAAACTGAAATCCAGGAAGCAATCTGGAGGCCACTTATAAATTCCAAGAGAACCTTCATTTCCCTTCCTCTGTGCTCATCTAACTGTTCTCATGGGACTTAACCCCTTTTCCTGACAGGGGCCGCTCTCCTCAACCTCCCGCTGAAGAGGATGAAGATGACTTTGATGACACTCTTGTTGCCATCGACACATGTGAGTCCTTGGGGTGCCTATCTGATCCTACTTTGCAGTCAGTTCTGGGAAACTGGGATGTGAGAAACCAGGCTCTGGAGCAACGGTACTGGTTCGGAGGCCAAAGATCTCCCAGCTGTACCTGGGATCCTGGGCAGGTCATTTTTCTTCTCTCACCTTCTCTTCAGGGAGGTATAATTCTGCCCTGCTACCTCAGAGAACTTTCAGTAACACTCCTCAGAATGGGTACAAGGGCAATTTGGAAAACCCTGAACACCCAGGGGGTTGTCAGCTAACCAAGAAGGGAACCTGAGTGCGGCTGGGGAAACTTAACTCTTTGACGACCAGTCCCCCAGTTTCCATCTACTGCTCACGTTCCTGGTGAAACTAATGCCACCTTGTCCTCGGAGGCATTAGACTGGTCCGCCCTGCCCTCTGTCCTCCAGTTTCTTTCCACTGGATAAGTGGCTTCCCCTTGACTATGCATCTGAACCCTAGGGGTAGTGGTGATAAGAGGTCCTGCCTCTCGTCAGACAGGATCTCAGTGGTAGAACCTGGGAACCTGACTTTAAATGAAGCCAGATCGTGTCTGAGAACACTGTACTTTTTGTACTTTGGAAGAGAGAAAGACACCTCGTACACAGTCCCTTCTGTCACAGGATCTTAAAGCCCATATACCCAGAGTAAAGCTAAACTTTTTTTAAGTATTGGGTGGCAGTGGTCAGTGAAGTGGTGGCTGATCAAATGCCAAATGTACAGACCACAACTCTCAGCCTTTACAGAAAAGATGGTGTGGTCAGGAAAGACTTTCTTGGAGGCCTGACGGGCTTCTTGAAGAATGGGAAGAGTTGGAGCTCCAGCAGGAGAGTCCAACGCCCACAGGGGAGGTGGGAGCCTGCGGTGCACCTGGACAGTGGTGCCTGGTGGCGAGCGTGGGTCTGGGTCAGATGTTTGTGCACCTGTTGGCAGCAGGAGTCTGGCTCCCAAACCGATAGACTTAGCACAGGGAAATGGTTAGGGTTTATGGCTCTGGGATTAGCCTTTAAATTCTAAGTCCCTTGAACATGATGAGATACGGATCCTTTCCCTATAACGTGTACCGTCCCGTAAAGTGCATTTGTGTACAATTTCTGGGGGTTCCTCCAACCGCCATCCTTGGACCCCAGCCAGGTGGAGAGCCCAGTTCCTTTGTGTGATGGCTGCTTTGGTCCTGTGCCGGTGAGTTTGCAGTAGTCTGGAGCCTTGCTGCCGAGCTGGAGAATGGCTAGCGGGTGTGCTGGTTTCTCAGGAACCTGCCCTCACGATGTGTCTGCTTGTGTACTCCTGGTTAGCACTCCTGGAGGACTTACCTTTGCCTTTCCCTCTCTCAGATCTTTAAAATATCAGCTAACTTCCAGCTTTTTCCTCCACAGATAACTGCGATCTCCACTTCAAGGTGGCCCGAGACCGGAGTAGTGGCTACCCTCTCACAATTGAGGGCTTTGCCTACCTGTGGTCAGGAGCCCGTGCCAGCTATGGAGTCAGAAGGGGCCGTGTGTGCTTCGAGATGAAGGTGAGTGGGAGCAACTGAGGGTTTAAGAACAGAAAGCAGGTCCATCCTTTGGCATGAGCCGTTCATCAGCTACTTGGGTCAGAGCCACGACTGTAAAAAAGATTGAGCATAGACTGTGTGTGTCCAAGCAAAAAAAGCATGGTGGACTCTAGAGAACCATATCATTGCTGAACGCCCTATTGGGAAAGCAAGCCAACCATACAGTGCCTCATCAGGGTGATTTTTGCTTGGTGGGATTTTTTATTTTTTTATTTTTTTTTTATTTTTTTCTTCAGTGAGATTTGACCCAGGTATTATACAGCCAACCTCGCTAGGGATAACATGTTTGTAGAACTGGGAAAAGGATTTGTTTGGAAGAAAAATGAGCTAGAAGGAATGGAAGTGGACCCTGCCAGTTAAAGAGAGGCCAGAAGGAGAGCTGGGCAAAGAGCCACCAGGCCGTCCTCTACCATTGTCTCCCCATGGTTCGTGTCAGGTTATGTTTAGGAAAACGACACATTCTCGTGTTCAGCGAAAATTCAGATAGCACAGAAGAGTGTAGGGTAAAAAAAGCAGAAGTTAGACTCAGATCCTCCTAGTCCCCATTCTACTCTTCAGAAATAACACGTGTTAACAATTTCTTGCATGTCCCTTGTAAATCCAAACTTATTTATGACCGCTAGTATTTACAGTACTGTTTGCACACACTGCATAATGGTGCCGGGCTCTGTACATGGACATCTCCGTTAATCTCCCCACTGTACCATCATGATAGAGGCACTACGCTCCCCGTTTTTTAGAGGGGCAAGCTGACCGAGGTTTATCATTTCTGATTGACTAAGTCTGTCGGTTTTGAGTTGCGAATTGTTTTGTGTGCCACTCAGAGAGAAACCCTGTCAGTTAAACTTCTAGAGTGCTTTCTCACTACATCAGTTGTAAGATCTACCCTGATTTGGACACATCGAAATGTGGAAATGTGCATCCAAAAGTCAATAGAATAGGTTAACTTTATAGAAGCCACCAACTAATACAGATAGGTAGGGTTGTTAGGCAGTCTAACCTGTAAGGTAAGTCAGAAGGCGTGGGTCATTCTTTCTGCTTTTTGTACTTAGTACCATGTCTTGGATGACAAGTTCCGTCCCTGTACCTCAGCCATGCTTCGCTCTCTGGCTGCTTCATCTATTCTGTGGCGTGGATGTGCCGTAATGTGGCAGTGCCTTATTTTTTAATTTTATTTTTGGCAGTGCCCTACTGATGGTTTGGTGGGGGGGAGTTGTGTGTTTTTTTTTTTAAGATTTTTATTTATTTATTTAACAGAGGTAGAGAACACAAGTAGGCAGAGCGGCAGACAGAGGGAGAGGGAGAAGCAGGCTCTCCGCCGAGCAGGGAGCCCGACGTGGGGCTCGATCCCAGGACCCTGGCGCCCAGGGAGTTGTTTTTAATATAAACAGCGTCACACTGAATATCCTGTGCGTGTGTCATGTGGTCCCGCGTACACCTATGGGTGCATCTGTAGAGTAAACTGGAAGTTGAATTGCTGGGTTATAAAGCATATGCATTTGCAGTTTTCATAAGAGATTGCTAAATTGCTTGCCAAAGACATGGTGCCAATTTATCCTTCTACGCTAAGTATGAAAGTCCCCATTTCCCCTGCAGCATATTAAAATTGAAAAATAACTATATTCATGGGGCGCCTGGGTGGCTCAGTCGGTTAAGTGTCTGCCTTCAGCTCAGGTCATGATCCCGGGGTCCTGAGATCAAGCCCCATGTCGGGCTCCCTGCTCAGTGGGGAGCCTGCTTCTCCCTCTCCCTCTGCCTGCTGCTCCCCCTGCTTGTGCTCTCTTTCTCTGTCAAAAAAATAAATAAAATATTTTTTTAAAAAACAACTGTATTTTGAAGTGCCTGTCTCTGTGGCCCTGTACTTCCTGAGCCCCTCAGAGTCCCTGGGTTCAGTGCCACAGGCCCTTCTGAGTGGCTTCAACACCTTTTCCCCAGCAACAAGAGCCACTGCTGATTTTTAATGCCTGTGTGCTGCCCTCTTGTATTGCCTTGTAACCTGCAAGCCTCCGAGCATCAGCTCTGAGCCCTCTTATTCTTTGTCCTCAGATCAATGAGGAAATCTCCGTGAAGCACCTTCCTTCCACAGAGCCCGACCCGCACGTCGTCCGTATCGGCTGGTCCCTGGACTCCTGCAGCACGCAGCTGGGTAAGGGGAGGGCAGCCTAGCGGTCCAGATACTAGAGTAGCTGCCTCTGTCCCTGGATTCTCAAGCTTCCTAAACTTCTCTTCCCAGCATGGGACTCGGAACACAGCTAGCCCAGGGTGGGACACCTCCTGCCTGTCTTCAGGTATACAGGATTCAACTGGAAGGACCACAGTCATCTTAACTTTTCTATGAGAAATTGATTATCTTTTAGGAGAGGGTCCACAGTTCTCTTTAGAAGGCTGATCCCTTTCTTTAAAAAGATCAGTTGTCTTCTGTCCTCAAACCATGCTGAAAATAAGTTCCTCAAGTCCCATTCAGTTCTGTCTGGGGTTTTCTGTCCAGAGCCAAACCCAGAGTAGAAGGGGAAGCAGGGAGCAGGGGGCTGGTAGGCAGAGAGAGGCAGGGGCTGCCCATTGAGAGGGTTTGAATGTTCAAGGGGCCTCAAGTGACATCCGGCCCCAAGTGACTGATTTCGATGACCCATGCGGAGACCTTTTGCTTTGGTCATGTAAACATCTGATTATGAAAACGTGTACTCGTGTGTACAGTTTAGGCCATAGGGAGAGGGGGAAATGAAAATCCTCCCAAACCTGCGAGATAACCAGTGTTAACATTTTTATCTACAGTCTTCTGGGCAGTTCTTTTGTTCTTTGTATATCTCAAACTGGGTCACACTATGGTACTGTCTTATAGCCTGGTTTTTTTTTCCTTCTTAATAGATGCTGGGCATATTTTTGTAAATAAGTAGAGCTGTTTGACCACTGCACAATTTCCCTTTTTGTAATAGTGTCACTTACAAATAAGGTTTTGTGGATCATGTAAGTTGATTGCAATTTTTTGCAGTTAAACTCTTAAGCTATCCTTGTGTGTAATGATCTGACTGTTCACTTAAGACTGACCCTTAAAAGTAGAAATGTTAAGTCGGGAGTGTACAGTTCCATTTAGATAGATATTCACATTTTTTATTTCAGATGCCTGTGTCCTCTCGATTTCTCTCTGTCTGAGTTTTTGGGTGTAAATGGTGGGTAGTTGATACAGGTAAAGGTTCAAAGCCCAGAGCGGTCAGATGTCCGGGGCCAGCAGCTGGTATGTAGAACCATTGGGCCTGGAATTCATGCCTGTCAGCGCCTGCTTTTCTGGCAGGATGCTCCTTGGGTTCCTGGCCAAGGATCTCCATACACCCCGGGTGTCAGGCAGGGCCCTCACGATCTCACTCCTTCTCCCATTGCTTCAGCCCCCAGTTCTGTAGCCTGAGCAAATCCAGTGCCTTCCTTAGCGTGTAAACCTCACAGTCTCCAGAAGCAAAATCCAGGCCCTTGCCTGATTTCTGCCCAGAACCCACTGGCACCAAAAGTGGGTGTCATTAGTAGACTCGACTGTATGTTGAGTGTCACGAGGAAGGTTGCGCCTCTGCATGCAGCCCGCCTTCTTCCTAGCTCCTCTCTCCCCTTCTCCCTCTCATTCCAGATTCTCCCTCTGTGCAGTGGTTCAGGTCGGCTCCCATCCCCAGACTTCACACCTAAACCCACCAAGCCCCCCAGAATTCTGCATAATGAGGGGCTTCCTTTCAGCAGGACCTTCCTCACCTCCTCCCCCCGCCCCCAAAGCATCTGATTAGTAAAACGAGTAAAGAAACTAATTTTTTTTTCTTTAAAAGTATGTGGCAGCCATAAAGGCTGCTGGGATCATGGTGGGCTTAACCGGCCTTTGCCTATTTCTTCCATCAGGCGAAGAGCCTTTCTCCTACGGCTACGGAGGCACTGGGAAGAAGTCCACCAACAGCCGGTTTGAGAACTATGGAGACAAGTTTGCAGAGAATGACGTGATTGGCTGCTTTGCGGTGAGTGCCAGCAGCCTGTGGGAGTTGGCGGAACCAAACGTTGGTCCTGTCAGCTGGACCTGCAGGCTTCTTTCTCAGAATACCTCTGTCCATGGTCCTCCCTGTCCAGCAGCTCTTGCCATAGCTCTTTGCCTCTCTTTCCCAGAAGGGAATGTTGGCTCTTGTTTTGGGCAGGATTCTGCCATTCTACCCTCTTTGGTCTTTCGTGCGAAGCTGTCAGACGGCACCTTGGAGAGGTTTGGGGATGTCAGGTGCGTGCAGCCTTCTTCCAGTCCTAGATACCAGAGGGACATTTTCTAAATACACCGGGAATTTCTTTTCTCTTCGCTGTGGAATAGCCTGTCTGCTCACAAAGGCAGTGCTGTTGGCGCTTGCCCCACTGTGGCATCCCCTCATCCCAAAACCTCTCCCATCCTTCACGTTGTACGGCTTGAGCCAGGCTTCCTACAGTGCACTGTCTTCTAGAAGGGTGGGGGTGGATGCAAAACAGAACAAGATAGAGGGTGGCAGTCCTGCAGTCCAACTTGAGTCCCTGAGAACAGTGACTGACGCTTGACAGTGCTGTACACGGGGCCATGGCTGCAGCTCTGGGGCCAGACTCCCTGGACCCAGCTCCTGCTTGTCCGCTCACAGCCCTGGGCAGCCCCCCTCCCTGTATTTCAGCATGCTCTCAATGAGAGTCGTGGAGTTGGGTCTAGGGCCATTAAGCCAGTCCATTAGAACACTTCTACCAATGCCAGAAGCATAGTAAGTGCTGAGTAAATACTACCTCATGCCATTATCAGTAGGAGCTTTAGACGTAAAGTGTGTCACGAGACCTCAGGCAGGGTGGCTGCCCGGGTGCTTCCTCTTGGTCTTGTTCTCCTCCCTCTTGTTTGTACCCGTGTACTCTTTTTTTTCCCCTTCACTCTCACTGGAAGATGATTTCAAACTCAAAAGCCCTAAGAAATCTCAGTCTTGCGCAGATTCTAACATTTGCAATTTGCTTTCACCATTTCTCAAACACAGTATCTGTGTCTGATTCCTATCTGGTCCACTGGAGAGTAGGGTGCCTACATCATGTCTTTAGTTTTTAGTCTTCAGTCTGCATTTCCTAAGAATAAAGCTGCTGTCTTAACCACAGGACAGTTATCGAATTTAACATTGATATAATGCTATTATCTCCTCCACAGTCCACATTTAAATTTTGTCAGTTGTCCCAGCAGTTTCCTTTAGAGCAATTTTGTTCCTGGTCCAGGATCCAGTCCAGGATCACGGATTGCATTCTCTTGTCAGGGCTCTTTAGTGTGAAACAGATTCCCAGTGTTCATTTGTCTTTCATGACCTCATTATCTTTTTAATAAAAAACATGTTTTCTTAACCAGAAATTCACCATGTTTATGCTCTACACACTGCTCTATACCTTGCATTTTTCCCCCCTGTTTAACGATCTTGGCTGTCTTTCCTTCACACAGATAATATGGATCTAGCTCAGTTAAAAACATTTTTGAATAATTAATGAATTTATGTGGTTTCCAAAGATACCAAGAGAGATATGTCAGAAGATAACACAGTGTAGTCTCCTGCAGACCTTCCCCATCCACACATTGTTCACATACGCCCTCCCCACACGGGAGCCCCCAGTCCTCGGGATTTCTTTATCCAAATACAAGAAAGATAATTGTCATTTTTCTTCTCTTACACAAAAGGTAGCACAGCATTTCACATTGGTTTTTACTTAATTATTTATCTGAGATATTTTTTCTGTTGCTACCTAAAAGATTTTGTTCTTTCACATGGTCTGCAGTCGTTGTCTGTACTTACAATATTCATATCATCAGTTCTCCGTTAGTGGACATTTGGTTAGTTTCTCCCCTTTTTATTTGGTGGCTGCCTCGTATTTTGATGCAGGCATCAGTTTATTCTGTGTTAATTTAGCCGGTCTCCTGTTGGTGGCCTGGGAAGCTGTCTGCTGGGGGAGTCGATGCTGCGGTGACGCCTTGTCCTTTTCCCACGTACCACAGTCTCTTGGGGATCTTTTTGTGTTTCCACACTTGGATCTGCTCTGTCCTATAGCGTCTCCTACTTCCCCATTGGAGCACAGTTGGCAGTGCTGGGCTAAGTGATTGGCACATCCGTCTTTGCATTCTTGTGGGAATCCAGCTGTAGTGTTTATTCCTGAAAGTGTGATTTCTGGGTCAGAGGTGTATTTTTAAATTTCGATCGCTGTCACCAAGACTGCACTCCAGAGAGGCTGCGGCAGTTTAACATGTCCTCAGTGTATGGCAGCATCCCCCAAACTCTGTCCCATCCAGGCGTGAGGCTCTGTGAGCGTGCGCCAGTGTGGAACTATAGGCCTTGATTCCTGCTGCAACTAGATCGTTCAGCCGGGGCACCTCTACTTCTCTTTTTAAGATGCCATGCGCAGTTTCCTTTTTTCAAAGGGTGCCATAACTTTTTAAAAGGCTTGGGGTGACGGGTTAGAGGGGGTGTGGAAACCAGTGACCTGAGGGAAGCCAGGGGGAGCCCGTTTGTGTTAGATCTCGAGTTCTCAACAGTCACAAAACAGAGGATACAGTGGCTGCCAGGAAGCGAGAACAGTAGAACCCATTTCCGCAGACCATAAAGAGTGTTGTACTTGGAGCCTTAGGGACGACTGAGGAGGTGTGAGCGATGAGGCCGTAAAACCAGCGGGCTCTGAGTAGCACCGGGCATGATGACTTTGAGGTTTGAGGCCCTGGACCGGCACCAGGGTGTTTTAGCAGGAGTGATAGGGCCACACTTGCCTCTTGGACAGATGGCCCCATGGGTGGTGGATTTGTCAGTTGAGGGTGCTGGTTTTTGTACGATGTGGGAAGTTCCCTGAGTGAAGCTGGTGGCCATGAGGAAGACTGACCCTTGGGATGCTCATCTCCATGTGGAGCAAAGGTGACCTGGGCCACTTTGCTCAGGTGGAAAGATACGGTGGGAATCCCGCTGCAGGGAATGGGCAGGATTCACCCTGGCAGATGTTTGTGTGTCTGCCCTGCGTGATCTTGACCTCTGTGGGCACCTAGAGATGAACAGATAAGGACCGTATAGAGCTGTGTCCTGTGAGCACTGAGAACTGTGGTGAGGAAGCCATTTAGGAAAAGGGGCGCTCGCTCCTTCTTAAAGGATAAGTTCCAAGGTGGTCTCCCCATTCAAGAGGGAAAGAATACCAGGTCTTGTACTTTTATACCAGGAACCTGACCTCGTGCTTTGCTTCAGCTGCCATCTGATCCCAAGTTTTGAGTCTCCCTTAAATGTAAACCTTTACCCTGCACCCAGAGTGATCTTCCTGAAACGGCTTTGACCAGGCCACTCCCCTGCTTGAAACAAGTCAGGGGCTCTGCTCTGCCATCAGCGTGGAGTCCAAACTCCTGAGGTGACAGAGAGCCTCTCACAACGCTGAGGTCAGGGACCATGTCTCCCCACAGTGCCTGGCATCTCGGACTCATCGGTCCCACTAACCCACTTAGTCCTCTTTGCAACATAGAATCTTGTCATGGCCCCCCTTGTTTGATAAGGAAACTGTAGATGGAACCCCAAGGTCACACAGTAAATAGCAGAGCTGAAGCAGTCTGCCTTCCCAGTCTTAACCACTAAGCTCCAGCTGCTCCGTAAGAACTCAATGGTTGTTGAATGAACAAATACGCCTGACTCACCCGCTGCACCTGAAGTTACTCCTCCCTCATCTTTTCTGCTTCAGCCAGGCTGACCCTTTGTTCTCTCACTATCGGATTTATACACAAACAACACTTCTCTGTAGGACTGTCTCCTCCCACCGCAGACTTGGCTCACTTCCATGTATTATTCAGGACTTGGCTTACAGGTCCCCTCCTCGGAGAATCTGATCCTGGGTAGGTGCTCTTACAAATTAGGATAGTGTCCTTGTCTGATTCCCCACCAGGCCCCGAGCCCTGTTAGGCCCGGATCACCGATAGGCCTATGCACCAGGAAGAGCAGGAGCTGCAGAACATGTGTTGAACAAACAAATGAAAGCATTTGTAGAGCTGGACTTGACTCAGAAGGCCCTGCTGTGGCTTTCTTTCCATCTGTTCTCTTCGCAGACTGCCCTGGCTAGGCTTGAGGACACACAGAATCGCCTTTTCCTTCACATTTGTCCCAGGCTAGGCACAAGACTTGGAGCTTCCTAAAATGACAACGTGTCACATCCCCCAGCTTTGGGGTTTGGGGGCAAGGAGGGCTTTGGCCGCACCTTCTCAGCTGTTCCCTGGTGCCGCCTCATGTATCTGCTGGGGGAGGGAGGCTGTCTTTCCACTCCCTGCATCTGCTTCCTCCCAGCTTTGGCTCCCGATGCCTGACGCTGAGTGTTGGCAGTTATCTTCCTTTGGCTTTTTCTCCTAGGACTTTGAATGTGGAAATGATGTGGAACTTTCCTTCACCAAGAATGGGAAGTGGATGGGCATTGCCTTCCGAATCCAGAAGGAAGCCTTGGGGGGTCAGGCCCTCTACCCTCATGTCCTGGTGAAGAATTGTGCAGTGGAGTTCAACTTCGGGCAGCGGGCAGAGCCCTACTGTTCCGTCCTCCCAGGCTTCACCTTTATCCAGCACCTTCCCCTGAGTGAGCGGATCCGGGGCACTGTCGGACCAAAGAGCAAAGCAGAGTGTGAGGTGAGTGGGCCTCGAAGACCGAATTGGAGGCCACCTCTCCAGAGCCATGTCGCTGCCAAGGCAGAGGGGAGACACTGCAGCTGGGTGGTGAGAGCAGCACAGCCTCTTCCTCCGGGCTTCCCAGGGCTGGGAGAGAGAGGGGAGGGCAGTGGGTGTGGCTCGGGCTGAAGAGGGAGGGGCTGAGGTGAGAGACCTAAATCTTGGAAAGGTTCCCGAAGGAAGTTGTCCTGTGGCTTCTTCCACACTGCTGCTTCACGGGGGCCAAGGCTGTCTAAGGACAAAAATGACAACAGATCTTGGGGGTTATTTGGCTGCAGAAGCTGTACTAGTGAGCTTTGCTCTCAAAATAATATTTTTTAAGATACACAGGTGATTTTATGTTTATTTCTAAAAAACTAAACTAAACGTGAAGATTAATTTCCCATAATTCCACTGTCTGCAAATAAGTTCACTGATGAAGTTTTCAAGTTTATGCTGTCTTTTTTGCTGTGCTAGGTGCCTGTTTTGTACACACGCACTTATAATTGAGATTGTAAAGTATAAGCATTTTGATATCTGCCCTTTTCACTCAACAGTATTTTGTGAGCTTTATCCCACTACATGAAACCCTCTTTTTAAACTCACTTTTAATGGCCTTACAAACGGATTGTTCCCCTCTTGGTGGGCCTTTAGGTTGTATCTAGTGTTCACCAAATTCTAAATGTACTAAATAAATACCATGCTTGTCCTCATGCGTATAGTCTCTCCCCTTTTTGGACTCCAGGAAGGTTGTACCACTTCTCGTGGCCGCTGTGTGTACTGTTCCCAGTGCATGACCCTCTCTGGGCTTTTCCCTGTCAGAAGCCGCTTGATCCTGAACAGAAATGTAATATTCATGATAACAGCACCTGATTTCGTGCTCACCCCATTCGAGGCCCTCTCTTAAGAGTCTGACACCCTTTGTGTCTTTGAATCCCAACAGCAACACTGTGAGGTAGATGCTGTTATTGCTACTGTTTTCCAGAGGCAGCCATGAAGTTGAGTTACCCTTGAGGTCACCAGTGAGTGAGGGCAGTGCCAGACCGCCATGCCACCCACTGCTACTGCTTCAGTGTCCCTCTTTGTCCCATTTTTGTAGATTCTGATGATGGTGGGCCTGCCCGCTGCCGGTAAGACCACGTGGGCCATCAAACACGCAGCCTCCAACCCCTCCAAGAAGTACAATATTCTGGGTACCAATGCCATCATGGATAAAATGCGGGTAAGGATGGTCCCTGGTCCCTCCATATCCACCCGCTTCGTCCACCAGAGTGCTGCCTGCAGCCAGGACCACCCACTCCTTCTCCCTCTGCCCACAGGTGATGGGCCTGCGCCGGCAGCGGAACTATGCTGGCCGCTGGGACGTCCTGATCCAGCAGGCCACCCAGTGCCTCAACCGCCTCATCCAGATCGCTGCCCGCAAGAAACGCAACTATATCCTAGATCAGGTACTTAAACTGGAAACCTTCATGCCCCAGGAAATGGAAGGGGCCTTTTAGATGCCTGGTCCTTTTATTGTTTCCCCGTAATACTCAGACTGCAATGCTGATCAGGGAGTCAGCCCTACATGATGACACAGTCCCAGACTCTTAGCCTCGGTCTCTGAGGCCAGTCTGTGGGTGGGCTCTGGGGCCATGAACCAGACATAACTCAGGCTCTCAGCAGCCCAGAAGAACATCATCACGTGAGAGCTGTTTAGTGAAATGGAAGGGACATGGACTTTTGAGCTGGACAAACCTGGGCTTGAATCCGAGCTCTGCCCCTTCCTAGCTGCGTGCCTATGGGCAGCTGACTTCATCCCCCAAATCTCAGTCTCCTGGTCTGTAAAAGAGAGCTCATAATGGTGCCCACGAAACACGGTCTGGCCCATAGTAGCTGGAGATTGTTGTTAATTACTCTACAAAATAGGTACATCCCAGCTTCTGTTAGCATGTTTTTATGACTGTCGGGTACGTATCTAAGTCACGTATTGTCTACTAGTTAAGAGGAAGGCTGTTAGCATCAGGTCGTCTGAGAACCTTTGAAATTAAACCAGAATTTTGTATACAGGCACAGATATGTCCTTTGAAAACAAACAAACAAACAACTAGACAGTTTCGAGTTAGGATAGGAAAATCGTCCATGGCTTTCAGCATTCTCAAAGGATGAGTGACCCAAACATGGTTAAGGGAAGGAGTCCTGTCTCAGAATAACGAGTTCCTCATGTTTACTGCCTATGAGACATCATTCTTGACATTGTCCCGAAGGCTTTCTCAAGTAGCAGATACTGTATTTGGGGACCTGTGAATAAGCCTCTGCTCCCCTTAGCCTTGCACTTGTGCTTTCTTAAAAATCTGTGAGTGCAAATGTGTAACCTGAGCAGTGCCCCCGCCCTGGCAGCCTTAACTGGGGTACCTTCCATACATGTAGCCCTGGGTACTTGGTTCCCATGAGTTCAGAGTTCCTGATAAGGGTGGAGCTGGTGGTGGTGGCAGCCTTGTCAGAAAGGTGGTTGGAAACTCCAGGGAACCAGGTTGGCTTTGCATTGGAGTGAGCATCTTAAAACAATTGAGCAGGAGCTCCCAGGCTGGTGGATGGTGGAGATTTGGGAAGAGTGGTCCCCCCGCTCTCTGCACCCCTTCCCTGTATCTTGCCCCAAGCATCTCTTCCATGTGGCTATTCCCGAGTTACATCCTATTCATAATAAACCGGTAAGCTGCTGTCTATAGTGGAAGAAATGAGGCCTCATAGCCAACATTTGAAAAGAGCACATAATAGGAAACTAGGTTTTTTTTTAAATAATTTTTTTATTAAAGATTTTAATTTCTTATAGAAGGGTGGGCACACGAATTGGGGGAGGGGCAGGGGGAAGAGAGAGAAGCCGATTCCCCTCTGAGCTCCAAGCACATTGCAATGTGGGGATTAATCTCACAAGCCTGAGATCATGACCTGAGCCGATAAGTTGAACACTTAACGAACTGAGCCACCCAAGTGCCCCAAGAAGAAATTAGTCCTTAAAGACAAAAAGAAAAAAAGCTGTTAGGTGATGATAGTTCTTTATGATAGACAAATTAAAGGATCTTTATAAGCAGTTAAGTGTTGAGAGTGGAAATCTTTGGTTTGCTGGTGAAACAGCATGCTACAAAAACTAAAAGTTGGCCAAGGCTGTGCCACGCTTTTGGCATCCTTATGTGATGCTAGAGATGTGAGATTCGCTCTGGGTGTTGCTTTTCTGGAAAGTGGACCTGAAAAGGTGTACTTTCATCCACTGAGCAATGCTGCAATCATAGGATTGAGCCCTGAAGACCCACATTTGTAAAGAACATAGGACATGGTCCCATAATACTAAAGTTTGATAAAAATAACTTATTGGGTTAATGGAAAAAAATAAAAAAACACCACACAGTTGAGCACAGGATAGTCTAAGAGCCACCCAGGGTTACTGCCCCAGCTCAGCCCCATTCATGATACATACAGCCAGCCTTCTCTCCCTTTAAAAGACTTTGTTCTTTTTCTTTCTTTCTTTCTTTCTTTTTTTTTTTTTAAAGATTTTTAAGATGTTTAAGATTTTATTCTTGGGGCGCCTGGGTGGCTCAGTCGATTAAGCGTCTGCCTTCAGCTCAGGTCATGATCCCAGGGTTCTGGGATCGAGCCCCACATCGGGCTCCCTGCTCAGCTGGGACCTGCCTGCTTCTCCCTCTCCCTCTGCCGCTCCCACTCATGCTCTCTCTCTCTATCCAGTAAATAAAATCTTTAAAAAAATTAAAAATAAAGATTCTATTATTAACTTCTTTACCCAACGTGGGGCTCATACTTATAACCCCATGATCAAGAGTCGTGTGCTCTAACAACTGAGCCAGCCAGGCATCCCAAAGACTTTGTTTTTTTTTTTTTTTAAAGATTTTATTTATTTATTTGAGAGAGAGAGAGAATGAGAGATAGAAAGCACGAGAGGGAAGAGGGTCAGAGGGAGAAGCAGACTCCCCGCCGAGCAGGGAGCCCGATGCGGGACTCGATCCCGGGACTCCAGGATCATGACCTGAGCCGAAGGCAGTCGCTTAACCAACTGAGCCGCCCAGGCGCCCAAGACTTTGTTTTTTGAACAAGCCTCACTTTGCCCCGTTCTTGTCAGGGCATTTTGAAATTGTAGTCCAACTTGGCCTCAGTGGGACTCCGGGTCCTGAAAAATAGAGAGCAATGGTGTTTTAACACCCTGAGGATTCCTTGTTTGGATACCAAGAAGTATTCCCTGCCTCCTTGCCCCCCCCCCCGCCCCCAGCTTGCTGGTTAAATCATCTGTGAAACCCATTTCAAATATGTGGCCCAGTGGAAAAGGATTATAGTCCTAGGGGTAGATGGTTTTTTTTTTTTTTTTTTTAAGATTTTATTTATTTGACAGAGACACAGCAAGAGAGGGAGCACAAGCAGGGAGAGTGGGAGAGGGAGAAGCAGGCTTCCCGCCGAGCAGGGAGCCCAATGCGGGGCTCGATCCCAGGACCCTGGGATCATGACCTGAGCCGAAGGCAGACGCTTAACCATCTGAGCCACCCAGGCGCCCCAGGGGTAAATGGTCTTAACATCTGTGTTCAACACTTCAAAGTGGGCTTTCCCTGGACGTCAGGCCCCCAGCCTCTCAGCCAGGCACAGAACAGCTGAGCTCTGTAAAGACTCACCATTGGCCTTCTCGTCCTCTGCTGGCTTTATTCAGGGACAGGGTCCAGGGCTGTACCGGGTGCGCCTGTGCTCTTCAGGGCTGCTGGCCTCCTGGTGGAGGACCTGCTGGTCAGGTCGAGTGACCTGAGCCAACAAGGAAGCAAAATAACCTAAACTCCGAAGGAGGGGGAGGAGGGTTCTCGGATTCACCACAGACTGGAGGATTGACTTGGGGCCTGAAGCTATAGGTTGGTCAGGCCTGGGAAGAGGTCTAAAGCCAGTGGTTTCACCCGTTTTGACTTAAGCCCCAAAAGTAGGTTCCAGAAAACCCTGGAGGTAGGATGTAAGGTTCAGAGCAGACCCCTGGCAAGATGCCGGCACTTTCCACTCCACCAGCTTCGACAGTGATAAGGGGTAAGTTGATGCATAGCTGTCTCCTGAACTAGAGAGAACTCCCAAAGCAGACACAGTACAGCACGCAAAGTTCCTGCAGTCCCGGGGTCTCAGCTCAGGGCTGTCTTCTCCCTTTTTCCTCGGATTTTTCCTGAGTGGTCAGACCTCCCTGTCTTTGGCTTTCCTGGCTCTCCTGTGTAGGTTGGCCTCAGAAATGCTCATCCTTGGGCGCCTGGGTGGCTCAGTCGTTAAGCGACTGCCTTCGGCTCAGGTCATGATCCTGGAGTCCCTGGATGGAGTCCCGCATCGGGCTCCCTGCGCAGCGAGAAGTCTGCTTCTCCCTCTGAGCCTCTCCCCTCTCATGCTCTCTCTCTCTCTCATTCTCTCTCTCAAATAAGTAAGTAAAATCTTTAAAAAAAAAAAAAAAAAGAAATGCTCATCCTTGAGAGAGAAGGAGAAAGAGGCTGTGTGCGGCAGGATTCTGCCTTTGGCCAGGATCCCAGCCCCTCTCCCAGGATGTGTCTCCTTGAGCACAAGCTCTCAGGTGTGTAGGGGCCCGGACTTACATTTCGTGATGACTTGAGTCCTCTTGAGATCATGGGGGTGTTAAGCTGTGGGACATCTGAGGAGGGCAGGAAAAAAAATGAACCAGAGGGGAAGCTGAGACCTCATCTGGAAAAGGAACCTGTTTGAAGTTTGCATTCGGTTTACTGGTAGAACAGGCCTCTGCTGACTTCCTAGAAAGTCACAGACAAAAATGGTGGGGGCCCTGGTGGAAAATTAGGAAAGCTTTCCGGAGGTGGGGTGCCTGGCCAGGACATGGACGATGATAAAAGGAGTTGAGACTTTGTCTCGAGGGCAGTAGTGAACCATGGACATGTTTTCATCAAAGAGGGACATGGCTCACTTCGCCTGGCTGGTGAAAGGCTGAAGAGAAAGGGGAACAGAGAAGTAGGAGGCCACATCACTTCAACTTCTCTTTGGGGTCCTTTTCTTACCTGGGGAAAGCCTCTGGAATGAGGTGCTGCCTGCCCTGGCCCACCACAGAGCTTCAAGACGGTACAGGGCAGGAGCGGGAGCTGACCTGGAGGCCTCGAGAGGGCCTCTGCAGGGCCCTGTGTGAGGGCCCCAAACCACCCCCAGAGTCAAGACTGCGGGCTCTAACAGCCCAGCGCCAGGCCAGGCAGTAATCAGAAGCAGGACTGCATGTGACAGCGTTGCCAGCCCTGCCTCAGCCCCGCCTCAGTCAGCAGAACATGTGGGTCTAGTCTTGCTTTGCATCCCTGTTGACGAGTGCCATGCCTTCTTTGAGACAGAAACCTGGGGCTAAGAACAGAGGCCCAGAGTAAACCGCCTCTTGTTGGCAGGCATTGGAGAGGGAGGTGTTTCTTCTCCACCTTCCTCATCCCCAGAGCCTCAGCCAGTTCCACTGTTGACACTCCAGCCAGTTCTCTTGCTGCATGTGTGGTTCCTCCCACTGGGTTTACCTCACTCTGCCAGAGTGAGCTCTTTTGTCACCAGCTTTAAATGTGCTCCTGTGGGGTCCAGCCAGGTTTCTCTCCCTGCCAGCCTGACCCTGTTGAGCTCTGGACAGGGGACAGTGGGACTCTCACAGAACCCGGGCTGTATTTCTCCCTCATTCCCCCGGACCGCCACACACCAGAACTACCCACATAGCTTCCCGGAGAAACCCAGCTCCTGTCCTTTGGCCCCCATTGCCAGGGATGGGGATAGCTGGGGAGCCAGGGAACACAGACAGCCCCAGACCTTCTCAGAGCCAGCATCTTCAGGGTGGGACTGGGAGAAGCACAAGCTGGGCAGAGGGATCCCACGCAGCTGGAAAAGCTGACCTAGCTGTTGTGCTGGTCTCCTAGCAACAGCCACCAGCAGCCCCCAGTGACCAGAGTAGTGCTGGGCCGGCCTAAGGGCTCTGACCTCACTGTGTTTGCTGTAGCAACAGCCACCAGCAGCTAACTCCCTTTCCTCCAGGAAGCCAAGCATTTGCATTTCTGCTGGCCTGATTCGGTGCTCTTCTTCCCTTCCCCAAGCCCAGCAATAAGGGGAGGGAGAGGCCGTCTCAGAAACACTCGCCAAGTGTGTTCTCAGCACCTCCGTTCCAGGGTGTCTGAGCAGCCATCCCTCAGAGTCTAGCCACTTCCTAGGACAGGGGCTGGCTATTATTAGGAGCCCAGTCTGCTCCGCCCCATCCCCCCCCATCCTGCAAAGCTGCAGGGACTAGTGCTCTTGACAGCATTGCTTCTCTTCTTTGCCCCCTTGTCAGCACCTTGACAGGGCAGGTCTGCCTCTTGGAAAACCTCCAGGGGGTGTTTATCCCTGTCCCTTGGGGTTCGAGGCAGTCAAAATAGGATCACTTCTTCGGGCAAGAACCGTGGAATGGGTTGTCCACAGAATGGTTTAGGGCCACAGTCACTCTGGCTTTTGTGCCAGGAGAAAACCTCATTATTTAGCTGGAGAAGGCCAAATTCTATCTTGCTATGATCAGATGCCACCTTCTGCTTTGCTTTTAGGAATGAGTCCAGGAAGAGCAGTGGGGAGAGAGACTTTTCCTCTGTAACCTGATGTGCCTCTTAACCATTTGTGGCCCAAGGCCTCTCCATGGGCCAGTCCTCAGGGCCCAGATCACAGCATGGATATGTGCTTGCGGCATACATGGTCTCCCTGTCCTTGAAGGCTGGGACATTTTCCCCGGGGAACAGGGAGGAACATCCCCGCCTGGTGTGTGTCAGGACCAGGGGTCTGATTGGTTTAGAGAACAGCTGCACCCACCGCCCAGATCTCCCAGCAGATGTGCACTAGGGTCCCTGGCCTCTGGCTGACCCACAGCCCAGCTTCTTGTTCCATGTCTTGGGAGAGGATCTCTTGTGACTTGACTTTTCTTCGAATTTAACTTTCCTTGGTCCTTTCCGTTGGGAAGTCTCTGCTGGGACACTGTCAGTCCTGTTGGCCCTATTTTCAGATCCACCCTATGTGTGTTGACTTGGAACTTTCCCTGCCCCCTTCCTGCCACATGCCAGACATTTTCACATCTGTAAATCCTCACCAGAGCCAGAAGAGCCAGAAGGAGGGTGATCTGATCCCTGTCTTTCAGAGGAAGAAATTTGAGATGTAGGCTAATTAGGTGACTCGTCTACAGTCTCACAAATAGTAGAAGGCACAGCTGGGATTTCAACCCCGAGCTGTTTCCCCAAAGCCTGTGTTCTCTCTACCCTGTCTTTTTTTTTTTTTTTTTTTTTTAAGATTGTACTTATTTGTTTATTTAGAGTGTGAGCAGGGGGAGGGAGAGGGAGAGAATCCCAGGTGGGACTCTAGGCTGAGCATAGAGCCTGACTCGGGGCTCGATCTTACAACCCTGAAATCACGACCTCAGCCAAAACCAAGAGTCGAATGCTTGACTAATGGAGCCATCCAGGCGCCACTGTCCCTGCCTTTCTGATGGGAAGTCGCTATAGCTTGGTCTTCTCTGGCTTCACATCTACTTTACAGTGAGGCTAGTCATGGCACACCTCCCTCCCCAGTAACGGCCATAACTACAGTGGCTCCCAGTCGTTGACTTGGCTGTGAGCCAGGCCCAGGGCTAACCAAGGGCTTTTACCCACATGAACTCCAGCAGACTTAATAGTGACCATCTGACATTCATACTTTTCTCCCTTTTCAGGGCTTGAGACTCATTAAATGCACAGTGGGTTGATTTTACAGACAAGTAGGCTGATTGGCACTTGTTCACCCAGAGCCACGTGGGTGTGACCTGAGCAAGTCAGATTAGAGCTGGGGTGTGCCAGGCCACTGTACACACGCACACACTCCCTCTCTGCCATGCTGGAGGCTGCCTCTAAACCCCCAGTCAAGGACTTCTTCGCACCAGGACATTTGCTCTGTCATCCTTTTCTGTTCCATCCTCACCAGCCCGGGCAGGGAGGCTCTTCATCTCTGTTTTCCAGATGAAGCAACTATAAGGACTGGCCAGAGTGAGTTAATGGCCACACTAGGACTTGACCCGGGGCTTTTCCACCCTGCCAGGCTCTTGCTTCAAAATACAGTATTTTTGTGTGTGTGTGCCCCTTTACGACTGCTCCCCGCTGTGGCTTCTCCCTTGAGTCCCTCTCAGAGCCTCTACAAGTTCAAAGGCAGGTACTCCTCATCACTCCAGTTGTTCTGACTGAGTTTAGATAGAGTGGATACCCATACAGGTTTCTGGGTCCCACCTCCAGAGATGGGTTTGGAAATTCCGAGTGGCGTTAGGGCCGCTCTCTTTTTCAGTAGCATCTAGGTGGTTTTGGTGTATGGGCTGAATCCGGGGAGCCCTGGGGGTCCCATGGTCTAGGCCCCGGTTCCAAAGGGCCCGGCAGGTAGGAGGTACTCCATAAATGGAAGCTGTTGGCAACTGCGGCTCTTGGTCACGTGTGTTCTAGAGCACCACTTTGTGCCACCACTGGCCCAGCACGCACCTGCACATCTGGAGGAAGGGAGCAGAACGTTAGAAGCAAAACTACACTTGGGAAAAGCACAGGCTGTTGCCTTGCCCAGCTCTGTGGTTAAAAGCCTGTGGTTGAGGCTCATGCTTTAGAGAAGGACTGAGGGAGTAGAAGAACCACAGTATTGATGACAAGAATCCATACAACTGTCAGAAAGGGCTGGTTAATTATGGCAACCATCCTGTAAGTACTATGTAGCCACTAAAAGAGAACACTGGCATGGAAAAGTGTTAGAGAAACGTTAAGTGAAAAAGCCTTCAAGAGAGTATGTAGCATGATTCCGCTTTTGTTATTTTATTTGTTTATTTGTTGTTGTTTAGAGATTGTACTTATTTATCTGAGAGAGAGAATGCCAGCAGGAGAGGGCCAGTAGGGGCAGAGGGAGAAGGAGAAGCAGACTCCCCGCTGAGCAGGGAGCCAGTTACGGGACTCAGTCCCAGGACCCTGGGACAGTGACATGAGCCGAAGGCAGACACTCAACTGACTGAGCCACCCAGGCGCCCCTCCAATTGTGTTAAAAATCACGGAGATCTCTGCTGGCTTCAGCAGCACATACACTAAAATTGACTCCTGTGTGAGGATGACCCACAGGTTCGTGAAGCGTTCCATATTTTAACTGAGCGCTTTCCCACATGTACCTCTAGGATGTTCCCATTATGTCTCAAAGTAAATGCTTTAAGAAAGAAAAAAAGATTACACAGATCTTTTTAGAAATACGTGTATTCAGTACAGGTCATCTCTGGGAAGGGGGATTGGCAGCGGATGAAGGGATTCTTAACTCTACCTTGTACTCTGAAGTTTTTACCATGATCCTGTGTTACTTTTATTTTTTTACCTTTTTTAAGATTTTATTTATTTATTTTAATATTTTATTTATTTATTTGAGAGAGAATGAGAGAGAGAGAGCAGGAGAGGGAGGAGGGTCAGAGGGAGAGGCAGACACCCCGCTGAGCAGGGGGCCCGATGTGGGACTCGATCCCGGGACTCCAGGATCATGACCTGAGCTGAAGGCAGTCGCCCAACCAACCGAGCCACCCAGGTGCCCAAGATTTTATTTATTTGACAGAGAGCTAGAGAAGGAACACAAGCAGGGGGAGTGGGAGAGGGAGAAGCAGGCCTCCCGCTGAGCAGGGAGCCCGATGCGGAGCTTGATCCCAGGACCCTGGGATCGTGACCTGAGCCGAAGGCAGACGCTTAATAACTGAGCCACCCAGGCGCCCCATCCTGTGTTACTTTTAGAATTGGGGGGAGGATGTAAGGTGGCATACCAAGAACAAATAGGGGTTAAAAGCCCAACCGCTGGGAACCCCTTGTCCTGTAACTGTCAGCAGCCACTTTCCTAAGTCCATTTTCTGAGGATGGGCTCAAGAATGTTAAAAGCAGGGGCACCTGGGTGGCTCAGTCTTTAAGCGTCTGCTTTCGGCTCAGGTCGTGATCCCAGGGTCCTGGGATCGAGCCCCGCATCGGGCTCCCTGCTCAGCAGGAAGCCTGCTTCTCCCTCTCCCACTCCCCCTGCTTGTGTTCCCTCTCTCGCTGTGTCTCTTTCTGTCAAATAAATAAAATCCTTAAAAAAGAGAAAAAGTATCTTAAAAGCACAAAAAGAGCAGTTTCCTGAGTTTTTCTGCTTTGGAGAACTAGCGTACTTTTCTCAGTTCCTGGCGTACATAATACCTGACAGAGGAAAAAACCCAAGTCGTAATGTACCATCTCTTGCCTCTTCTGTTACCTACCCCTAGACAAATGTTTATGGATCAGCCCAGAGGCGAAAAATGAGACCATTTGAAGGCTTCCAGCGCAAAGCCATTGTAATTTGTCCCACTGATGAGGACCTAAAAGACCGGACAATAAAGCGAACCGACGAGGAAGGGAAGGATGTCCCAGATCACGCGGTCCTAGAAATGAAAGGTAGGAGATGAGCGGTTCCCAGGGGCCCAACACAACAGGGTCCTCCAGAGAAAAGCTTTTTCCACAGTCCCTTCCTCCCTAGCTCCTGGCTTATTCCTTTTTTGATCTTGTCCGTTCTTTCCTTCCTCCTGTTCTGCCCTTCCCTGTCTGGTGCAGCTGTGAACAGAAGAGCTGCCAGCAGTCTCTTGGGGCACGGTTTTCAGACTTGCTGGGGCTGGGGCAGGATGCGGGAGAGGATGTGAGGGAGCAGACGCTGAAAGTCCCGCACAGTCACTGCATCTGGCTCCCTCTGGTGCAGTGCTGAGCTGGCCTCCGTCCTCTCCTCTGTAGAAAATAAGGAGGCTGATTCCACCTGCCTGGCCCACACCCTGGGGAGGCTGGAGGGAGTGTTTATATTTGGTGGGGCTTAGGCCACCTCTTCAGAAGAGAGACAGGAGGGTCTTTGTTAACCCCTGAACATTGTCAGAGAGGTTGAGACCCTTTCGCTTCTGTCACTCACAGCTCGACCCCTCTGCCATCTCCCTTTTGGCAGGCCAGTGCCCTGAGGGTGTAGGGAACCAGACCGCAGAAGGTACTGACCTCTCCCTGTTCCCTCTGGGGCCCTGCCTTCCTAGCCAACTTCACATTGCCAGACGTCGGGGACTTTCTGGACGAGGTGCTGTTCATTGAGCTGCAGCGGGAAGAAGCAGACAAGCTGGTGAGGCAGTACAACGAGGAAGGTCGCAAGGCCGGGCCACCCCCTGAAAAGCGCTTTGACAACAGAGGCGGTGGTGGCTTCCGGGGCCGCGGGGGTGGTGGCGGCTTCCAGCGCTATGACAACAGAGGCCCACCAGGGGGCAACCGAGGAGGCTTCCAGAACCGAGGGGGCGGCAGCGGTGGAGGAGGCAACTACCGAGGAGGTAAGACATCTCAAACAGCTCTCTCGGCTTTTGGCTCCCGGGACAGGGTTGAGCTTTGTGACTGATTACTCAGTCAGCAGGTGAATTTCCCTAGCACCAGCTGTGGGCTGAATTCTGGCGGAGAACCTCAGTGAGTTAAACTCTGGGCCCTCAGGGGAACTCTCCCACTGTCCTGCTTCCCCTGGGCATTGCTCCTGAAGCCCATGCCCCTTTGCAGGTCACTCTGGTGTCGTTTTTGCAATTCTTCCCTGCCATTTGACCATAAGCGCCTTAAGAAGAGTGGCCAAACCGAGTTTACTGCCAGTCTTAGGTTCCAGCTCAGGAGCTAGTGCAAGACAAATGCCAGGACTGTTTTTGGTTGTTTGGTATTAAAACAAATAGAGAAGTGGGCTGAAGGAGGTTAATTTGCCCCAGACAGACACATCCGCCTGTAGTGGCCGTCCAGAAGGCTTTTGGGCTGAGTGGCAAAGCCCTGGGTTAGCGTGAGCTTGGGTGACACCTGATCCAGCCTGGGAGGGAGCAGGCTCAGGAAAGGCCTCCCAAGACACCAGTGTCTAGGCTGAGGTCCAGAGACCAGTGGGAGCTGGCAGGGGGCAGGGTTCTGGGCCCAGCCACAGCAGCTCAAGGGCTTAGGAGAGACTTACCCATTTGACCAACCCTGAAGAGGACGGTCCTGGATGCTTAGTTTTGTCTTCCTGACCACCTCTTCTGATTTGTTCAGCAGCTGTCGGGATGCTGCGGACACAGTAGAAACCCAAGCAGCCCTGGTCCCAAGCTCACAGTCTGGTGGGCAAGACAAGCCTGTCAGCAGACAGTGATGACTGTCAGTTACAGGGCTGCACAGGGGGCATGCCTGGGGATCTGGGGAGACCCAGAGTGGAGCCCTGCTCCTGAGGGTCACCAGTTCAGAGTGACAGGGCCTCTCCCCTGGCTTCTCCGGTGCAGGCTTCAACCGCAGTGGAGGTGGTGGCTACAACCAGAACCGCTGGGGTAACAACAGCCGGGATAACAACAACTCCAACAACCGAGGCAGCTACAACCGGGCTCCCCAGCAACAGCCACCACCCCAGCAGCCGCCACCGCCACAGCCACCGCCCCAGCAGCCGCCGCCGCCACCCAGCTACAGCCCTGCTCGGAACCCACCGGGGGCCAGCAGCTACAACAAGAACAGCAACATCCCTGGCTCGAGCGCCAATACCAGCACCCCCACTGTCAGCAGCTACAGCCCTCCACAGGTGAGAGGACACACACACATGTGTGTACACAGGCCAGAGGAGGTGGGCCCAGGGAATGGCCAACTTGCGCTCCAGCCACGGCTCTCCATTCTTCCCTCCAGCCCTGCCCTTCTTTCTGGCAGTGCTTTTGACTCTGATGGACCCTAGGCTTTCCTTCCAGACCCAGATTAATCGGGACCCTACTTGTTCTCCCACCCCCTCACAGTCATGTGCTATGAGTGTTGGTTGCCCCAGCAAGTACATTTCTTGGTGGTGCCACTGGCCTCTACTGAATCCCCAAGAAAGCACTTGATTGGACTTACTTTTGCCTAGGCTGGCGGGGGCTGACCCCCTTATCTCCAGCATATGGAGACAGGCCCTAAGCTTGGGAGGTCTTGCCCAGTGTCCTGAGAACTTCACTCTGGAGCAGCTCCTGGCTCGGTTCCAGTTCTCCAAAAGCCGGTGCTCAGGCTCTGGAATGCACAGGCCCCTGTTAACCAGAACAGTCCACAGCCGTTTCCTGAGTGCCTTCCACATGCCAGGCCTGGGGACAGCTGCCAAGAGACAGATGAATGGCTCCCAGTCCTGGTCTAACCAGAATGTTTCCTAGAACAGGATGGGTAGGCACAGATTCAAACCCCAGCCCCACAACATCTCGGTTCTGTAACCTTGCACAAACAGTTTCACCTCCCTGGACCTCATTTTCTTTATAAAAGACTATGGAGTTGTTGGTAGAACTCATTTGTGAGGTTTGTTGTGAGGGATGGGTGGTATTTTAGCCTTGTGGGTAAGGTTCTGGAACGAGACAGACCGGAGGTCAAGTCCCAGCTCCACCACTTTTTACTGTGTGACTCGGGTCAACTAGTTTCACCTCCCTGAGCTTCAAGTTCCGAACCTCTCTGTAAAATGAGGCTAGTGGAGCCTGCCTCACAGAGTGGATGGGGCAATTAGGTGGGTTAATGATACAGTCTGCACGTGGGCAGCACTTGGGAAATTGCTACTACTGTTCTCAGCAGACCTTTTCCCAAAACAACTACCACCATGTACGGAGTGCCCAGTGGCCCAGTGGCCTGTGCACTCAGGCTTCCTAAATACGCAAGGCAATCGGAAGGGGTAGTTCTGTTGTAATTCTCATTTTACGGCGGGGGGGTGGGGGAGGAGCAGTGGAATTTCAAGAGATTGCTGTGTGCCTTGCTCCCCCAGGATCTTAGAGCTGAGAGTAGAGTCCAGACCACAACCCTCCCTCCTTCCCTGTCCCACCATGTCACAGAGCTGACCCATTTCCTCAGCCCTCAAACAGCCTCCACCAGGGAAGTTCCTTTGTGGTCCACTGCTTACAAAGGCCCTTACTCTGTCCCAGCTCAGCTGTTTCACAGCACCCTGGTTTCCTCCCCACCCTTTACAGCCGAGTTACAGCCAGCCACCCTACAACCAGGGAGGTTACAGCCAGGGCTACACGGCCCCACCACCTCCACCTCCACCACCACCTGCCTACAACTATGGGAGCTATGGCGGCTACAACCCGGCTCCCTACACCCCACCGCCGCCCCCCACCGCACAGACCTACCCTCAGCCCAGCTATAACCAGTATCAGCAGGTAGGTGCCAGACTTGGGGTGGGGGAGCAGGGGGAGGTTGGGCATAGAGACTTCCGGGGGCACCCGCATGGATGTGTATTCCCAGACTGGAGTCCCTATTTATTCCTACAGAGATGGGCTGGCCTCAGGCTGGCATTCACCTGATGTAGCCGTTCCACTTACTGAAATTTCTGCACTGGCTGCTAAATAACTGGTATCCGAACCTCTTCTCCCCGGTGAAGCCACTAAATGGCCTAGCAGGGGCCTCCGAATCCTGCTTCAGCACCATGGCCAGTGTCCATTCCCCTTGGCTGGTGCTGGGCCATCATACCTGTTGTTAAGTGTTCTGAATGTGGTATCTACCTGTACCCGAAAGGACATTAGGTTGGCAAGCCAGGAGGTCTGGGCTTCAGTCCCTGACTCCCCAGCCATGGGGCATCAGGTTGGTCACTTGTCCTCCCAAGGGACCTTGATTTCTCTGTCAGGGGACCCATGTCAGTGCACTCATCTCTGACCTGCGCGAGAGTGGGGTCAAGGCAGGAGCCAAATGTGGGTCTGGGTAAGGACAACGTGGTGCTCTTGGTTTCTCTCTCCAGTACGCCCAGCAGTGGAACCAGTACTATCAGAACCAGGGCCAGTGGCCACCATACTACGGGAACTACGACTACGGGAGCTACTCCGGGAACACACAGGGAGGCACAAGCACACAGTAGCCAGTGTGCTCCGGAGGCCCCTGCCGGCTTCCTCCACCAGCGCCCACCTTGGCCCCCTCGTCTGCCCACACTGGGTCCTGCGGTGCCGGGGGACGGGTTATCCCAGGGCTGCCTCCTTTCAGCCCACTGCCTCCCCTCCGAGGGGCTTCTTCCCCAACACAGGGCCGGGCATTTTTCTCTGGATTCAAACAGGCAACAATGACCTTTTATTTTCTGTTGTCCCCTCACCTTCTTCCTTCCTCTCCTCCTCTTCTTCCTCCTCCCTGCCTCCTTTTTGACTAAAGATCCCCCCCTGGTCATACAGTGAGGCTACAGTGGCTGAGGGAGGGCCCCTTCTGCCCACCTCTCCCAGCCCTGCTCCAGCCCCTCAGCTTCCCAGACCCTCATGCAGTTGGTTGTACATTCTTCCAGGAGCTGTTTTACTGTCTACTTTTCAGGATTTAAAAAAAAAAAAAAAAAAAAAAAATCAAAAACTTAAAAAAAAAAAAAACAGACCGACACAAAAACCCAAGTTTAAAAAGTAAAATGCGGAGGGAGGAAGCAGTGACAGATATTTTTTGGTAATTATGCTTTTTTTTTAATTTTTAGAATTTCTCTGTTTTTACTGTGGCTGTTGATATTTCATCAGGATAACCATTTCTTTGCTGAGTTCAGGTGACTGAGGAAGAGCCACACCCTCAAAACAAAACACACACAAAAACAAAACCACAGAATCATCTTTAACCTAACTTTTTATACGATGTCTCAGTTTCCCGTAACCTTGCACACAAGCTTCTGTGTTGAGTTGAATTGTAACTGCTTTTTGTATTTGGAGAGAGTGTGACTATTGAACTTGAAACCTTTTATTCCGGGCGTCTTGGTAGTTTCTGGTGGGATTAAGCGGGCGAGGGAAGGGGAGGTTGCGGGGGGGGGGGGGGCTCCTTCCCTTCAGAACATGAAATTTCTCCCACCGCCTCCTCTCCAGAGATCTTCCAGGTGCCAGACCTAAAGGTTTTTCCTACAATGATCCTTTGATTATTTTTACTCCCCCTTGACCCATATGTTTTAACAGAATTTTAACAAACTGCACTTATTAAGAAATGTGTTTGCTTTGTTTTGTTTTCTTTCAATAAATGACATGGCACCTCCTAGCAGGAACGAAGCAGGGTTGAAACCCTGAAGTATTACTGCAGTTGGCCTTTAATTGGGGTGGGACGTTTTCAGAGGGGACATTATTTACTCATCCATTAAACACTTACTGAGGGTTTCATGTGCCTGGCCCTGTTTTTGGTGCTGGGACTCTCAGTTTAAAATCCACTTTCATTTTAAAGTAGTTCTCTGGTCCTTCCTCTTGTCCATTCACAGCCCCAATTCTCTCCAGGAATTTGTGACTAGAAGGCATGGCAGGTCCCTAGGCGGAGGGTGAGGTAGGGCTGATGGGATGGGGACCAGGGCTGGATTGTTGGGCGTCCTCATGGGGTGTGACTGCCCATCCACCTCGGTCCTGGCCTTGGGTGCTGGACTTAGGACGTGTCCTACCTGCAGTCCTGGATCCAGGCTAGTGGGGATTCCAGGAACTTCTTTATCCAGCCACCATGTGTTAGGTACTTGCCTTGTGCCTCACTCTCTCTGGACAGTGCTGGGGATACAGCACAGTCAGGGCAGTCCTGAGCCCGGCTCTCACAGGTCTCCCAGTCCAGAGGTAACACAGACTTGCCATCAGATGGTGACAGCACCGAGTGGTCAGCTGTGAAAGCCTGAGGGTTAGGAGTGTAGTAAGGGGAGGTATTCTGGAAAAGGGAACAATTTTTTAAGTAGCCAGGGTAGTTTGTGTTTGCATCCCCATGTAGCCTAGTGTCCTCTCCCGGCAACTGGAGTCATTTCTTTATCCCCTCTGGATATGTGGTGTTCCCAGTGATATTGTGAGGGCCAGTGTTGGGGCACAGGAGTGCCAGTTGAGCCCCATCCCTTGCCTAACAGGAAGTACCTCAGAGCCTTATGAATGGGACACAGGCTGCAAAAAGAGGAGGAAGGCTGACTAGTTTTGAGGTCAGGGATGAGGCATCTGAATGTGAGATGGAGCCAAAATTGGTGGCTAGTTGGGCTAAAAGAGACCCTAGAGTGCCCCTCTCTGCCTGCTCAGGGAGAGCAGGAGGGGAAGGGCCGCAGATCTCTCTGGAAAGTCCCCTTCCTTGCTGGTCCACATGTTGGGCAACAGCACCCTCTGCTGGCTTCTCTGAGTAAATTCTTAAATTTAGTTCCCACCCATCCGGTGTGGCAAATGGGCCTCTAGGTCCCTTATCCTGGCAATGCAAATGGGAAGTTATTTCTCTGCTCCTGTCCAGTGTCTGGATCATAGCACCAGCCTCCTCACCGATCTCCCTTACCTCCAGTCCCTTACCCTCATGCCTTCCCCCTCCTGCCTGCTACCCGAAGGATAAAGGAACTCAAGCTACTTAGTGTGGCTTAGAGAGGCCCTGTGTGCCTGACCCCTGGTGACCTCTCTGGCTTCATATTCTGGTGCTCCCCCTTTGAACTTAAGATTGGTGGTTGGTTCTGGGGGAGTCACAAATCTCTCAATCCAAATGCCATCAGCTCTGCTTTGGAAAATACACGTGTACATGGAATTTTGCATAAATATTCAAGAGGTTCTCAAATACTCTGCAGCCCAACCGTGGCCTTCCAAGTTAGAACATTTTTATTCCCTGACCACACTGAAGTCCTTGGCAGTAGCCAGAAAGATCCATGCCTGCCTTCCCCTCTGGGTCTTTGCCTTGCCCTTCCTGCTGCCTGAAACCTTCCTCTTTAATTCCTGCTCATCCTTTAGGTCTCAGCTTGGGTGTCCTCTCCTCCTAGAAGGAAACCTTCCCTGACCCTCTAGGCTGGGGTGGACAACCCCATCAGAGCCCGGGCCACTCAAGGGTGGTCACTTGTGATATGTCTGTCGCTTTGTTGGTAACACACCTGAATGAGTCACTACCATCACCTGGAGTAGATCATGACCAGGGTTGTCCCCGTTCACATCTGCAAATTCTTCAGGTCCTGGAACACAGTAGGAAATTCTATCTGAGCTCACCACCCATCTCATGCTAGCCAGGGACTGGCTTTGATCACAGAAGCAAGAAACAAAGCTTAGTAGATATTTTTTGAGGTGGTGACGGAAAAGGGGGATGGATTGGAGTCTAAACCAGAGCACAAACCCTCAAGAGGCTCTGCGCGGTGGCCATTCAACCATCCGTCCCAAAAGTAAGCATGCCAGGCTCTGGAGTCCCAGCAGTGAACAGGTTGTACGATAGTTCAGATCCCTCCCGATCGTGCAATTCAGTAGCGGGTCAGATGGGGGTGGGGGGAGGGCGTGGAAGAGCCTCTAACTCGGGCGTCCTTTATGTTCCCGGCGGCGGGACCTGAGGGAGACACGCATGCGCATAGGAAGGTCCACCTTCACCCCGGAACTGTTGTTTCGGGCTTGGCGGAGCATCGGGCCCCCCGGAGTGTGCTCAGCCGGAAGTGGCCGCCGAGGGCCTGGGGCCGGGATCGGCCTGTAGAGCCTACCGCGGCGGCTAACTAGTAGAGAATCAGGATGGAGGCCGTGGCCACCGCGGCGGCGGCCAGGGAACCCGATGAAGGTGAGGTCCCGGCCGCGCGGAGGCGGCGGGAGGGTGGGGTGCGGTGTCACTGGGAAACGATTCCCCGTGGGCGCACAGGAGGACTCTTTATAGGGGGACACCTGCCCTCGGGTCTACCAGTCCCCTTCGCCACCTTGTCCAGATTAATCCTTCTCTTGTTGCGAGTTGCCGTCCTTTTACCCAGTCCTCTCCCCCGAAATTAACCTATCCCAAGTTCCGGGCCAGGCTGACCCGATTCCTTACCAGGCTAACTCTCGGGTCAACATAAACGTGCCCCCTGTCCCGGCTGAGTCCCAGTGTCCCAGTCCACCCTGCCTCTCAGTTACCTCCCCTGCATCGCACTGACCCTCCCCTTGCCCCAGGCTGACCTTCCTCCTGTCCCACGCAAACTCTGCGTATTCCAGGTTCACGGTTCCCCCATTTCATTCTCATTCCCCTTTCTCCGAAGTCCACAGTGCCATCTGCCTCCTCGGGTCCTTACTCCGTTTCTGTGCTCCCTCCATTACTCCCCTTTGCATTTTCAGTCTCCTTATTTCTCCCGACGCCTTCCCATCAGTATCTAAAACGCTTTCGTTTTGCTCATCTTAAAATTGCATCCCGCTGCTTCAGAGTCATCCCAGGTGGGTCGAGGTGTGGTTGGGAGATTGGCTGAAACGTCCCTGGCCGAGCATTGGTCATTGTTGAAGCTGGATAGTGGGGATATGGGGTGGGGGTGGGAATATGGTCCTCTTCTCGACATTTGTGCATGTTGGAAATTTTCCATTAAAAAAATGTTTTAACCTGGGGCGCCTGGGTGGCTCAGTCGGTTAAGCGTCTGCCTTCGGCTCAGGTCATGATCCCGGCGTCCTGGGATCGAGCCCCACATCGGGCTTCCTGCTCAGCAGGAAGCCTGCTTCTCCCTCTCCCACGCCCCCTGCTTGTGTTCCCTCTCTCACTATCTCTCTCTGTCAAATAAATAAATAAATAAAATCTTTTAAAAAAAATGTTTTAACCTAAAAAGAATATCTATCCCTGAGTTCCATGCGCCTTCCGATACCAGTTATCTTCTCCAAAGAGTCATTCACACCTGTCTGTTTCTTCACCTCCCACCCACTTGCAGTCTGGCTTTTACCTCCAGAAACTGCTCTAATCAAGGTTGCCAGTGGCCTCTCCGCCCCACCCCACCCCCGCCCCGTGTAGTTAAACGGAGTCACCCCATTCAGGTTTTCTCTTACTAGACTGCTTGGAGAGTTCAGTGCCATTGATCTCCCCATACTTCTTGAAAGTTGTCCCTTGCTTTTTTTTTTCTTTTTAAGATTTATTTATTTTAGAAAGAAAGAAAGGAGAGAGTGGGGGGAGGGGCAGAGTGAGAGAATCTTCAAGTGGACTCCCCATTGAGCAAGGAGCCCATAGCCCGACTCAGCTCCATCTCAAGACCCATGAGATCATGACCTGAGCCGAAACCAAGAGTTGGACACTCGACCTACTGAGGCACCAGGTGCGCCCCCCCCACCCCTTGGTTTCTGTGACACCACTCTTTCCCTTTCCCTTCCTCTCTCTCAGGCTCCTCCCGATCAGCCTCGATCAGTTTTCTATGGCTGCTGCAGCAGGTGACAAGCTGGGGGGCTTAAAACAAGAGAAATGTATTCTCAGTTTTGAGGGCCAGAGGTTTGAAATCGGTACCACAAGGCTGAAATCAAGGTGTTAGCAGGACCAAGGAGGGGCTCCCTCAGAGGCTCTTCCAGCTTCTGGTGACTCCTGGCGTTCCTTGGCTTGTGGCCACATCACTCCGATCTCTGCTTCTGTCCGTCTTCACGTGACATTCTCTTCTGTGTATGTCTAGTCTCACTTGGACTCTCTCTTAACGGATACTCATCATGACCCACCTGGACAATCCAAGATAATCTCCCTGTCCCAAGATCCTGAACTTGATCACATCTGCAGACACCCATTTTTTGGCCATCAACAGTAACACAGCCTCCAGGAATTAAAGTGTGGCTGTCTTTCAGCGGCCCATTTTGTAGCCTTGTGTGACCTCCTTCCTAGGCATGGCTTCTCCCTGTCCAGTCGGGGCTCTTTCCTGGCCCACTCTTCTCTTGTCCCTCACACTCCCCTTGCCCTCCCCATGACCTCTCATTTCCTTCGGCTTTGGTTCCTGTCTTGGCTCCATAGCTCTGTCCCCAGCCCTGCACTTTTCTCCTGAGAAGTCTCTAGCCCCACGGACCAGCAGTCTCTTAGATGCTCCCCTTGGATGTCCCCTGGGCCCGTCCTACCTTCCATGTCCCAAACTGGCCTCAGCATCTCCTCCCATCCCCAAATCTGCTCCTTGTCCGTGACTGTCTCAAGGACAGTTTGACTAGTCCCCAGACCTGAACCCCGGATCTGAACTGGATGCATCCCTCGCCTCCCAGCCCTTCAGCCCCATGGCTTGTCTACTCAGCCTCCTGAGCATCCTTCTAACTGCCACCCCTTCCTATGCCCTCCCCCACACCCTCTGC
Organism: Eumetopias jubatus; assembly: GCF_037043125.1. Classification (NCBI taxonomy): domain Eukaryota; kingdom Metazoa; phylum Chordata; class Mammalia; order Carnivora; family Otariidae; genus Eumetopias; species Eumetopias jubatus. The sequence continues at coordinate 52,341,408 of NW_028274816.1, forward strand.
CCTGGTCCAGCCCAGTCTTCTCTGGTCTCAGTGATTAAAACCCTCCCTGAAACCCACTGCACTTGTAACCCTCACCCCCTCCCTCTTCTCCGTCCCAGCCAAGCTGCCCAAAGGAGTTGCCTGTACTTTGTCTTCTCTTATTTTCTGGCCTCTCAGCCTCACTCCAGTTCCCACACCTTTTGAGAAACAGTTCTCGACAAGGTTTGCCTAGCGCCCAGCTTGCCTGTTACCAGCGCCCGTGTTGTCTTTGACGGTCCTAGCTCCCCCATCACACTGGCTGTTCCGAGGGCAGGTGTTGGACTGGCTCACTCCTGTGGATCCTCAGCACGGCCCAGCTCAGGACATCACACAGATTTAGAGTTGCTGAAGAGTGGCTGGATGAATGTGTGAATGAGTAGGAGAGAGAGAGAGGGAATGAGTGAACAATTTGTGGATGTGTTAGTGATTTTGTGTGCAAGTAAAAAGGCAAAGAATTGTATGAGTTAGTGAATGAGGTGGTAAAGGACCAAGTAAACGCACCAAGCACCCTCCTGCCTCAGGGCCTTTGTACTGGCTGTTCCCTTTCCATAGACCTCTCTTCCTCCCAGAATGTCATGGCTCAGTCCCTCACCACCTCAGGTCTCTACTGAAATGTCACTTTTTTGGCAAGGTCTTCTCTGACTGTCCCATTTAAAATTGCAGCCTGGGGGGGGGGGGGTGCCTGGGTGGCTCAGATGGTTAAGCGTCTGCCTTCAGCTCAGGTCATGATCCCGGGGTCATGGGATCGAGCCCCGCATTGGGCTCCTGGCTCAGTGAGGAGACTGCTTCTCCCTCTGCCTCTCTCCCTGCTCATGCTTTCTCTCTCTGTATCTCTGTGTTTCAAATGAATAAATAAAATCTTTAAAAAATAAATAAATAAATAAATAAAATTGCAGCCTGGGGCGCCTGGGTGGCTTAGTCAGTGAAGCATCCGACTCTTGGTTTCGGCTCAGGTCATGATCGTGCGGTGGTGGGATCGAGCCCCACGTTGGGCTTGTGCTCAGTGCGGAGTCTGCTTCAGATTCTTTCTCCCTCTCTCCCTCCTCATCTGCCCCTCCCCTTTCTATCTCAAATAAATTAAATTAAATTGCAGCCTTCCCCCACTGACCCCACTCCCCCCTCCTTCCCTCTTCATTTTTCTACACAGCTCTCGGAACCACCCAACAGACTGTATGTTTGCTAACACATCATATGTTTTCAGTAATTATGTTTTTCACGGTCCACGTCCCCTACTAAAATGTCAACTTTGTGCATCCTGTGGTATCTCTGGGACCTAGAACAGTGCCCAGGACATAGTAGGTGATCGGGAAACGTAAAATGAGTCTTTTCCACCCACCCCACCTCCCCCACACTCCCATCCCAGGACTAACACATCTCCCCTTCCCCCACAGGCTGCACACAGCCCGGTACTGGGCACTGGGGGGAGCTGAGCTGGACACCGGTCCCACCCAGACCCCAGGACAAGGTGGAGGCTGCGGAAAGAGCGCCAAGGGCCCCAGATGATGACACCCCCGGGGCTGAGAACGCGGCGGTGAGTGCCATGCTGCGCGCCGTGGCCGCCAGCCGCCTGCCTGTGTGCAGCCAGCAGCAGGGCGAGCCTGACCTCACCGAGCGGGAGAAGGTGGCCATCCTGGGCCAGCTGTACCATGAGAAGCCGCTGGTGTTCCTGGAGCGCTTCCGCACGGGCCTCCGCGAGGAGCACCTGGCCTGCTTTGGCCACTTGCGCGGCGACCATCGTGCAGACTTCTACTGTGCCGAGGTGGCCCGGCAGGGCAGTGCCCGACCCCGCACCCTGCGCACCCGCCTACGTAACCGGCGCTACGCTGCCCTGCGTGAGCTCATCCAAGGTGTGAGGACAGGTGGGCTGGGCGGGCGGGGAGACTGAGGCAGAGGAAGTAAGAAACAAGGATGCAAGAGCGGAGACACGGACAGAGGTCCTGGAGATAAGTTTTGAGACAGGGACACAGGGAGGTTGAAACAGACACGTGAAGCAATGAGGCAAGATGGGTAGAGACGGGAACCCAGGGGACGGGACCGGCAGTGAGAAGGGTCAGAATTTAGTAGATGACACAAGTGCCATTTCACAGAACCCAGCACTGTGATAAGTGGTTATCCCTCAGGAAAACGAGATTCCCTCCCTCACACCATGCACAGAAGTGCTGAGGAAACCCAGGGGAGTCTGTCTGTGACTCTGGGGACACACAGGCCCTCTGAAACAAGGCATGCGTCTGGAAGGCACGATACCTTCTTGACCGCAGCATAATTAGAAGCATCTTTGTGACTAGAGACACCAGAACTAAAGTTGAAAGAGGAGAGCAGGGGCGCCTGGGTGGCTCGGTCGTTAAGCGTCTGCCTTCGGCTCAGGTCATGATCCCAGGGTCCTGGGATCCAGCCCCACATCGGGCTCTCTGATCGGCAGGAAGAGAGCCACTCCCCCTGCTTGTGTTCCCTCTCTCGCTGTGTCTCTGTCAAATAAGTAAATAAAATCTTAAAAAAAAAAAAATAGAGGCGAGCAAACGAGGCAGAGAGCGAGTGAAGATTCTGGTTAGGGTGAAGACTCAGGCCCTAGAGCCAGGGAGATGGAGAGGGTGGGGCACAGCGACAGGTCGGGAAGAAGGAGATGGGAGGGAGGAGGGACGAATGAATGGGGGGTGAGGTGACAGGCACGGAACCCGGGAGGGACAGGTGGGTGGAGGCAGAGCGGCAGAAACAGAGCCAGGGAAACGGAGGGAGAGAAACAGAATATGGTGGGTAACCCCAGAAAGAGAGAGATGAGTAAGAGAGGGGGCAGGACAGGGACGGTCACAGACCCCAGTGCTGCAGGGGCCAGAATTCTGGGCAGATTCTCACCCTGGGCTCTGAAGGCGGGGCTGGGACCGGTGGGTGGGAGGAACCGGGCAGGTGTAACCGTTTTCTGAGGGACAGAGCCCCCTGCAGGAACAGGCAGCCAGGGGACACAGGAAGGTCCCGGGTTTGGGGGTGGTGGAGAAGCCAAACCCACCGGAGGGATGGTTGCAGAGGAGAGCCCTCTGGGGAGAGGTGAGATGTGGGGTCTGGAAGACCACCAGGGGTGCCCACATCTGGCCTGTCCAGCTGTGTGCACGGACAGCCACACGTGCTCTGCATCCTGGCTCCTGTGTGCAGGACCCTTGCCTGTGGCCTCCTGCACGCTGACTCGCAGACACTCCCAGACACGCACGCAGGAGGGTGTGCACCCCTGTGAGACCAGGCACAGCGACGGGCAGGGGCCCCAGAACGCCAGGGCCGAGCACGGCGCGCACAGGAGTACACGTGCAGCCACGGGGCCAGTGACGCGCCCACGCTCAGGCGCGTGTGTCTTCGCGGCCACGGGCCCTCAGGCCGCCGCGTGCTCTCCCGCCCGTCTGAGTGCGCACGCGCACGCCGGCCCTTGTGCACGCACGGCTTCCTACAGGCGCGATCGTGGAGCCGCGTCCGCTCGGACAGGCCGGCCCCGCGCGCAGGCCCCTGACCCCGGGCGCGCCGTGTCTCCGTGCAGGCGGCGAGTACTTCAGCGACGAGCAGATGCGGTTCCGGGCCCCGCTGCTGTACGAGCAGTACATCGGGCAGTACCTAACCCAGGAGGAGCTCAGTGCCCGCGCCCCGGCCCAGGAGCCGCCCAAGCCCGGCGCCCTCGGCACCCCCGCCTGCCCGCTCTCTGACCTGCTGCTCCAGTCCTACCAGGAGCGGGAGCTGCAGCAGCGGCTGCTCCAGCAGCAGCAGGAGGAGGAGGCCTGCCTGGAGGAGGAGGAAGAGGAGGAGAACAGCGATGAGGAAGGTGAGGGCCGGTTCCAGGGGGCTCCCAGGCTGGGCCCCCGAACTGCAAGAGCAGACCTCGCGTGCCTCCCCTGGCTGGCCTGAGTGCCCAGGCTCTTCCCAGTGCTTCCAGCATCTCTGTCCCCCACTCCTCAAAGGCACCAAGCAGTCGCTCCCCTCCAGGCCATTGCCCACGCTGTTCCCTCTGCCAAGAATGCCTTCCCTTCGCCGGCCTCCAGGTAGCAGGTCCTGACCCTGTTCTCCAGCCTCCAGAGCACTGTACTGTCATTGTGTGTTTGGCGTGTGGCCCGGGAGGGCAGGACAGGGGCTGTCTCGGTCACCACTGTGTTCCCAGTGCCACCAGGACAGAGGAGGCGGCTCTCCGTGGTTGTGTTTTCAGCCCTTCCCCGAGTGCACCGCTCACATCTTCCCCGCTGTGGGTGTCCGCCCCTACAGACCAGAGCCCCAGCAAAGACTCGGAGGCCTGGGTCCCCGATTCAGAAGAGAGGCTGATCCTGCGGGAAGAGTTCACCAGCCGGATGCACCAGCGCTTCCTGGATGGCAAAGATGGGGACTTTGACTACAGGTGACTCAGGCTTCCCCCTTCCCCCCCCCCGCCCCCGCCCAGCCCCCAGCCGGGCGACCCACAGCCCTCGGCCTGGCTCAGATGGCATAAGGGTCTCAGATGAGCCAGAGATCAGTGGGCGTCCTTGGACTAGCTTTGTGCATCTTTGAGCATCAGTCCCCTCACCTGAAGAAGGGATTGAGCCGGGCTGACGGCTCAAATTTGACAAAACGCTTTAGTATTTGCGTTCGGGTGAGTGGTGGTGGCCTGGTAGGATGCCACTGCCCCAAGCCCCCCAGGTGTCCCCCAGGCAAGCCAGCTTCTTCCTCAGGCCCCCAGACCGCCTCATGCTTCAGGAAGTAGCCACCAGCAGGGTTAATGCCTAGCACAGAGGGGCCTGTGGTGGCTGCCCTGCAGTCTGCTTGCTGTCCCCACCGTAACCCCAGGGCGAGACACACAACCACTGCTTTGGGAAGGATTTTGCCATCAGGGAAGAGGACACCGAAAAAGTGAAGTATCGGAGTCAGAGATAAAAAGGTTTTGACAACTGAGGCAGTCCTGCCTGGTGGGCGTGGCAGCTGAGGGCCTGGCTTCAAACCCAGCCCCGGCAACACACGAACAGGCCGACCCTCAGCAGTTGGGTGGGGAGCACCAATGCCACAGCCCCCGGGAGCATTGCCGGCCTGATCTAGGGTCCCCCAGCTCCGGAGGCAGGTCTGGCTAATCCAGACCTTCCAGGTGGGGTGGAGCCCCTCGGCCCGAGTTCCCACAAAAATCGGGGCGCAGAGCACCTGGGCCGTGGGGAGCCCCCAGAAAGCCAGGTGCCCATGAGGAAATTGGGCCTGGCATGAGGATTAGGGATGAGGGGGGATCAAAGCCCAACCCCCCTGGAGGGCAGCTACTGGGCAGTAGGGCCAGTGGGTCCCTTCTCTGCATGCCACTAGCACGTGCTGAGCATCTGCTGTGTCCAGACTCTGGGGATGAAGCAGCGACCAAAGCCAATGATGAAAGGGTTCCCTGCCCTGAAGGGAGTCCCACTCTAGTGAGGAAGCAAAAGAAGTTTGTAGCATCTGGTGCTGACGGGGCCATAAAGAAAATTAAGGCAGGGTCCAGGGGCGGGGAGTTGGAATGAGGTGGCCAGGGAAGGATCTCTGAGCAGGTGACGTTTCAGCAAAGACGTGCAGGATGTGAGGGGTGAGCAACATGAATATCTGTGGTCAGAGAGTTCCTGGCGGGGGGAGCAGCAGGTGCAAGGATCCTGTGTGCAATTTAGGATCACTTGACACCTTAGGGCAGACACTTCTCAGCACCGTTGACCTTTCGGGCCAGATCATTCTTCTGTGGAGCATTGGCCTGTGCGCGGTAGCGAGTTGAGAGGCGTCCCTGGTGTTGAGTCACTGGGGGCCAGTAGGAGCCCCCCAGTTGTAACAACCAGAATGGCTCCAGTCCCCTGAGGGGCAGAATCGTCCTGGTTCAGAACCACTCTCTGGGGAATGGGGGTCCTCCTGTCCCCACATCTTCCAGCTTTTTGAGAGAAACCAGAAGTTTTTATGTAAAATCTCAGCTTTGGAAAATGTTGCCTTTTGTTTGAAGCCCTGAGAGACTCCTAGCCGCCGTCCCGCCCCACCCCCCCGCAGGGGGGCAGCTCCCATTTACGGCTGCCAGCATGTGGCCTTTGGCTTTGGGGGTCCCAGCGCCTCTGAAGAGTGAGAAGCAGCCGGGCCCACAGAGCCAGCCCCTGACAGCCCCCTCCCCCTGCAGCACCGTGGATGACAACCCCGACTTTGACAACCTGGACATCGTGTCGCGGGATGAGGAGGAGAGGTACTTCGACGAGGAGGAGCCCGAGGACGCGCCCAGCCCAGAGCTGGATGGGGACTGATGGCCGCCGCCGCCCGCCCTGCCCGCGACGCCGTCTGGGGGACGGCCTCGCTGGCTCTGGTGCCATCGCAGCCGACTCCCTGCCCGCTCTGTGTGCGGGGTTCCCTACCTTCCCCCCCGCCCCCCCCCGCTCCATCTCTGATTCTCAGGGTCTCTCTGGCTCACTTGCTTTTCCTCCCTGCCTTTGTGTCTCTTGCTTTCTGCATCCCCCTCCCTCTTTGAGCACCTCACTGCCTTTCCTCTCTGCCTTTCTTTCTGTCCCCTTCCCTGCACCCGGGCCTCTGTCCCCACGACAGGGCCCAGGCTGAAGGTCGTCCCCTTGACCGAGGCCCTTCATAGCTGGAGCCGGCCGGGACAATGTCCGTGCCCCGTGTAGGGTCCGGGGGAACCCCGGGCTTCGCCCCCGGCCTCTGCCTGTTTCCCGCCTCTGTGCAGGTGCGGCTCGCGCCTCCCTGCCTCTGTTTCGTTCCATCTCCCTCAGCCTCGCTCTGGGCCTCTGGCTCTTCCCGCTGTACGCTCCCGTCTCTCGTCCCCCATGCTACCTCTGGCCCTCCGTCTGCTTCTCAGCCTTTCTCTCTCTCTCTCTCGTTCTCTCTCGTTTCAGTGTCGTTCCCCCACCCCCACCCCCGGGCCCGGCCGCTGTGGGTAGCAGAGCCCTGACTGCTGAGGAAGGCGGCCTCGCTGGGCGGGCTACCAGCTGTCACCTCTCCCTCAGGACCCAGACTTGGGAGGGGGGTGCAGGGGCAGCACCGGGGCCATGGGCCTGCCAGCTTGGGTGTGGCGGGAGGGGGCACAGGGAGGGGGGCTCTCCCCTCTCAGCCCCACTGCCCCTCTCTTTCCCCGGCCGCAGTGTTCCCTTCCTTCACTTCCTCCGCCTCCTTCTCCCTCTCCTGTTTACACTCCCCAAATACGCACAGGCTGTTATCATGGGTCCTGAGTCATCCCACACACAGCCTGCCCCAGCGTCCCTGCCCCCAGCTGGCCACAGGGCCCGCCCCACGGAGCCCCCTGCCGCCCCCGGCTAATGCGAGCCAGATGGCCTCCCGGTGACTCAGCCACTGGCCTGTGGGAACCCAGGCATCCCGCCTTCCCATGCCCCCACACTCAGCTGCTTGCAGGGAGGGCCACGGGCCACGGGGCAGAGAGGTGGGGCCTGGGGACCCCTCGCTCCTGGGAGCCAGAATGATGGCGCCCTGCCATAGCCAAGCCTGCAGGACCCTCAGAACCACCTCCTCAGGCACACGGCCCAGAGTAAGGGGGAGACCCTGAGGCCTCCCGGGGCCACAGCTCTTGACCCCTGGGTCAAGCAGGACTAGAGCCAGACACAGAAAGTGAGAGCTGGCCGAAAGGCCAGGGGACATTCACACGGAGAGACGGTCAAGTATGGAAGCTCCCAGTTAGCAGTTCTATCCTCTGCCGGGCCTGGCGCCACACTGAATCCTCCTGACAACCCTGTGAACTAGGGACTCGCCTCCATTCCATAGGTGAGTCAGGGGAGGCCAGAAGGGAGGTGTTAGTTGGTCGGGGCCGCATGGCCAGTGAAGATGGAAAACCAAGTCTAGACCTCACAGGTCCTGGAGACCATCCTCCTAGGCTGCGTGTCAGCTTTCAGGTCAGGGCCACCTGGAGCGGTCGGATGTACGGACTTGCTCAAGAAGACCAAGAAAGAGATGGCTGTGGAGGGTGATAGCTAAGCTTGGGGGGCGGGGTGTCCCATGCGCTCAGCACCGCCCTGCACAGGGGCGTGGAAGTCGGCACCTGGACAGGAAGCATCGCGGCCCCCCCTGCGCCGCCCGGATGGTCCGCACTGCTGCCCCGGCTCCCGCGGAAGCCCAGGATGGGCCGGCAGGGCCCGGAGAGCCCGAGGCTGACGGGTGTTTGCCCCTCGGGGACGTGTGTGTGCCCGCCCGCCCGCAGGCCCAGCGAGCTTTTCTAGCACAGGGAGCAGCCCTGCGTGATGTGCGCGGTTTTGGCCAGTCTGTCATTGGATCGTTGATGTTGTTTGTGATATACTTTGCCGGACGCAGACTCGTTACATAATAAAGTGATGAGAGACAACAGCAGCTGAGTCAGAATTAGGGTTAGTCAGATGGCGGAGACAGAGGTGGGGCCAGTCAAGAGGGACTGCGGGAGACACGCCCCCGGCACAGCCCCCGCGGCTGCGACCCGGAGGTGCCCCAAGGGGCGCCTGGCCCTCCGCCCCCAGCCCTGGGTCGGGGCGGACGGAGAGGCTGAGTCAGGGAGGGAGGGCCCGCTGGGGGAGAGCCCCTCCGTGGGCATCCGGCCCCCACCCCGTCTCCCGTCTGTCGTCCTGCTGGCTGCTGCCCGCACCCCTGTCTGACCCCCCTGCGTGTCCTGCCCTCGCATCCTGGCCCTCCCACCGCTGCCCTGCTGCGCCTCTCCTTCTACCCCTGCTCTGCTTTGCCTCCGCGCTTCTGGCCGCCCGAAGCTCCCATCACTTCCGACCTCCACTCTTGCCCTGCCAGTCCTGCCCAGGAGCTCTGCCACCCCTCTCGCTTCCCTCCTGCTCATCCTCCACACCGGTCCCTGAGCCTCCGCGACCATTCCTGTGCCTTCCTCCCGGAGTCTCCGCCCCCACGTCTCCCTCTCCCTGCGGTCCCCGGCCTGCCCCTTCACCCCTGTTGGCTGGCCTCTCTTCTCTGTCTCCCAGACTCTGGGAAGCCCAGTGAGGACATCCAGAGGGTCGCTGGTGGCCCCTGGGAGCCCAGGATGAGGGGTCGCTGCCACACCCCCATCCGGGAAGGGGCAGTGAGGCCATAGCCTGTCTGGCCAGAAGGAAGTGTCTGCACTGTGGCCTGGTCACCCCCGCCCCCAGGACCTGCCGGGCTGCTGCCGCCACCCCCGGGCTGGGGCCGAGTAAACACAGCCGCCCGGCAGCTGGGATATTTATACCGAGGTCTGGGCGCAGGTCCAGTGCCCACCACAGCCCCTGCCCTGCCCGCCCGCCACGGCCAGCCCCAGGCCAGCGTGGCACCAGCCGGCGAGGGGACACACCGCAGATGCAGCCTCCACTCAGCACAGAGGCCTCTGGGCGTGTCGCTCGGGATGCCCGCGGCTTCCCTGGGGACACACCATGCCCCTCCTGCCCTGGAAACACCAGCACAGAATGCAGACCTGCAGGACACACGGCCACCCCACCGAAAACTCAAAACACCTCGAAAATCACGTGGTGCAAAAAAGAGACCCACACCACAGCTCACACGCCAAAGCCACCAGCCCACATACGGGGAGACAAAATGCAAACACCATCTGCGCATGGAGCGGAGGACGCCAGTCTCGGCATGGACACACACTCGCACTAACACACGAGGAGGGTGACAGCAAGTGTGTTGGAGACACACCCCACAGACACAACGTGCTCAGAATAGCAGCGAGGCACACACGGATCACAGACCTCCCCCAGAAACAAGCCGCCCAGACACACGAACACCAGGAACTGCCCCCCCACACACACACACAGCTGCACTGAAAACACAGCTCAGCTAGCGAACACAGAGCACAACAGCTCCCGGAAACACGCCTCCCTCACAGACACCCAGACATGCACAGAAAACATCCACACTTCGAGTCACACTTACCGAAGAACACACAAATTTACACCCAGAGAGCAAGAGCAAAGATGTTGAGAAAAAAGGCAGACACACGGCACGCCCCAGGGATACGACCCCACTCCTACACACAGACTTGCCGAGACACGGTGTCATGTCACAGAGCCCAGAGAGGACATGGGCTTCTAGACAGAAACCCAAAACTCGGACCCACACACAGCACAGTCAGACACACAGGGGGGACACATGTTGGGGATGCACACTTGGACAGATGCTGTTCACACTCAGCACCGCCAGCCGGCACCCGCTGGTGTGTTAGAAACCCGCATGCTGGACACACAAAATCCACAGCACAAAGCTTGTAGACACACACACACACACACACACAGAGGTTCTGAACATGTTCAAATTTACATTAGAAACCCAAAAGACACCAATCACGAGGTTGGGGGGAGGGGCCTTCTCTCTCATCCGCCCCCCCCCCCGCCCCCTCCCTTGCTTGCCCTGCTCCTTCCAGCTGACCCAGCTCCCAGGCCTGTCTGGGGGAGGGGGCAGGAAGGCCTGAGCTGGCCTCCCCGGCCCCGCTTCCTGCCCCGTGGGGGCCGGACGGGAAGCTGGGGCTCCAGCCGGAACCCAGGCTCCCCCCACGACTTCCCTCCCCTCCCGGGTCGGCCCGCAGGAGCGGGGGAGGGGAGCGGGGCTCCCCGAACCCCGGGTCCTGCCCCGGCGCTCGGGCGCAGGGCCAGGGGCCAGGACTCCCTTGTCCCCACGGGGCCTGCCCCGCCCCCCCGCGGGGCCGGGGGTGCCGGGTAGCAGGGCAGGGGCTGCCCGCAGGCAGTCCAGGAAGGTGCTGAGCCCGCAAGTTTCCCTTCCTGGGCGGCCTCCGCGCCAGCTCAGCCGGGCGGGCAGGTGGGCGGGGTGTGTCACGAGGGCGTGGCGAGGGCTCGGGCCACCGCGGGGTGTGCAGCCCTGCGTGGCCAGGACTTGTCCTCGGGCCCAGGCACGGGCTGGGCGTGCGAGGGCCGCGACCCTGGGGGTGTGTCTGGGTGTGTGGGACTGCTCCGTCTGGGACCCGGGGTGTGACAGCTCGTCTGGGTATGACGGGGCCAGCTGCTGTCTGCGCGGCCTCGTGGGACTCCCCAGGCCTCAGCGTGTGGGGCCAAGAGATGTCAGGCTGAGTGGGCACCACCGGCCTGCAGTCTGCGCCACCGTGCCGTGTGTCTCCATGTGTGGCGTGTGTCTGGGTGGGACTGGGATGCGTCAGGTTGTGCCTGTTCGTGAGCGGGACCCCGCGGAGGACGGAGGACGTTTGTGCAACTGTTGGCGGGTCCCAGCAGGAGTCTCTGTTTCACTTCCTGATGGGGCTCTGAGGCTGGGAGGTGTGTGTCTGTGCGTGGCATCCTCTCGAAATCCCTCTCTGGTGTGCGGGGGGTCGTATTTGTCTGACTGTGTTCTGCCGCGTCCCGGTGAAGCTCCGAGGCTGGGCTGGGCCCGGGTAATGCGGCAGGGCGAGCGTGGGCTGTGGCCGCCGCCCCGTGTCACAGGCTTCTGTGTAGCCTCTGTGGCTCTGAAAGGTGGACGTGTTTGTGAGACCGTGGGACACGGTCCACATTCGAACCTCTGTTGTGAGTGTGAATGTGTGTAGCTGTGCCGCATTTTCACGGGGTTGCAGTGACGACGGTCTGTGTCACCGTGTGCTGGCAAGTGTGTGCACACGGGAGGCTGGTGAAAATGGCAGCATGTCCCCACACAGTGACCCCCACCCTAGGGCCATCCCTGGGCCAGGAGCAGGTCAGAGCCCGGCCCTGGGAAGGGTAGGAGAGCGTAGGGCAGTGGGAGGGTGGGGACCAAAACCTGGGACGAAGAGGGGGAAACCGGAGAGGCTGAGGAGGAAGCAGGGGAGAGTTCACGGGCAAGACCAGAGCAGATGGGAAGAAACGGGGCAGCCGATGGGGAGCCACTCTGGCTCAGGGCACTGGCATTGCTCACTTGGACAAATGGTCTCCCTGCAGCTCCCCTAGCCGGCATTCAGTCTACTCAACCATCAGCCAGAGGGACTCTCTGAGCACCGAAGTCAAATCACTCTCCTCTTCTGTTCTGAACCCTGACGTGGCTCCCACCTCCCTCAGAGTACAAGTTCCCACAGGCCCCCAGAGGCCCCCACGGCCCAATGTGGACGGGGAAGCAGTTCCCGTGCAGAGGTCATGTGCCTAGATCCTCAACTCCAGCTGTTTGGGCTTGAATTCCCAGCTCTGCCGCCTGCTAGCTGTGTGACCTTAGCAAGTAACTGAACCTCTCTGTGCCTCGGTCTTCCCATCTGTAAAGTGGGGAGCAAAAGGTCTCTATAGTAGGAGCTGGCAAACTGTTGCTGTAAAGGGCTAGATAGTAACTATTCGTGACTTTGCATATAGTTTCTACTGGGCCCTGCCCTTGTAGCACCGAAACAGCCCTAGGTGATGCACAAACGAACGAGCATGGCTGTGCTCCAATAAAACTTTATTTACAGACACAGGCAGTGGGCCAGAATTGGCCTGCAGGCGGTAATTTGCTAACCCCTGCTCTGCTGGGCTGTGGGGAGAATGTGGGGAGCTCCTACAGCCCTACCTGGCAGGGGGAATATTATTACTCTCTGGCCTGTGAGCGTTAATCAACTGACTCAGCTCCCAGCACCCTTCCCCTTGTCCCTCCCTTCCAACCACATTGGCCTTTCCTCTCAGTGTCGCTTACTCCAAGTTCATCCTCATGGCCAGGCTGTGCCTAGGTCTCCCTACCGAGAACACTCTCCCCCAGTGCTCCCCCAGACTGCCTCCTCCGAGGAGCCCTCCCTCCTCCGAGGAGCCCTCCCTCCTCCCCCAAACCATCTCTCGCTCCATCCCGCTTTCCTGTCTTAGCGTCACTTCCCACATCTGTCTCTTCCCCAGAAAGCAGGTTCCTGGTGGGCAGCAACTATTCCCTTAACCTCGCTGGGCTCTGGCTTCCTCACCTTTTTAAAGTGAGTGTTACCTCAGATGACACTATCTCAGAGTTTTGTTATGGTGATTACACGAGTAGTCAATATAAGGCATTTGGAACAGGGCACAAGGTGCTCAATAAATAAATCTAGCGGCCGCGGGGAGTATTGGGACTTCAGGAGTGCTCTGCAGGTGTTTGTGGGAGGAAATGAATGGTGGAGAGAGACAGGAGGGGGCGCAGATGGATCCGGAACCAGGGAACGTCGGGAATGCCGGGAGGGAGACCCCAGTCAGGGACCCAACGACACGCACAGAGACCCCAGTCCTCTCTCCACCTTTAATGGACCCCAGGGGCGGGGGGAGGGGGGCTGGGGCGCGGTGTCCTTAAATACAGCCCGGCGCAGCGGGCGGGGGCGGGGCCGGGCCTGCCGGTGGGCGGGGCCTGCCGGGCGGGGCGGGGCCTCAGCTGCACTTGCAGGAGCGCACGATCATGTTGGACAGCTGCTCCACCTTGGGCTTGCGGCCCACGTAGTACACGATGGGCAGTGGCTCCAGCGCCTGCGGCACGCAGCACGGGGCCGCCGACGCGCCGGGGTTGTGCTGGTTGTACAGGGCCAGGACCTGCGGGCGGGGGCGGGGGGGGGGCGTGGGCAGGGTGCCCCCTCCCCCTCTCCCTCTGTCTCATCTCGGTCTGTTCCGTTCTCAGTCTCAGCCTCACTCTCCCCATTTTCCACTCTTGCTTTGTCCTCAGTCTCTCTCTGTCTCGGTGGCGGTCTGTGGACTCCGGCCTTTTTCTCGCATACTGACCCTGCCGTTCCCTCTCCTTCCGTCTCCCCGCCTCCCGCGCCCCGTCACTCGGTCTCCGTGGGGTCTCCCGCTGCGCGCTCTCCACCTGCTCTGACCCTGTCTCCTCCCGTCTCTGCTCCGTCCCCTCCGATCGACCCCCGCCTCTCTCTACTTCTCAGCTGGCCCATTCCTCTCTGGTTTTACCTGTTTGTCTCCCTCCACTCCCTTAGTCCCTGCTCGTCCCAGAGCACCCCTGTCCGAGGCCAGACGCACCTTGCTGTACTGCGTGTCCAGGCTCCAAATGTAGGGGCAGGGCCCCAGGCAGAAGTTGGCGTGGTAGCCCTTGGGCTCGTGGATCCACTTCCAGCCCAGATCCTTGCGGAAGTCGATATAGAGCTGCCGCACGCAGCAATTCTTCTCCGTGGAGCTGCAGGCGGGAGGGAGGAGCCCGGGTCAGGAGGGGCTGCTGCAAAGGCGGCCAGGCCCCGGGGGGGGGGGTGCGGGGGGGGGCACCCTGGTCACCCCCAGCACGGTCCCCATCTCGGTCCCCCTTGCACCGCCTGTGACAATAACGGCAATAGCAGTGAGAGCAACCATACGCACTAACGCTGATAAAGTCAAGCACTGTGCTAAGGGCAACATAGTAAACCTTGTCTCACGCCAGGCTCAGAACAAGCCTGCAAGAAGCCAAATGACCGTCCACATGCACTAAGTTCTATGTGTGCAACAAATGTTTGTTGAACCACTACCATGTGCTTGGCTGGGATCTACTAGGGACTCAGTGCAAACGACACAGATGGAAATCCTCGCCTTCTGGGACCACATGCTAGAGATTGTCGTGTCTTTCCTCTGCTCGGAACATGGCTCAAACATCACTCGGGGCAAATGCCCAAGTCCTCACCAGGAACCCCAAGATGCTGCCTGGTCGGCTGATCTCAACTCCCTCCCCACGCTCCTTGACTGCCGGCTACACTAGCATCCTCCCTGTTCCTCAAACATAGTCCTGCCCCAGGACCTTTGCACTTGTTCTTCCCTCTTCCTGGCTTGCTATTCACACAGATATCCATCCACTCTGGCTCGGTTCTTCAGTTCATTTAAACGTATGCTCAGATGTCCTTTACATAGGGAGCCTTGACTCCTAGAACACTGGCTGACATGCAGCAGGTGCTCAATAAATATCCAAAATACCAATCCAAATGATCGTGAATTCCATTCCGTGTAATAATGACATTTCAGTTATGCAAGAAAATATGACAATGTCTATATTTGAAGTGGGGCAAATTTTTGGGGAAGATTTTATTTTTAAGTAATCTCTACACCCAATGTGGTGCTCGAACTCATAACCCTGAGATCAAGAGTCACACGCTCTACTGACTGAGCCAGCCAGGCATGCCAAGTGGGACAAATCTTAATACTGTTGAAGCTGGATGAGAATTCATGCGACTTCATTATGCCATATCTTGTCTGCATTTGTTTACATTTCAAATTTTCCATAATAGAAGAAAATTTTAACCAGGATAGGAAGAATAGTCCCCCATATCTAGTTTTTTTCCTCTCCTCTTCCTCTGATTTATTTTCCTTCTTAGTACTTATTGCCACATGGGGCGCATGGTTGGTTCAGTCAGGAGAGCGTGCAGCTCTTGATCTCGGGGTTGTGAGTTCAAGCGCCACGCTGGGCATAGAGATTAATGTGTGTGTGTGTGTGTGTGTGTGTGTGTGTGTGTGTTCGTATGTGTGTGTATGTTAGGTTTTTAAAAAGCACGTTGGAGAATAGTGGTGTATAATACTCTACTGCTCTGGACTCATAATCTCTGTCCCATGCTCAGAAGCAAAAGCCAGTCCTCCCCAGCCGGGAGCCCAGGCTCCTGCTTGTCTGGAAGGAACTGGGACATTTTATGTGCTGGCCTCTGGGGCCATGGCTGAGCTGGGCAGGGACCTTGGCTAAAAAGCTTGATTTATGGGCAGCCAAGAATGCTTTATATTCCAGGTTCATAACATATGAAAGAAACGCTAGGCAAAGCTCAAGGACAGTATGATCCAAATTCTGTTTTTGCATAAAAGAACTGGAAGGAACTACATTCAAATGTTGGCTTTTTACATATGGTGGTGTGATGGGTGCGTGTTACTTTTAGAAGGAAGGAAGGAAGGATGGGAGAGAGGGAGGGAGGAAAAAGTATGCAGCGCCCTCTCCACATGCCCCCCCCCAAAGGATTCTACAATTTGGTCAAAATAAAAAATATATGGAGGGGCGCCGGGGTGGCTCAGTCGGTTAAGCATCTGCCTTCGGCTCAGGTCATGTTCCCAGGGGCCTGGGATTGGGCCTGCTTCTCCCTCTCCCTCTGCCTGCCGCCCCCACCCCCTCTTGGGCTCTCTTTCTCCCCCTCTCTCTGTCAAATAAATAAATAAAATCTTTAAAAAATATATTGGTTATGTATAAGTGTTTCAAACAGAGACTGTCTCCGGAAAGAGACACAGAGACAATAAAACCGGCTGCCTCCTCCTCAGGGGCGGGTGGTCAGGGCTGGAGGGTCTCTAAGTATTCTTTCTAGGTTTGGTCCATGTGCACATATTTACCTAGTCAAAAATTAATCAACAGAGAATGAATTAATCTCAAAACCCTGTGAGGCTGGCCTTATTATTATCCCCATTTGAAGGGTGAAGGAGCGCTCCCTGCTCACGCACAGCGGGCAAGCGGTGGAGCTTGGGGCCGGTTTCACCACCAGCTCTGCACCACCCAGGGGCCTGAGCACGGCCATGTCAGCTCAAGCAGAGCAGGAAGAGGTGATGATACAGCATTTCCCCGGGGCAAGACAAGGCCTCTCCAAAAGCCACAGAGCCCTGAGAAGGGAGCCAGGAATCTGAGATCCCTATGAGCTCAGCCCAGTTCCTCCCCAGTCTGGTTGGGCCTCAGTTTCCCTATCTGTCCAAAGACACAGGGGATGTTAGGTCAACTAAGGTGTTGTTAAGGGCCAAGGAGGCATCAGGAAGTCCATGTGTGGGTTCAGCAAGGGTCTTTTTTTTTTTCTTAAGATTTTATTTATTTGAGAGAGAGAGCAAGCACATGAGAGGGGGGAGGGTCAGAGAGAAGCAGACTCCCTGCTGAGCAGGGAGCCCGATGCGGGACTCGATCCTGGGACTCCAGGATCATGACCTGAGCCGAAGGCAGTCGCCCAACCAACTGAGCCACCCAGGCGCCCCCAGCAAGGGTCTTGAGCTCCCGAAACCACAGGCACATACGTGTGCATTTATAGACATATGTCTGGGGCGACTGTCTGGCTTTCAGCTTCTCAAGGGGGTCCTAAACTCAGAAAAGGGAAAGAACCCCTGTCCAGAACAATCTTTCACTTCTGGTTCACCTCTGACCGGGGGTTCTGAGGTCCTAAGATTTGAATAGTCTGTGACTCTTACCACCCACCTGGGACATGCTCCATGTGGGGTCCCCACAGCGACAGATGTGCAAATGCAAATTCTCCGGCCCCACCCCAGACTTACTGAATCTGAAACTGGGGGTGGGCTTGGGGCGGCTGGGGGACAGCAGGCCATATTTAACAAGCCTGCAGGTGACTCTGAGGCACTGTGTAACCCATGTGTTCAGTGCAAGTTCAAGACCTTTTGCAAGGGGCGCCTGGGTGGCTCAGATGGTTAAGCGTCTGCCTTCGGCTCAGGTCATGATCCCGGGGTCCTGGGATCGAGGCCCGCATTGGGCTCCCTGCTGGGCAGGGAGCCTGCTTCTCCCTCTGCCTCTGCCTCTCTCTCTGACTCTCATGAATAAATAAATAAAAAACATTATAAAAAAAAAAGACCTTTTGCAAAGCTTTTAAGTACACTCTATGCTCAACGTGGGGCTTGAACTCACGACCCGGAGATCAAGAGTTGCATGGCCTACTGACTGGGCCAGCCAGGTGCCCCTCTTGCAAAGCTCTTGCAGAGCCCCTCTGCCATCCAGTCAGGGCCTGGTAGGGAAAAGAAACCTACTTGGGGCCCCAGGACAGGCCAAAGGGCCTCACATCGTTCTTGGATGCTAGGGAAGCGTTCAGGGAGGCTAGCTTCCACAATCTCACGTCATGGCCAAGCTCACTGCATCTCTGCCCCCTACCCACTTCCTCTCCCCCACTGGACAGCTTCGAAGCACATGCCCTCCACCATGTCATTTCATCCACAAATGTTTCCACATGTATCTCCAAGAAAATTTTAAAACATCACCACAATACCACTTAAAAAAAATTCACAATGATTCTGTGATATCATCAGATACACAGAGTTCACATTTCCCCAACTGTCTCCCAAACGTCTTTTCATTTTTACTCGTCTGCATAAAGATCCCAATAAGGTCTACACATTGCAATTGGTTGATCTATCTCTTCAGATTCTTTTAGAAATCTATAGAACCATCTCTCTCCTTCCCCCCGCTCTGCCTTGTGTTTGTTGAAGAAAATGGGTCAGGTTTCCCACAAGCTAACTGCTGCTGACTGCAAGCGTGTGGTGTTGTTTCACATGTTCTTCTGTCCCTGGGTTTCTGGAAAATTGGTAGCTGGATCTACCGTCTTGATCAGCTCAATGTTCAATTTTTTGGCCCAGCTTCCTAGGTGACACTGTGTCCCTCCCTACAGAGCCTCACATGGCTGCCTGCCCCCCTTTTTAGGTTATTAATGTCAGTAGCAGTCGAAGCTTCAATTCTTGCATTCATTCATTCACAAGGTTGCCGGGCTGAAGGCTGGGGCTGGGGCTGAGCTCGGGAGCAGAACTGACTCTCCAGGAGGGGAACAGCACATAAGAAAGCCCAGAGGTGCCATCAAAATATTAAGCAGGGGAGAGACAAGGTCAGGTTATCGTTCTAATTCTGCAACATCTAACTCTGAATGTCCACATTCTAAGGAATCCAACTTTTCGACTCTCTCAGATTGCAATACTCCAGCATCTGAAGGTTCTCACACTCCAGCGGCATTTCCAACTTGCTGGCAGTCCCACATTCCTGCTCTCCGGGATCCTACCATTCATGAGTTCCACCGTTTTGATGTTACATACAAGCGTTCCACAATCCTGAGCCCACCTCTCCAGAGGTCCAAGCTACCACCTCCTAAGATCCCAGCCTTCCGAGATTCTAACACTGAGCCCCAACACTCTAGGATCCACTCTGGCTTTCTCTAACCCTAACATTTGTGGATGCTGGTATTTTAACACAGGCTTCCCCCATCTTGAGCCCAATATTCAAGGCCTCCAATCTGCCATTGGCATAAGGAATCCAACATGCGTGATCTTCCAATTCTGAATTCCCAAATTCTAGGATCTCAACATTCCTGGAGTCCGGCGTTCTCAGATTTCAATCATTCACACGGAATCCTAACGTTCTAGCATCCCAACCGTCTAGAACCGCAACCTGCCACCACTGAACTCCCACACGCTCGGTGTCCCTCATTCCAACAGTCTGATTCCAACACACCAGCAAGAAAGCAACCTGACCTCAACATTCTAGGGCTCCCAGGGCACCCATCCCAGCATTCTGGCACTTGGACCTCATCCGCTGAGCCTTCTAGGCTGGAGGAGAGGCCAGTGCACGTGTAGCCAGGGGCCCAATGTGGCGCGCCTGGTCAGCAGCCGACCATCGCGCCCCCAGCCTAGGAGACCCCGGTTGAAGGCAGAAAGGTCACCTGAAGCAGTAGTTGGTGTCCAGGGCCCGGCGATGCCGGGAGCTGTGCAGGTGCTGGGCCCTCTCCAGTGGGGTGGCCATGAGGAGCAGGAAGGGCCGGTTCATGCCGTGAATGGTGGCCAGGTCACCTCGGCGGCTGGAACGGAGCCCTGCTTTGGTTTGGAGCGGTGGGGGGTAGGGGAGACAGAGACACACAGTCTCAGATGGATGAACGGGGGCAGGGGCAGGGGGAGGAAGACACACGCGCATGCACGCGCGGGCACGCTGCCATGGGGCCAAGCCAGGGAGATGGGCCTCACCGTTGATGTCCACTTGCAGTGTGTTATCTTTGCTGTCACACGAACAGTGGGCACTGAGGCGAAAGCCCTCTACTTCCCCTGTGGGAGTGGAAAGAGGGAAGCCAGTGCCAGTGTGAGGTGTGGCTCACGCTGAGGCTGCAAGGGGCGGGAGCAACCCCGGGGGGCAGGCAGGGGTGGGGGCGGGCGGGGGGGGGGTGGAGGTCCTGCCAGCCTCCCTCCTCCCCTGCCTGCCCTCTCCCTGCACCCTCTCGCTTCCTCCTCCTTCTCTTTCAGGTCTCAGCTCAGAGGTCAAGTCCTCCAAGAGGCCCTCCAGGACACAGGCCCCTCCCCCACAGTGACATCGCTTTATTTTCTCCATAGTACTTACCCTCCCTGACATTTGTATTTGGCTATTTAGTTCCCTCATTGCTCCCTCAGTGGAAAGCAGGATGCGTGGGGGCAGGGATGCCTGTCTTCTTGTCCCCCGCTGGGCCTAGCCCACAGTCCATAAAAACAAACATCTACTGGG
The DNA here is from genome assembly GCF_037043125.1 of Eumetopias jubatus. Lineage (NCBI taxonomy): Eukaryota > Metazoa > Chordata > Mammalia > Carnivora > Otariidae > Eumetopias > Eumetopias jubatus. The sequence continues at coordinate 52,361,406 of NW_028274816.1, forward strand.
TGGCCCTGTCCTAAACATGCTGTGAGCATGTGAGCATTATCTCCTTCAATCCTCACCAAAGCTTCCCATTTTGCAGACATGGAAGCCGAGGCCCACGGAGAGGAGAGGACTTGCCCCAAGTGGGAAAAGGTAGGGCCACGATGCAAACCCACAGGGCAGCTGGGGGGATGAATGAATGAATGAATGAATGGGTGATTTTCTAAGCTGCTCCTAGGTGCTAGGCCCTGTGCTGGGTGCTCTAGACCCAGCAGGGACCGAGAATGGCCTTTGTCCAGCCACACAGGACACTCCGCCCAGCTCCCACCTGCTCCTGAACCCCCACCTTTCAACACCTAGACGAACCACCACTTACCCCGCAAGTCTCAACACTATCACCTTCCCCCAGGAAGCCCTCCCAGACCCTCGGATGGGCGCAGGTACCTGGGCCAGCTCCTGCAGCGCCTCCCCGCCCCGACACTGCTCTCTGGGCTCATCACTGCTGCCTCAGGCTTTGGCAAGACTTTCTAGGTGTCCGGAAGTGACTGTGGGCCCCTGGAGGGCAGGATCTAGAAGTGATCTGAATTTCCACTGCATATCCAGCACCCAGAGGGAGATTAGGAAAGGCGATGTGGGCGCTGTGGACTCCGACGGGCAGGACAGACCCAGTCCTCTTAGAGACAGATCAGATGTGCCAGGCATTCCCTGGACTCAGGGTCTGCCTCGAAGGCTCTTGCCCCTCCTTCTTTCGATGTCCTCCTCCAGGAAGCCCTCCCTGACCGGAGGCTGGGTCAGGCATCTCCTCTGGGCTCCCCAGCCCAGCCCTACCCAGTTTTCAGGACTTTCCCCACTTCCCCCACCCCAACAATGGACCACGGGCTCTGGGAGGGTAAGGATGGGGCTGATTGGGTCGCTGCTGCGTCCCCAGCATCCCCCAGCACAGAGCAGGTGATCAGGAAATGGATTAAGCGCTAATCACTCACGTTTCTGAGGGTCTGGGAGGAAGGCCAGGTCTTGGCTCTTTGGCACCAACATGGGGTGGCAGCTGGTAGGCAGGGCAGCCCCAGGACAAACAAGGGGATCGATCCCATTACAAAATAGGGGTGGGGGAATGCCTGGGTGGCTCAGTCGTTAAGCGTCTGCCTTCGGCTCAGGTCATGATCCCAGGGTCCTGGGATGGAGCCCCGCATCGGGCTCCTTGCTCAGTGAGGAGCCTGCTTCTCCCTCTCCCTCTACTGCTCCCCCTGCTTGTGCTCTCTCTCTCTCTCTCTGACAAATAAATAAATAAAAATCTTAAAAAAAAAAAAAAACAGGGGTGGGGCAAAGAAGCAGTCCTCACCTCCGTGGCTCAGCCACTGCCGCACGACTCCCGTGACATCAAAGGACAGCCATTCTGGCGTGTCGCTGGGCGCCAGCAGCCGGTTGCTGAGGTAGCGCCAGGAATCGTTGCTGTATTTCTAGGGGATGATGAATTTGGGGAGGGAGACAGTGAGTAGATGGTGCTCCACACCCCCAAATGCATTGACTGTACCTCCCTCCTTCCGCTCCACCACACAGGCCTCCAGAGAGCCCCTCTCACGGTCCCATCCCAGACATTCACGCTGTGGGACCCTGCGGGAACCACCCGCCCCAGAGCGGCCCTGGGAGGAGAGGAGGGAGACCCCCGGGCCCGGCAGGGGGGAGGTGGGGATCAAGGCACCTGGACGGCTCAGCCTCTGCCCTGAGCCCCAGGCCTGAGTTCCCTCACTGGTGAAATGCCAGGCCCCCTTCAGCTTGACAGCCCACCACGCTAAGATCCTCCGAGGACATTCTGAGGTCCACTGAGCGAGCATACAGTTCTGCAAATCTGACCCCCTAACTTCTGAGAGTCTGTAACTTTCTAGGGGCTTATGTTAGAAGTCATTCCAGAACTCCAGTACTCAGGAGCACCCGAAGAATTACACACTCAATGAGCCTGAGAAGTTCTACACGCCCAGGAGTCTGACACGCCCCAAACCCAGATGCTGCCGACGCCTCACACCCCCGTGTGGTGATCCTCTGGGGCCGGGCAGAACACTCCAGGCCCTGGCAGCATAAAGCTGAATTCTCCAGAATCCAAGAAGTTTGACAATAGACCACATTCCTTTGTTGTAAGAGTCTAACACCCACCCTGAAGCCTCATGTTCCATAGGACATGGATTCTAGGTCACATAACCTTCTGGAGACTCCAGCCCTTCCGGAGGCCCCAACCTTCCTGGAGACTCGAAATCTTCTAAAACAGAGCTATCCAAGGGAACTTTCTCTGGCGATGGAAATGTTCTTTATCTGTGGCATCCAAAATAGCAGCCGCTAACCACATGTGACTACAGAGTACTTGAAATATGGCCAGTGAGACTGACGAACTGAATTTTTCCTTTTATTTAATTTTAGTCAACTTAAGTGGCCATGTGTGGCTATACCCTACCGGACAGAACGGTCTGAGAGCCTCCGACCTTTCAAGATCCCAGCCTTCTGAGTGGTTACACCCCAGGGTGCTAGGAGTCTGCAAGTTTCAAAGAGCCCTGCGATCCACCGTGTGTGCGCCTCCGCCCTCCGAAGTTTGTCTCTGCGGACTTGGCAGCCACCAGCCACCCGGCCGCCCACCCTGGCCCCAGCCCACGGGCACGTGCGGCCCACCCGCCTCCGGGGCTCGGGCCCCCCCACCTGGTACAGCTCCACGTGCTGCTCCACTTTTAACTTGAGCCTCAGCAGGCGCAACTCTGCCCGGGAGAGCAAGACGGGCTCGGGCACTGCTTCCCGGAGCTCCGATGTGTTGAAGAGCATATATATGCTGTGCGGGCTTTTCTTGATTTTCTCATAGATTTCTAGGCAGGAGGAGCAGAGAGGAGGGATGTCAGGGGTTTGGTGGGGAGCCGGCTGGCACACCCCAAGTCTAAGAGCGTGGGCTCCCAGGCTGACAATGCTGGGTGGGAACCCAACTCTGACACTTTTTAGCTGTGGGGCTTTGGGCAAGTGGCTCGCCCTCTCTGGGTTCGTCTCCTCCTTCTGTGAAACGGGGTCTTAACCACCCTTGTCCCCCACCGTCGGTAAAGTGTCCACTCAGTACATGGCTGTAGGGGGGCTGCTGCGCTTGCTCAGGCCACTTGGAGCCTCAGGTGCAAATTAGGATCAAGGGCATTTGGACCAGCCCTGGCCTCTGCCGTCTTCCAGCTCTGTGACTTTGGGCAAGTCACATTCCTTCCCAGAGTCTCACTTTCCTGCTGTTGTTTGGGAACCGGCAACCACATCGAGCTCCCTAAACCCCAACCGGTCTCTCCTCACTGAAGCGCTGTGTGACTTTGGGCAAGTGAATTCCACTCTCGGAGCCAGATCCTCATCTACAAAACGAGGACCGACCACGGGGTTAGTGTGTGACACGAGAGAGACGTCGCAGGTAAAGCGTGTAGGAGAGCCTGCACATTCGGGGTGCGCTCGTTGGTGTGTGTGTGTGTGTGTGTGTGTGCGCGCGCGTTAAAGAGCGCTCACTATTTGCAGGTGCTGTTCACAACACTCACAACGGTTAAGACATTTAAACCTCACAACCAACCACCCCGTGAGGAAAAGACGATTATTATACCCATTTCAGAGCTGGGGAAACAGGTCATTTGCCCCATGGTGACGGCCGTAGGGAGCTACAGAGCTGGGATTCAAACCCGGACAGTCTGCTCCCAAAGACTGTGCTCTTAGCCCCTAGGCCATGCCGCCTCCCTCCTACTGTGACATTATTATTATTAATATTATTATTATTAATTGCTTCCTCTCTTCTCTTCCCTCCCTCAGCTGGTTAGACAAGGCAAAGTTCATTCTAGGTAGGAATGGCTTTGGGCGGGGGAGGGTGAAAGTTAGGAAGAGTGCTTTCTAGTCTAGGAAAAGTTTGGGATGAGCAGACAGGCCATTGACCTTCTACACTGACTGGGGCACATACTTTAGGCCTCTGCAGTGGGGGTGCAGAAATGGTGGGGACAGCATCTGATGAGAAAGGGCAGAGGAAGCTCCTTGCACGGGCCCCTGCCCCTACTCCTCCCTACTCTAGCGAGGCCAGCCTGGTCCCCCACAAAGAAGTCCTATCTCGACCCAGGGGTTACTCAGCAAACCCCAAAGGAAGGGTAGCGCAGGGGCATTGAGGGGGGTAGGGGGCAGATAGGGAGGAAGGAGAAAGGAGGGGCAGGACTGGTAGGAAGGAGAGATGGAGAGACCGCGGAGACAGGGAGACACTAGGAGCACGGCGTGGAGGCGAGAAAGAGGGAGGAGACAGGAACCGGGAGCCCCACGCATGGAGATGCGGGAGAGACGCAAGGCAGAGATGGGGCAGACACACACGGGAAGAGAGACATAGGGTTTGGGGGCGAGATGGAGGCAGACTGGGAGGGGAGACGAGGATGGAAAGTGTCAGTGTTAAAAAAATCTCTACAAGGAAGGTGAAGCGGCCACAGAAAAGGTGAGGCCGAGAGGTGGGTGGGGAGGGGCGTCATCCGGCTGGAGCTGCAAGCTAGGCGCACGCAAGGCCCGGGGACCCACAGGTGCACCACCCAAGTCAGAAAGGGCAAGCGGGGGGGCCGCCCCCAAACCTCCGGGCCCCGCGGGACACCTGGGTCCCCGCGTGGGCGCCGGGGGGGGGGCGGGCCCAGCGGCAGCTCCACCCCGAGCTGGGGTGAAGAGGGCGGGAGGCGCCGCCGCCGCGAGGGCGGGGACCCGACCTGCCCGGTCTCGCCCCAGGCTCCGCGCGCGATCCCCGCCCCCCCGGGCACGGGAAGGAAAGGGAAGGGAAGGGAGGGCGAGGCGGCCGGACGCTGGGGTTTCCCCAGCCTCCTCGAGAGGAACTGGGACTCTGGGGTGCAGACTCTCCCCTTTCAGCTCTGCGGGGTCCTCCTCCCCCCCCGCTTCCGGGAGGGCAGGCTCCTCCCTCCGCGCGTGGCACCCACGTGGGGCTCCCTCACCCTGACCCACTCAGTTTTCTCACCCCGATCTTGCAGAGTCGCACCCATCCACCTCTCCCCCTAGGGCTCGACTCCTCACTCAGCCCACTTGCTCCCCTCCCGCGGCGTGGGGGACTCGCTGCTCCCAGCAGGGCACCGTTTGTACCGTTCCCCCCTTTCTCATGCTTGTCTCCCCTCTCTCTAAATCCCTTCCCACCACCCAGTGTTCTAGGTGTCTTGGGGGCTCGCTTCCCCCGCTGGGCTTGCTCCTCTCAGGTCCCTATGCCAAATACTTGGGGCACCTCGCGCGCATCCCCGGCGCCCCCCTGGGGTCTCCGCTGCTCTCCGACCTCCCCCCACCCCACAACCTCGGGTCCCCTTCTTCCTGCATTTATCAGCCCCCTCGCCGCCTCTCTGTGGGCCTTCCCCCAGTCCCGCGTGTTCTTCGCGCACGCTGCAAGCAGCTCCACTCTCCACTTTCCCGGCACCTCCGGGGTTCGCGTCACCTAGTTTTCCTGTCCTTCTTGAATTTTCTCGCCTCGTGAGCCCTGAGCTCTGGGTCAGCTTTCCCCACTGCCTCTCCTTTCTCAAATGCTGGGGTCTTCGCTTCTCCCAAAGCGGGCTCCCTCTCTGCAGCCCTCACCCCACGAGCCCCCACACTCTAGTCCCGGGTGGAGAGGGAAGTCTTTCTACCCCTCCACCCCCCAATCGCTTCTCTCCTTCTAGGGGACTGCCCCCACGATCACGCATGTTCCCATGGCCCTCTTCTAGAAGCGGTCCACCTCGCTCACTAGCGCCTCGTCTTCAAGGGCCAGATGCCTGGCGGGGAGCGGGTAGGGAGCTCAGTCCTATCCACTTTGAGACCCCCCTCCCGCTTTCCCGGCAACCCCGGGGGTCCTCTTCCTCTAGCCAGTTTCCTCTGCCAGTAATTTCCTCCCCGTGACCCCTGCACTCCGGCGCCCCCTGGGGGCTCCCCTCCAGGGTCCCCGGCCCCTCTGAGCTCACTGTTGCTGTTTTCCACCATTAGCACGCGGGTGACCTCCTTGGCGTAGTAGTCCGCCTCGGGCTCGGGCTCCGGCTCGGCGCTCTCCCCCGCCACCCGGTCGCGGGTGCTGTTGTAAAGGGCCAGCACGGCCTCGGGCAGCGGGCCGGGCGGCACCTCCCCCTGGCTCGGGGGGCTGGCGAGCCGCAGCTTGGACAGGATCTGGCCGCGGATGGCCTCGATGCGCTTTCGCTTCACCAGTTCCATGTCGATGGTCTTGCAGGTGGACAGTCCGGCGGCCGGCCGGCCAGGCGTCAGCACTAGTAGCCACAGCAGCGGCAGCAGCAGCGGCAGCAGCCGCAGCCCGGAGGGCGGCATGGGGGAGGCGGCGCCCCCGGCACTGCCGAGAGCGCGAGCCGGGCTGGGGTGGGAAAAGGGAGGCCCCGCCCCTACAGGGGCTGGGGGTCTCCCGAAGAAAGGTAGGAGGGTCGGGGTGGGGGTGGGGGAGCTGATGCCCTCAGGGAAAACGGAGCGGAGGTGGAGGGGAGGCTCTGATGGGTGGTTTCTCGGTATTCCAAGGAAAAAAACCGAGATGGGCGAGATCTGGTACCAGAGGTGGGTGGTCTTGAGTAGGGGAGTTGAGGAAGGTCTGAGAGTGATCCCGTCTCCCGGATCCCGGAGGAGAAGGGTCCTTGGATGCGCGGGGCCTCAGGAGAGAGGCTGCGGGTGGGGGGAGCGGCGTGCAGCGGGGGTGCGCCCGAGGTCTGGGGTCAAGTCTTCGCGGGAGTTCGGGTTGGCGGCTCCTAAGGGCTGGTCCGGAATGGGGGCGCCTGGGGGGGGGGACGCCGCGGAGGGGGCAGGGAGGGAGCAAGCGTCCGAGGCGGTGGTGGAGGCGGTCTGGGGTCCCCGAGTCCTGCCTCCTGGCGGGGCAGCGCCGCGCCAATCGGTCCCCGCGCCTCCGGCTCCCAGCGGCAGCGGAAAAGTCTCAAAACTTTTTTTCCTCTTCTCCCAACCAGCTCGTCCCTCCTCCCGCTCCTCCTCCCCCTCCTCCCCGCAGTGGCGGCGGAGGCGGCGGCGGCGGGGGCGGCGGCGGCTCGTCTCAGACTCTGGGGCCTCGGGCTGCTCCTCGGCCGCTCCTTCCTCCGCTCCCGGCCGAGGCCGGCCCGCGGGCGGCTCCGAGCCGGGGGGGTGCCCCGGAGGGGGCGTCCCCCCTGCCCCCGGCCGGGGGCCTCGCTGTCTGGCGGATCCGCGGCGGGAGGAGGGGGTGGGACGGCCCCGGGGCGCGAAGGGCGGCGGCGGCGGCGGCGGCGGCGGCGGGGACCGGCTGGGGCGGCGGGGGGTTTTGAAGCCGCCCCGGCCCCACCCAGGAAGCGCGCGGGGCGGGGGCGGCCCCCAGGGGGAGGACATGCGGGGGGGGGGGGCCGGGCCACCGTCCTCATCTCGCGTGGGCGGGCTCCGAGGGGGGTCCCTTAAGCCCCGGGGGGAGGGGGCGGGCACCCCGGCTCCGCCCCGCGAACGGGGTGCTGCCTCCTGGCGGCCGAGCGCGGCCACAGCGGGCAGGCGGGTTGCGTGTGGCTCTGAGGGCTGCGCGGGGTCACGGAGTGAATGAAGACCTGGCGGGGAGGGCTCACTCAGAGGTTGGGGACACCGGGTCCGGGGGTGGGGGGGAATCAGAGAACGGGGACCCCAGCGGACAGAGAGTGGGAGGCTGGGGAAGAGGGTCAGCCAGAAGACGGGGTACCAGTGGGGAGAGGGGCACAGAGGAGGGAGAAGCCCCAAGGAGGGGGGGGTCCTGAGAGGGGCACCCAGAGCGGGGAGGGGGGCAGAGGCTGAGGCAGAGGATGGGGGAAGTGGGTGTGTCAGAAGGGGGGGGCCTGAAGGAGGGTGTCAGTGGGAGGATAGGGCACAAGACATCTGACCGAAGAAGGAAGTCAGGAAGGCACCCACACCTGTAAGAACTGCTTTCCTTTATTGAGCACTTCCGTGGGCCAAGCAGCCTCTTGTCACCCAGCACCCTGCCGCCCCACACGCTCACTGCCCCCATTTTACAGATGGGCCAACTGGACCTGAGGGGGCAGCCACTGGGCTGGAGGTGCTCACCGGGACAGAAGCGACGGTGGTCGCTGGCCGGGGTCAGACCCGACAGCGTCCAGAGCCCCCGCTTCTGAGCCCTGGGCCATGCGGGCCCTAGACAGGCACGCAGGGCTGGGGACAAGGGCCTGCCCTCGGGGGCACAGTCAGCACTGGACGCCGTAGCGGTCGAAGTGGCGCAGCAGCAGCCCCAGCTCCAGGTGCACGAGGCCGCCGGCCGCCGTGCGCAGGCGATAGCGGTCCGCCCCGCTGTACACGGCGTCCCCGTGCAGCAGCTGGGGGCCGCCACCCACAAAGGCGCGGGCCAGCTGCTCCCGCCAGGGACCCAGGGGCCGCCATGTGGGGCAGTGCAGCTGGTGGCTGCCAGGACTGCTGGGCACGTGGCAAAAGCCGTAGCCCGCAAGCTGACAGCGGCCGAAGCCGTCCTGGGACCACACCTGGAGGTGGAGCCGGGGCCAGCCTGCAGATGGGGAGGGAAGGAGGAAGGAAATTTCAGAGCGACGGAGTAGCTCGGTCTCCCCATCCTGGATCCCCACCTCCTTGTCGATCTCCACAGGCCCGGTCCTCCTGCCTGCTGGGTGTCTGCCCCCGCCCCGGCCTTCTCTCTGGCCGCCTATTCACAAGGGAGCTTTCTGAGTCTGTGGTCCTCCCCTGCTGAAAACCCTTCCAGGGCATCCCGGTGCCCTCAGGAGAAGTCCAACCTCGACCTTCCAGGCCCTCTGGACGTGGCCTCAGCTGACATCCCTTTCTACGGCCTCCTCTTCCCTGTCCCCAGATCAGGGCAGCGCAGTCCCGAGGTGAGCGCTTCGGGCCTCGTCCCAGACACCTCCCTTCTTCCCTCACAGTGGCCCACTCTGTGCGCCCTGGGCCCAGGGCCTTCCTTCTTGCTCCGCCAATGCACCGTCCACCTGGCAGCTGGAAGCATCTTTCTCCCGCTTCCCTAGGTTTCTCACGCTCCTTAGAACACGGTTCAGCTCCTCAGCCTGGTAGGCAAAGCCCTTGGAGATCTGGCCCCATTTCACCCTCCTTTCTGTGCCCCTCTGTGCTAGGCCCTGTTCTAGAAGCTGGGGACACAGTGGTGAACGGAGCAGACAAAAATTCCTGACATCCTAGACAACGAATGTAGTAAATAAGCAAATTATAGGGTATGTCAGATGGTGATCACTGCTCTGGAGAAAAATAAAGCTGGGTATGGTGGGGGTGGGGATGCAGTTTTAGAAAGTGGGTGAGCAAGGGAAGCTTCACTGAGAAGGTGACATGTGGGCGAATGCTGAAAGGAGGGAAGGGTGCGGTGCGGGCCATGTAGACGGCCATCTAGGGAAGAATGCCCAGGAGAGGGAACAGCCGGTGCAAAGGCCCTGAGGTGGGAGCTGGGGGCGGGGCCGGCGTGGCTGGAGCGGACTGAGAGAGGGGGAGGGAGAAGAGGGGACAAGCCAGATTCCACGATCCACGATGAGGCTTTGGCTTTTCCCCCGAGCAAGATGCGGACCGTGGAGGGTTCCGCGTGGAGAAGGGATGTGACCCAACTTGGGTGTTCACAGAGGGACCGACTCTGGGAGCAGGGTAGGAGCACAGGGAAGGGGTTGCTGTAATTGCCCAAGTGAGAGGTGAGGGTGGGCAGGCCAGGGTGCCCGGGGAGAGAAGTGGGGGGATTTAGGATACCTTTGAAAGGTAGAGGCAAAGGGACTTCCTGATGGGCAGGATGGGGGGTGAAAGAGGAGGCAAGGATGGGGCCCACGCTGGAGGGCACGGGGTCTGCAGAGCCGAAGGACGGCCGCCAGGAGGATCTTTTAAAATTGAAATCTGACTTGTGAGTCTCATGTTGTGACTCCCCAGTACCTTCAGGAGATGGCCTCAGCTCCATGGCCCGTCCCCTGTCCCCTGCCACCTCACCCCTGGCCCTCCTCTTATTCACCCTCGAGCCTCCAAATGCCCCCGGCTCACTTTCCCTTTTGGGCCTTTCACACACAGCTCTCTGCCTAGAACCCGCTTCCATCCCTCGGGCTTATCAGCTCCTACTGGCCCTTCATGGCAAAACTCAAACATCCCCTCCTCCAGGAAGCTCTCCCCGAACTCCCTGGCAGTCAGGCATCTCCTCTGGGCTCCTCTACCCTTTAGGATCCCCCGCCCCCATCCCAGACCTGCCCACTCTGAGCTGCCCTCTCTGGGGACGGCTCTGTCTCTCCCAAGGGGATGGTGAACCCCGTGAGGACAGGGCTGGGTGGGGGGGTTGCTGTCTCAATCACCAACATTTCCAGGGCATCACCCCACACAGGCGGGGCACAGGGCAGACACTCAGTAAATATCATTTGTATTGTTGAAATACATGACATGTTTACCTAGGCTATTTCCTAGAATCCACTCCTCTCCAGTGATCTAAATTTTCCACGAGAAAAGGTTTTCTGATACCCTTCCTCCCCCGCGTACTCGTTTCCCCCGTGAGCAGCTGAGCCGAGCCTGCAGAACAGAAGGGCAACCAGCCTGCCTCTCTCCCTCATAACCCCCTCCCAGCTTCCTCCTGATGGAAGACTCCTGTTTGTCTCTTTGAAAGCCACCTCCCTTCTCTCCCTGGTCCCCCCCCCTTCCCCTCGTCCCCTGCAGCCCTACACACTCCAGAGCCAGCCAGCAGAGGCCCCAGCTCAGCCTCTCCGGGGCCAGGTCTGGCCAGGAAAGGGACCCAAAGGGCCTAGGGAACAGGGGTGGGACTTGGGTGTTCCAAGTGCTGCTAGGCCCCCCTCCCCTCAGACTGGCCCAGGGCTCATGCCAGGAACCTACCTTGGAGGCCTTTGGTGGCAAAGTGCAGGTCGATGGGGTGGGACCAGTAGGCCATGTCCCCTACTTGGGGGGTGTCCACCTGTGTTTGGCCCTCCCGCACGCCCGACAGGAGCTTCCATGCCGCCCCTGCAGGGAGGGACAGGAAGCAGACATCAGGAAGGGGAGACCACTGGGGTTGGAGGACCCTGTCTCTCCCTGGCAGTGGGGGTCGGGTTATAAAGTGTGGACTCATGGGGCGCCTGGGTGGCTCGGTCGGTTAAGCGTCTGCCTTTGGCTCGGGTCACAATCCCGGGGTCCTGGGATCGAGCCCCGCATCGGGCTCCCTGCTCAGCGGGAAGCCTGCTTCTCCCTCTCCCCCTCCCCCTGCTTGTGTTCCCTCTCTCGCTGTGTCTCTCTCTGTCAAATAAATAAAATCTTTAAACAACAACAACAACAACAACAAAGTGTGGACTCAAGAGCCAAATGTCTGGGTTCAAATCCTGGTACTACTTCATCCTGCCTGTGCAATCTCAGGCGAGTTACCGGTCTCTGCCTTGGTCTCCCCTTCTGTAAAATGGGTGCATAAGGACGCATTCCCTCATGGTTTTGTGAAAAGATTAAACGAGCCAATACACAGAAAGCCCTTAGAACAGCATCTGGGGCACAGTGAGTGCTGGGTAAGCGCTGGATAGCATTTTATTACTCTTCTCACCCCACGTTAGAGGCCTCGTCCAAGGACTAAGATGGGGCCGAGGGTGTCCTTCAAGAGCTCCAGCACATGGTGAAAGGTGCATAATAATAGCAATCCTCCCGGGGCTGATAATAATAGCGAAAGAAAGCCAGACACTGTGCTAAGCGCTTTATCCATGAATTCATTTAATCTGCCCTCTGGGATTTTTAATCCCCACCCACCCACCCCCACTTTAGTCTCCCCTCGGGAGCCCACAAGGCCCTGCATGGCCTGACCTGTGCCCCGGGCCTGAACTCACTTCCCACCATTCTCCCCATCCCTCACCACCCTCTAGCCTCGCTGGCCCGATTTCTGTTCCCCTCCTCGGGGCCTTTGCACTGGCTTTGGCCTCTGCCCAGAAGGCTCTGCTCCTGGATGTGCCCGTGCCTGGTTTTTTCTCATCCTTCAGGAATCAGCTCAAGTGTGCCACCTCTCACAGAGGGGTGCTCCCTCACCCTCCTATCCGAATGCGAGTCCCTGGCACGTCATCTCCTCTCATTTCTTCCCTGAGCTCATTTTCTTACCCGCTTTTTAAAATTTCTGTCTCCTCTACTTGGGAACCCCAGGAGAGCACCCCTCTTGCACACTCTGATCTTCTTACACAGAAGGTGCTCAATAAGTGTTTGTTGGACAAATAAGTGCTCCTAGGAGGTGGGTGCTAATATAATCCCCATTTTACAGGTAAAGAAACACTCTGAGTAGGAAAGTTACTTGGCCATTTATTCCATGAACACTTACTTCATACCTGCTGTGTGCCAAGCACGGTTGTCCATGCTGGGCACAGCAGGAACATGGCTGACCACTGTCCCACGGTGGCGCTGGACTCAAACTGTGCTTTCTCTGACTGCAGGGCCCAAGCCCTTGATCTGGATGCCCCTGAGTTCTCTGCTGGATTAACTGTCCCCCCCCCACCAAGGGCCCCCTGAAATAATAAAAATCATGTCGGTTATCGCTCCCTTCTGGGCCAGGTGAGGAAAGTACCAGGCCTCGAGTCAGGCTCTTCACATACAAGATTTCCCAACGCCCCTCTGAAAGACAAATATTCCCACTTTACAGATGAGGAAGAAACTAAGTCTGACTCCAGAGCCTGCCTCTTATCTGCTCAGCTACAGGACCCCCTCCCCTTTCCCCGGGAATCTCAGCCACCATCCTACCTACCGGTGAAATCGGAAAGGACCCAGGACCTCCAGAGATGACGATGGCAAGAGCCATTTTGTGAGCGTTTACTCTATGTGGGGCAGCACACCCAAGGCTTTCCTAACAGAACCCCATCCAGTTCTTCCACAAGCCAGGCAAACACTTACTGGGCCAGGCCCTCTCCTCAGCGCTGTTGCTATTCATTTGGTCCTTGAGACAAGCCCATAAAACGAGCACTGTTATTATTCCCATTGTACAGACAGGCAAATCAAGGCAAAGACGAGTGCCCAAGGTCACATAGCTAATATGCAGTTTCAAACTCAAGCAGTCTGCTCTTAACCTCAACACTCTGCTGCCACTTGGCTGCTGTTGGCTTCATTTTTAGACAAGGGAACACAGAGGTCAAGTCCAAAGGGCACCAATCACTAGCGGAGGGAGTTAGTGTTTGAGCTCAGATCTGGCAGCCTATGGCCCTACCCCTTCCACTGGATGCTATGCTGCCTCTGATGGGGAGGCATGAAAACTGGGGGCCCTGCAGTCTCTCCTGGGCCTGTGTGCATGAACATGGATGACTGATCGGAAGGGGTCCCTACATTCTCACAGAGAATTAGGAATACAGGAGGGTGGCCTCTCCTCTGTAAATCTGGGATGGAAACCTATTTTACAGTCAGAACTCAATAAAGCAGGGCGCCTGGGCGGCTCATATGGTTAAGCGTCTGCTTTCGGCTCAGGTCATGATCCCAGGGTTCTGGGATCGAGTCTCGCATCGGGCTCCCTGCTCCTTGGGAGCCTGCTTCTCCCTCTGCCTCTCTCTCTCTCTCTGTCTCTCGTGAATAAATAAATAAAAATCTTAAAAAAAAAAGAACTCAATAAAGCAAAGAATGAAGATGGGGGAGGGACCCAGGGCAACCCTAAGTCCAGTGGAGTTAGGCTGGCTAGTGTTTTGAGGATTGGGAGTGTGTGTGTGTGTGTGTGTGTGTGTGTGTGTGTGCGCGTGGGAGGGGGGTGTCTATCCCCGTATCACTGGGGGCTGTGCGTTCAGAGATGGGGAGCCAGAGCCCCCAGAGAGATGGGATGGGAAAAACAATGTGAGATTCACAGTGTCAGGGTATGGTCATGGCTAGGGGTCCCGGAAGCCAATGGAAGATGAGGATCAGGGACTAGGCCAGGGGGGTGAAGGAAGTAGGGTACAAACTCTGGGCTGGGGGTATGGGTGGGGAAGTGAACCAGGCCAGGGAATACCTGTGTGGACGCCCCACTTGCAGAAGAGGCTACTTTCCGAGAAACCGGTGGCCCCCATGATCTGCCCGATCACGTGCACCTCAGCCATGGCCCTGAGGGAAAAATGTAATCACAGCCCTGTGAAGTCAGTGTACTATTATCTCCAACTTGACAGATGGGGAAACTGAGGCCTACCAAGTTAAGGGGTAGTATTAGTATTCCCAGCTGGTTTCGTCAAACTACTGAGGTTGCAGTCTTAACCACGATCCTGACCGCCTCCCCAGGAGAGCCCCGGAAGAGTGAGGGCGGTGGGCTGAAGTCAGGGAGTTGGCGCCTAACTACCCGCCTCTAAAATAACTGCTTCCTTTTGCTCAGCGCGGCGGAAATCCCCGCCCCAAGGGCCTGTGGCCCCGCCCACATGCATAAAGCCCCGCCTCTTCGCGTCCGACCCCCGCCGGCCAAGAAGCGCGTGCGTCTTAAGTGCAGGGCTGCCTTAGCCCCGCCTCTAAGCCCGCGCATGCGTTATTCCTACCTCAGAGCACCTAACGGTTAGCTGGGGGTAAGAAGTAGCGGGGTTTGCAGTTCATGGGCCTGACCTTTCCCTCTCTCAGCGGACGCCGACTTCCTAGGCTTGCCTCGCGCCTCTCCCAGGATCTTCCTGGCAGCGAGAGACCTGAGGCGCCGATTCCCTCCGAGGCTGTGCCCGCCTTCGGACTCCTTGGTTGTTGCTGGGGCAACAGCAGCCTCTTCCTCTAGTCTGGCACCCGCCCTGCGGGCAGCTAATTGGCCCTAGCAGCCCGGGGGGCGGGGATAAGATGTGATGGACGTTTTCTCTCCCCTCTCTCTCCATTTTGGGAAAAGCGTCTCTCCAAACACGACTCGTGGTTCCGCCATTTGGGGCGTGGTCCGGCAGCTGCCATCTTGAGTGTGGCTGAAGGAGCTTGCTCGCCAACTAATTCTCTGGGATACCTTGCTTACTAAGTAATGGAAGCCTTCGACGCTTCAAGCCTTCCGAAACTCTCTCCCAGCCGGGACCACAAATTAGAGATTTGAGCCAGGACCAAGGGGCAGACTCCCTGTGGTCATTGCGTGCATCCCCATTTCTTATCTTGAAAAAAAAATAATCCTTCCTCCTTCAGAGAGACTCAAGTTTGGGAGGGGGTTTTCCTTCCTTTTTTGAGAGTTTCCCGTGGCTCCTCAAGTAATGATAAATGCTACTTCCTTCTCCGGAGTACGGCCCAGTTCACTATTAGTACTGATTCTGAGCAAGGAGGGGGAGCGTGAGGGAAAGGGTTTGAGAAATGAGGAACTGAGGCCCCTTCATCTGCAGAAAATCTGGTTCTTGAAGGGTGGACTCTGCCAGTAATTTGTCATGTGACCCTGCACGACTCCAGGTCTCAGTTAACTCATCCGTGTAATGGGTGCAAGTAGAGTGAGTCAGAGGCGCTGACACATTCTGATTTCCTGAGCAGTGTGCCTTCTCCACCCTCTAAAGCCACTTGAACCCTAGTCTGAATTCCTCCAGCCCAGACCACGAGTCCAAAGGAAACTCATTTGCCTACTTTTTAGCAAAATGGGACTACACAAGTTAGAGTCACCACCTCAAAATTACAGGGAGGGAGAGTGGCTGGGGGGCTCAGTCAGCTAAGCGTCTGCCTTGGGCTCAGGTCATGATCCCTGGGTCCTGGGATTCAGCCCAGCATGGGGCTCCCTGCTCAGCGGGGAGCCTGCTTCTCTCTCTGCCTCTGCCCCTCCTCCCCCACTTATTTTCTCTCTCTCTCTCTCTCTCTCTCTCTCAAACAAAGAAATAAAATCTTCAAAATTACAGGGAGGGGGCAACATTTTAATATAGGATGGTATTTACGTAAATAAAATAATTTCACTAAGAGATATATTTGAAAGCTACCATTTAGCTTTTTTTAGTGTTTTTTCTGTGCCAGACCCTGTAAACTGAACGTTTTACAAGCAGGATTTTGTTTAATCCTCAGACATCCCACAGGGTAGTCAATATTATCAGTTTTATTTAAGATGAAGAAATTAGGGGTGCCTGGGTGGCTCAGTCGTTAAGCGTCTGCCTTCAGCTCACGTCATGATCCTGGGGTCCTGGGATGGAATCCCGCATTGGTCTCCCTGCTCTGTGGGAAGACTGCTTCCCCCTCTCCCACTCCCCGTGCTTGTGTTCCCTCTCTCGCTGTGTCTCTGTCAAATAAATAAATAAAATTATTATTAAAAAAAAGATGATGAAATTAGGGCAACATCATTTGCCTTAAGCCAAATTGGCTATAGTTCTATCTAACTCTGTCGCTAAACATTATGTACTTTTTTTTTTAAGATTTTATTTATTCATTTCTCAGAGAGAGAGCTCACAAGCAGGGGGAGCCGCAGGGCGAGGGAGAGGGAGAAGCAGGCTCCCCGCTGAGTAAGGAGCCCGCGGCGGGGCTTGATCCCAGAATCTGGGGATCATGACCTGAGCCAAAGGCAGATGCTTAACTGACTGAGCCCCCCAGGTGCCCCTAAACCTTCTGTTCTTAACATCTCTGCTGTATACTTCCTTCCTTGAATGCATGTCTTTCAGTATTCAAAGGAATATGGAGGTTGTGCCTGGGTGTCATCCAAGACTCCATCACTTCCCACATCCAACCAGTCAAGTCCTGTTGGTGCTCCTTCATTTCTTTTTAAAGATTTATTTATTTTAGAGAGAGACGGCATGGGTAGGGGGAGGGGCAGAGGGAGAGAGAGAATCCCAAGCCTACTCCACGCTGAGCAAGGAACAAGAGGCAGGACTCTACTGGAGGACCCTGAGGTCATGACCCTAGTCATGAGTTGGACCCAAGAATCGGAGGCTTAACCAACTTGCCGCCCAGGCTCCCCAGTGCTCCTTCTTAAATATCTTCTCTTTAATTGGTTTTCTCCCTACTGGTTGATTTTAGTGATTACGAAAATGGTTCCCAGGTCAACTACCTGGATTTAAGCCTCAGCTCTGCCTCTTCTGTGTGACCTATAGCCTCTCTGTACCATGGTTTTCTTTTCTGTAACGTGAGGATGAATGATGGGACCCAACTTGTTGGACTATCGTCAGGACTGGATGACTTAATGTATGAAGCTGTTTTAAACTATGCTCACAGATCTTTTCTTTTTTCTTTTTTTAAGTAAGCGCAATATCCAACTGTGGGGCTCAAACTCATGACCTGGAGATCAAGAGTGACATGCACTTTTGACTGAGCCAGCCAAGCGCCCTGATATGCTGTCTTTCGATACGTGGAAGCTAATTCCTTTCCCCCTTGATTATGGGCTGCACTTAAAACTTGCTTCTAGCCAATACAGTATGTCATAAAAGGCATTGAAGTGGCTCCCTGGGAGGGAGGTCAGCCACCATGTTGTGACAGCAGAGAAGCAGCCAATGGAGATACCCAGATGGGGACAAACTGGCGCCTCCTGCCAACAATGCCAGCAATCCAAGTTGGAAGCAGATCTTCCAACACCAGTCAGATCTTCAGATGACTGCGGCCCTCGCTGGCATGGGACACCTGGAGTTAGAACCACCCAACTTGGGGGCGCCTGGGTGGCTCAGTCATTAAGCATCTGCCTTTAGCTCAGGTCATGATCTCAGGGTCCTGGGATTGGGTCCCACATTGGGCTCCCTGCTCAGCAGGGAGTCTGCTTCTCACTCTCTGTCTGTCTGCTGCTCCCCCTGCTTGTGCTCACTCTCTCTCTCTGTGTCAAATAAATAAATAAAATCTTAAAAAAAAAAAAAAAAATCCACCCAGCTAAGCCACTGCCAGATCCCTGACCAGCAGAAACTATGTCAGATGATAAATGTTTGTTTTAAGCCACTAGGTTTTGGGGAATGATTTGTTATGGGGCAATAGATAACTAATACAAATAAGTAATAGATCTAGGATGGTACCTAGATTTAGGTGTGATAAATGTTTGCTATTATTTAATTTTTTTAAGATTTTATTTATTTATTTGAGAGAGAGAGAGAGAGACACAGTGAGAGAGGGAACACAAGCAGGGGGAGTGGGAGAGGGAGAAGCAGGCTTCCCATGGAGCAGGGAGCCCGATGTGGGGTTCGATTCCAGGACTCTGGGATCATGACCCCAGCCAAAGGCAAACACTTAATGACTGAGCCACCCAGGCACCCTGCAAACTGAATATTTAGTTATTTTTTACTTTTTATTTTTAAATTTTAAAAGAACTGTGGTAAAAGATACATAACATAAAAGTTACCATTTTAGCCATTTTTAGGTGTACAGATCTGTGGCATTAAGTCCATTCACGTAAATGTGTAACCAATCTCTACAACTCTTTTCATCTTGCAAAACTGAATCTCTGTGCCCATGAAAGAACAACGTCCCTGGGGTACTCGGATGGCTCAGTCAGTTAAGCATCCGACTCTTGGTTTCAACTCAGGTCATGATCTCAGGGTCATGAGATGGAGCCCTGCACTGGGCTCCACATTAGGCGTGGAGCCTGCTTAAGATTTCCTCTCTCCCTCTCCCTCTGCCCCTCCCAGCCCCCCACCCCTGTTCTCTCTCTCTCTCCCTTTCTCAAATAAATAAATAAATAATAAAAATAAAAATAAAAATGTCCCTCAGCTTTCTGAGGGTTGCCAGAGGGAAGGCGCTTGGGGGATGGG